>NC_140587.1:1015541716-1015961716 GCF_964204655.1 Triturus cristatus
AAACCTTCTATTTCTCTCCATCCTGCTGCACTTTGGAATAGAAAAATGTCAGAAAAAGGGCATTTCCCGCAAGCGTTTTTCTTTTTTGGATCCATTTCACAGGGAAGCAACTAAATGAAAGAGATTGTGAACCGTTTCAAGTTACGGTTTTCAGTAAATGAGGAGCAAGACAGAAAGAGAGGGAATAATAGGAAGAGAGGGGGGGGACAGCTGCCAGCACAAAAAAGAAAAGGACATTTCCCGATTCCAAATCCCCCCTCCCCAGCCCCAAAACTCACCTTTCTTCTCCGTTGCGCAGGAAGCAAATGGCTTCCTGCGCGACAGAGAACAAAGGGGAAACCTCCAATGACGTCAGCGCGTCATTGATGACGCGGGGGCGGGGGGAGGCAGGGGAAGGTCTTCCCCGCCTTTCCAGTAAAAAGAAAAAGGATCGACCACTCACGGTGGGAGCTGTGGGTGGGTGTCATGACGAGCTGGACTTGTCATGGGCACATTTCGACGGTGCTCCATGACGAGTTCAGCTCGTCATGGGCACAGAACGAGGTAAAAAAATGCTTTTTTGTCCTTGTGGGACCCCCCGAGCAGGCCTCGGGGGTCAGGGTGTTACTACCCTGCCCCCTTTTTGCGTTTTTCGCGTTTGTTTTTTAGGTTTCTTGTGCCTCGGTTCTACCGAGGCACAAGATGGCTGCCAACACTTCCTGATTTGGAGTGTTGACAGCCAATTAGAATACAGCTCGTGCACGGCATGGTGCGCGCAGGGTGCGCATAGGGTGCGCGGATCCTCCGAGGCCATAGATATATATGTACTTTTAAATGTCATTTTCTCAGGAACTACTGAACGGATTTACACCATTTAAGCAAAAGGCATGGGTCTGAACTAAGGTCTACCTCTTTGCCAAATTTGGTGTAATTCCGTTCAGCGGGTCGGGCTGTAGCTGCGGTTAAAGATCCTATGGGAAATTGCATGGGGAAAACGCGTTTTGGGACCCCCCTTTTTTCTCGGCCCCCGCTTGACGAATCACTGTGAAACTTTCAGGATAGGAGCAGACCGGAGCTGGCCAAAAGTTTGGAAAATTTCGCGAAGATTCGTCAATCGGCGCCAAAGTTATTCCAAATAGAATGTTGGTGGATTTCCTATGGAAAATAGGTCCTAACTATATCTACCTACTGGCGACCGCCAGCAGGTAATATATATATATATATATATATATATATATATATATATATATATATATATATATAGATATATATTCACTGAAAAAAACATAGGTTTCAGGGGCGTTATAGTTAGCTGGACTTTTCACTCGTACAAAACCATTGAAATTCCCCCGTTATAGTTAGTTCAGCTAACTATGACTCGCGCACCCGCAATGCACTGCTGCTGACGTCACATATTACATCACTCATGACATGGTCAGTGACATCACTGATGACATCACTGATGACATCTCAAATGACATCACTGATGACATCATCCAGTGAATGTGTGTTTTTCTGAAAATTAAATATGTTTTATATATGTATATCTAAATGGCAGGTAGCCCCAAAGAAGTGAAGCCGCACAACAAATTTGGTGAGCGATTATGTGTCTGCGGCTTCACTTCTTTGGGGCTACCTGCTATTCTGGATATATTTCGGCTGTCGCCCAGCCGTGAAGTGAGGCCCACTGCGGTAATAGCGGATCCGTGCCGGCTTCCAAGAGCGCTGGCGGTTACGGAAGACATGCAAGTTTCGGTTCCATACGCAGGATGGAGCCGCCTTGGATGCTTACATTTGCGGCTGGAAAGCGGGGCAGGCTGCTGGCAGGACAGGACATCGACCCACAGGGGTTAATACAGCAGTCATTCATTTTCACGAATGTCAAGCATGCCCACTGGGGATTTCAAGTTTGCACACTACAATGACCAGAAGGCCGTGAGAGGGCAACGCCCACTGGGGGCAGGTCGTTAAAACCAACCAGGTGTGCATTGAACTTTGCTTGCATTCCATGAAGACACGCCACTGAGGAAGGGAGCAAAGGACTCCTGAAACGCGTCTGGCGATTGATTTTACCGATGACTCTTCTGTCTGAGCTGCCTGCTGGCAAGTCGCACAACAAATTTGGTGAGCGATTATGTGTCTGCGGCTTCACTTCTTTGGGGCTACCTGCTATTCTGGATATATATATATATATATATATATAAGTGTCTAAATGGATGATTTGTTTTTGAAAATTGATAGTATAACTGACTGATTAAGTGTATCTTAGTGAATATATGGCTTAGTGAGTAATGTTTAAATATATAAATATCTGTATCAGTCTCTCAATTTGTGTATAAGTGGCTGCATGGGTTGGTGAGTAGCTACATGATTGTCTATATAGGTTATTAGTTGTTTTTTTGAGTATCAGTATGAGTGTCTGAGTGTCTGTATGGTTCAGTGGGGGGTATTACGTAGTGCTTAGGTGCATCAATGAGTGACTCACTGTTTGTATGTGTTGAAGACAGCATGTGTGCAGGACTGTATGGGTGGATGAGTATGTGCATGGGTGTGTTAGTGAGTGAATGACTGTCTCAGTAGTGTCTTTATGAGTAACTACATATGTTTTAAACTAGTATATGTGACTATTGGTGTATATAAGTGAGTATATGTGAGAGTGAGAGATTGGAAGAGTTCCTGTATGAATAAGTATGTGTTTCTATAAGTGATTGTTTAAAAGACTAATTATGTGTAAGTTTCTGTAGAAGTAAGTGTGGTGGTGTGTGTATAACTGTATATGCAAGTAAATGGATGTTTGATTCTTTATTAGCATGAGTGACTATGTGTGAGTAACTCTATGGATGAGTGGCGTTGTGTAACAGGATGTATAGGTGTATGAGTACATATGATGAGTGAGTACATGTATGAGTGACTGTATAGGACTGTTGGTGAATGAGTGTATGTGTATGTGGATCTTAGAATTACTGAATATGTTGTTGTAACTGGTATTGGTATGTCCATTGTTTTACAAATTTTAGTTTCTATTTTTGAATGTGTGTAGCAAAGGTTATATTAGGGTGAGAGGAGGTCTGCCACTCTATCATAAGGATGATGTCATCAGTGATGTCATCAGTGATTTCATTTGAGATGTCATCAGTGATGTCATGAGTGATGTAATATGTGAACTAACTATAACGGGGGAATTTCAATGGTTTTGTACGAGTAAAAAGTCCAGCTAACTATAACGCCCCTGAAACCTATGGTTTTTTCAGTGAATTTCTAAGGTTATTTAAATGCTAATTCCTAACTATGACGTGCCTGAAACCTATGTTTTTTTCATTGAATTTCAGAGGTTTTTTAAATGCTAATTTCTAACTATGCCTACAGAGATAGGACATGTGAAGAAAGAAGAAAAAACGCACAGAAAGAAAAAAAATGGAATACAGAAAGTAGCAACAGAAATCCTCAAAGAGGAAGAAAAGTGCAGGAAGAAGGATAACATGCAGAAAGAACAAACAGAAGAACAGAAAGAAGCCTTGTTGCAAAATCATCCTGTACCCTCAACTTTTTCAGACAGATACTGGTGGTAACTGAGTCTGACTAACCAGTCCTAGAGCCAGTGCTATGTTAAAAGACACTCAGAATACAGTGAAAACACCTACATACACAAGGGAACACTATGCGTTGGGGTCCCCCTGTGATTAGCATGACCTCCCCTTAAGCCCCCAGTATATAATAGGGCAGGGGGATTAAAACTACCTCTTAAAATGCGCCACAAGGCGTGTTTACACACGTCACCTCAGGCCCCTTCCCCACTGTGTGAACACGCCCTGTGGCCGTTTTAAGTTGGGAGATTAAGTCCCCTGGAATCCTGAGGGTCCCTAGGGTCCAACTAGACCACTAGGTACCCCCAGTAAGCGCCACAGAGCTGCGTTGCAGAGAGATGTAAAAAGGGGCACGGCCTAGACCACCTCTCTGCAACGCAGCGCAGTGGCGCTTACTGGAAGCACCTGGTGGGCTAGTTGGCCCCCAGGGTCCCTCAGGATTGAAGGTGAATTATTTCCCCAACTTAAAACGCGCCACAGGGCGTGTTTGCACACGTTAACTCAGGCCCCGTCCCCTCCCTTCACCACTGTGTAAACACGCCCTGTGGCCGTTTTTAGTTGGGAGATTAAGTTCATTTGAATCCTGAGGGTCCCTAGGGTTCAACTAGCCCACTAGGTACCTCCAGTAAGCGCCACAGAGCTGCGTTGCAGAGAGGTGTAAAAAGTGGCACGGCCTGGACCACCTCTGTGCAACGCACCTCAGGTGCGCTTACTGGTAGCACCTGGTGGGCCAGTTAGCCCCCAGGGGCCCTCAGGATTGAAGGGGAATTATTTCCCCAACTTAAAACGCGCCATAGGGCGTGTTTGCACTCGTCACCTCAGGCCCCATCCCCTCCCTTCCCCACTGGGTAAACACGCCCTGTGGCCGTTTTAAGTTGGGAGATTAAGTCCCCTTGAATCCTGAGGGTCCCTAGGGGCAACATAGCCCACTAGGTACGTCCAGTAAGCTCCATTGCAGAGAGGTGTAAAAGGGGGCACGGCCTGCACCACCTCTCTGCAACGCAGCGCAGTGGCGCTTACTGGAAGCACCTGGTGGGCTAGTTGGCCCCCAGGGTCCCTCAGGATTGAAAGGGAATTATTTCCCCAACTTAAAAGGCACCACAGGGTGTGTTTGCACACGTCACCTCAGGCCCCATCCCCTCCCTTCTCCACTGTGTAAATGCACCCTGTGGCCGTTCTAAGTTGAGAGATTAAGTCCCCTTGAATCCTAAGGGTCCCTAGGGTCAAACTAGCCCACTAGGTGCATACTGGAGATACCTGTTGGGCTAGTTGGCCCTCAGGGACCCTCAGTATTGAAGTAGAATTAATTCCCCAACTTACAACTCGCCAGGGGCCGCGTTTGCAGAGGGCTGCAAGGAGGGGGCATGGCCTCTGGCGCGATGCCGGTCTTTTATTTATTTGCTGTGTGGCCCCCCTCTTTTTCTAACTTATTGGCCCCCCTCCCAAGGCCTTAAACGGCCCGAGGACCCCAACCCCCGGGGCATGGCCTTTTTTTGTTTTTAAATTCTTTAGGAGGGGGGCTGCGTTGCCCCCCTCCTCAGGCCACTTATGGCCCCGGAGACCCCATCCCCCGGGGCCGGCCTTTGTTTTTTATAATTTTAAAAAAATATATATTTATAGAAACACCTAGGACATGCTGGACTAACCGTATGTACCTATCACCATGACGATTTGCGTGATATTCATTAAAAGGCGACTATGCATACAATGAATCCACGTGGAATGTATTTACACCGCTAGTGAAGCTCTGACGTGTCTGATGCTCCACCGTGCCTAATCCCGGCGCCCCCGCCGGTGGGTACTCTCCAAGTAGACACCCTTGTTGTTTATTTACACAAACATGGGTAGCTATTGACGGGCTCATTTAAAACACACGTACACCAAGCCATTCAAAGGGGATTCGACAAAAATTCGAACAAAACTATGCAAGAAATCCCCCTCATGGTTAATAAAACACACATCCACCGCCGGATGTGTAATACTTTTTATTTTACTCTCTGGAAAGGAGACGAACCTCATTTGAGAGTCACAGCGCGCTCCTGGCTGAGCCCAATGCTGTGTTACACCCACCAGTGCCTGCCGAGTGCCACACACCTCTGTGTTGTATTCCACCAGCTAGTGCGTATGCTATGACACTCTCTAGCCCATGTGCACTGTAATACCACCCCGTGAATATGTCATGTCACACTTGCCTTCGCACGGGTTATATTGCCCCATCTAATGTGCCTTCCTCGATGCCTATGTTATAACGCACAACATACGAACAACAGGGGTATACCCAATTAACCCTTTATAAACCTGGGTAAAGGACGTAATTTTATACAATAAAAAAATTGGTATAAAGGAGATAATACACAGATTATATTTTTTGAGTAGAGCACATTTAATTACTCCCTCTCTAATTATTACTCTAGAAAGATTTTATCAAAACATTTTTACATAGTACATAGATAATGGCATCTGATCATGAAGAAATACATGTATACACAAAAAAATGTACATACACAATAACATGACATAAATCACAACATTCAATAGGACATCAATATATAATATACACTAACCCCAAAACAAAATGATTTCGACTAGTGTCCTCCTTACAACTCTGGAAGGACCACTAGGAGGTAGTCTAGATAGTACACTTAAGGTCTTTTAATTAATATAGGCCATCCCAGTGTACCATCAAGCAATGTCAAATCATTACTATATTTCCACGACTCCTCCTTTTGAAATGTCTACGCGACCGCGTTTCGGCCTTACTCCTTCTTCGGCCTCCTCAGGACAGGGTTAACACATTACTGCACACTTACTACAAAAAAAGGTAATAAAATAATGGTGGTATTACTTCAACCCTCCATAGCGCTAGGATAAGGTGGTGGGGAATGGTGGCTGCCCAAGGTGTCATCTAATCACTAGTGCGCCTATGGCACTCATTCCTGATAAACAATATTTAATGCATCCCTCGTGCAAAGAAGTCTGCCCAAGGTGTCTTCCAATCACCAGTGCGCCTATGGCACTCATGCCTGATAATCAATATTTAATGCATCCCTTGTGAAAAATAGGGGAAAAAAGAAAACGAAAACGAGAACAGAAGAAAAGCACTAACCCTGTCCACCAAATACTATTCAACATTAAAGCACACATGCCCAAGTGCTTCACTCAATTGGAATGCCAAGAAAGAGCATGCATATACAGCGGGGCTACCTTATACTCACTTCTTATAAAGAAGTCCCACCGCCGCAATTTGCATTAGAGGCGGCAAATTCAAATTAACAAGGTAATGCAGGAAATAATGCACCTGAAAATATAATATAGACACCTCTTGTAAAATCAAACATCAAAACTATAAAGCCAAAAGTAACCGGCTCAGAAATGTCTCATAATTCAAAGGGGCTTACCTCCCTAACCCGAATAACGGCTCTCCGCCGATCCACAGCGCAAATGTCGCTATTTCGTTTTCTTTCCTCTGCTGGGTCTAGATTCGAAAACGACCTAAATAAAGCCAACATATACTATGATAAGCATATCTTGCCACCTCTCCATACTACAAAAGCGCGCACGTAATTCATCCGCGTTAAGTCGGTATACACTTACTTGACTAATCACGGGTCTAACCACTTATCCGATCCTCCGTAGTCCGCCAACCATCAAGATGAATACGGAGGCGGTTAGCTCGTCTCTATACGAGTTATTCCTTACCCGGCATGCCGCGGGTCATCATAGAGGCATAGAAATCGAAATAGGACTAAGTGACCTCCGTGTTTTAAATAAAGAACAAACGGCAGCCATATTAACTGGGTAATTCTTCCTCAGTCTAAGTAGGGAGATTCTTCCCTGATCGAAGGATTATAAAGTAGAGTGGGCAACACTACGGACCTCTCTGAATGAAAAACAAAAAATAATAATATAATATAAAAATAAAGTAAATGGAAAAGTGAAAGAAGAGAGAGAGGGAGGAGTATGTATAAAAAATATGCACACACCTTTATCTATGGTGGGAGGAGATGTCCCCAAGTCCAAAAACCCCTCTCAAAGGCAAGGCAGCCGCCAAAAATCCCATCCATCTCAAAGCCAACGCATAGAGGGCCGAGCAATAAGACCACACATTAATACAATATGTACAAAAATTGACAGAATCTACCAAATTACATTCCAAATAAACACACAAAGACCACGAATAATAGAGAAACGTCCGAATATATACTAGCCATGGTATTCCTTGACATTAAAATCCACAATTCACAATTCAAAATTGAAACGTCCCCCTTTCCCTATGCAGCATACTGCTTCATATCAAGGCCCAGATTTCATCGTGGTTATTCAATCCCTGTGTAGATGTATGGTACCGTTCTATCATACGCGCCTCTAAGCGGTTCAAGTTACTTTGTAATGTTATTTTGTTGGGCGCTTTCACTACTGCTAACACAGTCCAATAAAGTTCATTCTCGCCATGATTCATTTCAATGAAGTGTTGGACCATAGGAGCCCCTATGGTCCCGCAGCGTATGCGGGATTTGTGCTGTAAAATCCGCATCTTGATGGCTTGAGTTGTCTGCCCAATATATGTTTTTCCACAAGGGCACGTGACTGAATACACTACATTTTTAGTATTGCAGTTAGAGAAACTCGACTGCAAGTGTAGTACTTTATTTATTTCCACAGACTTAGAATCTTTAGTTTGCGGGCACATAACGCACCCGTTGCACCTATAATGCCCTATAAGTGCTGGTAAACCCATCATTCCTCGCAGGTCAACTGGGGCAGATGACGAACGGGTGGCTTGAACCAAATAGTTTCTCAGGTTCTTTCCTCTACGGAAAGCGAACAGTGGCTTAGGGATATTCAAATGTTCTACTAGCCTGAGATTTCTTAAAATTATTTGCTTCACCTTATTAGCCTTAGGGTTAAAAGTCAGCACACAAACCAATTGTTCTGTTTCTTGTTTGGTTTTGGGAATGAGTAGTGTTTCCCTAGGGGTATACCATGCTCTCTTTAAGGCTCCCCTCACCAGTTTCCTCGGGTATCCTCTTGTAGTGAGTTTTTTTTGCAAAATCTTTGCGTTCCTGAAATATTCATTTTTGTCAGTGCAATTACGTCGTACTCTCAGAAGCTGCCCGTAGGGCAAATTGTCCCTGAGAATACGCGGGTGTCCCGACATATATTCCAGTAGTGTATTCCTGTCGGTGGGCTTGGTATATAAGTCCACCTCCAATTTGCCTTCCTTATCCACGATCCATACATCTAAAAAATTTATACGCTTGTTACTTGATGCCATGGTACATTTTAAGTCTGGTGTCCGGGCATTAAGCCACGAATGAAATTGTTCTAATTGTTCATGTGACCCTTTCCAAATCATGAGCACATCCTCGATGAAGCGTACCCACCCAATAGTCTGTTCCTTGAAGGGGGACGCTTCATGGAAGATGTGTCTCATTTCGAACTGATCCATTACTAAATTGGCAATTTCAGGGGCAAAGCAACAACCCATCCCAACGCCTTTAATCTGTAAAAACAGATCTGTTTTGAAGGCGAAAAAATAATTTTTCAAACAAATCCGAGCTAGGGAAAGTAAGAAATCTGTTGGTACGTAATGGGGTCTCGGTCTCTGATCAAATACTAACTTCATCACCATCAAGGCTTCATCCTGAGGTGTGTTAGTATATAGACTCTCGATGTCGAAGGTAACCAGCAAATGCTGGGTTCCATCAAACATCGAGAGTTCTATCTTAGAAATAAGATCCATTGTGTCTCTGATATAAGCTTTTGTTAAAGGTACAAAGGGTTTCAGAAATACATCGATATATTTAGCCAGGGGCTCCAAAACGGACCCACAAGATGCAATAATCGGTCTCCCAGATGGTTGGGTTGTATTTTTATGTATTTTAGGGAGTACGTATATATTCGGTACCTTTTGTTCAGTAAAATTCAAGTATTCATATACAAAGGTATCCTAATTCCATTGCATCAGTGGTAAAATGCAATATTTGTGCTTTTAATCTTGCTGTAGGGTTCTCTGTAATGGGGCGATAGTGGTCCCTATTACTCAATTGTCACATAATTTCTGCGTCATACTTTTCATTATCCCATAGAACTATCCCCCCTCCCTTATCGGCTGGTTTAATAACCGTGAGGGGATTACGGGAGAGTTCCTTTAGAGCCAACTGTTCCTGTTTTGAAAAATTAGATTTAAATGCAATTCGTTTAGTATTAAGTTGATCTATTTCACGTAGAATTTGGTCTTCAAAAATCAGGACTTCCTCTGGCATAGCCATACGTTGGGGACAAAAAGAGGATTTTTTCTTTAAACCACTAATGTTCATCTCGTTGGTGTCATTATATTCAGAGAAAAAGACCTTGAGTCTAATTTTCCTTAAAAATTGTAAAACTTTGAGACACCAGGGGGCGCTGGACCAACATGGCCGCTTAACAGAGCGGCTCCGAGCGCCCGGCCCCTTCTACTCGTAGCCGATCCGCTCTCAGACGCCCTGGCCGGGAGCTGAGGGGCGTACTTTGCAGCGGAGCAGCCCCGCAGCCTGGGGGCAAACTTTGCCGCGCTCCGGTCCACCCCGGGCGCCGCCAGCCGGGATTGCAGCGGACCCGGGACGCAACGCGGAACGCCTGGTGCGAGGTCCGGCGGCGAGGGCTACGGGAGCCCGCGGCGCCCACGAGGTCTCCGGGCCCCGGGCCGTTGGGGGCAGCAGCCTCTCCAACGCACCCCCCCTCGAGGCCAGCTGACATTTTCCGGATTCCTCTTGCCGGATGGGGCATGGCACTGCCTCTGTGGGGTGGCCTGACGCCAGGTGGGGGCCAGTGACTGTGGTGACATCGGCGTGGACGGCGACGCCGGTGTAGGCGGTGTGGGGGCCTCTGTGGTGGCTCCAGGGTGGGAGCCGGCAATTCCTGGCTGCATCCTCCTCCTCCAACCCCCCCACTGATTGCGGCCCCTCCTGGATCGCACATCTGGTTCTGTGTGGCGGCGTCGTGGAGCCTGGGGCCGTCCCTGAGTGTCGGGCCGCGATCGGCGGTCGGGGGGTTCCCTCACCTATCCTTCCTCCATCCTCCCCCCGCGGGGCCCGTGGGCCCGCCTTGCAGTGCTGACTCGTTGGTGCGGAGTGAGGGGGTGCGGAGCGGCGATCGCATCGGCTGTGGACGGAGTGCGGTGGTGGTGTGACGCTTTGGCCCCGACGAGCTGCGGAGCGGCGGCGGTCCCTGCCGGGGGCTCGGCTGTCATTTCGGGCAGTGCCCAGGGGGGCGACCTGCGGGGCCTGGATTGGCCGGCCGCCCGGGTGAGTGGACGCTCTATCTCCCGTTCCCCCTCCTGCCGCTCTGGCCCTCGGCCCCCCCTGGACTTGCGGGGATCCTCTGTGGGGCCCGCCGGTGGGCGCGGGTGCCCCCCACGGACTGCCTGAGGTCATCATGGGCAAGGACAGGGCCTCCAAGCCGGCGCCGGCGGCCACCCAAACCAAAATTGACCAATTTACGTCCTCGGGGAAGGGGCCCGGCCCGACCGGGGAGGTGGCGTCGGCCCCGGCCACGGATCTGGCGGCCATCCTGCAGGCCATCCATGCGTCCCGTTCCTCCCTGGAGGGCATGGTGGGTGAGGTCAAGGTGGACATTGCCCTTCTCCGCCAGGATCTGCGCAACGCTACCGCCCGCATTTCAGAGGCCGAATCCCGAATCTCGACAGCGGAGGACGACATCCGTCAACTGCAGGATCAGGTTCGAGAGCTCACCACCCACTCTAAGGAGCTCCACCGCCGGGCCGAGGATGCGGAAAACCGGGCGCGTCGTAGCAACCTCCGACTGGTGGGATTTCCGGAGGGGGCCGAGTCGGGCCGAGTCGGGCCGGGCCGATGACTTCTTGGAGGGCTGGTTCCGGTCATGGATGCCGGCGGACAGTCTCTCGGCCTGGTTTGTTATTGAGAGGGCCCATCGCTCCCTGGCCCTGAGGCGTCCGGGTGCACCCCCCTGCCCTTTCATTCTCAAGATCCTCAATTTCAGGGACAGGGATGCCATTCTCCGTGAGGCCAGGCGTGCCGACTCTCCACTTTCAAATCCATAAAATCATGGTCTTTCCGGATTACACTCGGGAGGTACAGGAGCAGCGGCGATCCTATGCGGAGGTGAAAACGAGGATGCGATCCCTGGGTCTCCAATATCAGTTACAGTTCCCGGCCCGCCTTCGGGTCATCTTTCAGGACAAGGCCATCTTCTTTGAGACGCCCCGGGCCGCGTGGACCTGGCAGACGGAGGAACATCCGCTGCGTCGCCCTGGTGGGGGCTCATCGCCGGGTGGCCGTAGGAGACCGACTACATCTAGGCCGTCCAGGACTCGCCATCGGAGGCGCACCGTACCCCGGGGCCGAGCGGAGGATGAGGTGGTGGTCACCCGCTCCATGGGACGGCCGCGTCGGGCCTCTGGGGCCTCCCCTGCCTCTTCGGTCGTCCCTTCCAGCCCTGTTGCTGCGGACCGCCGGGCTGGATCCCCGGGGCGGTCGGGCTCTGTGGCCCCACCCGCTGAACCAGTGGACACCTCGGACCTTTCTTGCAGTCCAGTTATTTGATTCACTCTTGCTGCAGGTGGTTTAGTTGATTGTCGGGGGACTGGGGATGGTTTGCCGGGCTGCCATTGTTGGGACTTGGACTTCTGTGCTCCATTTTAATGATAGCTCTCGGCCAGGGCGGGGGATTTGGTCACCATCCGGATACTTGGGGGTCCACTAGGTGCTCCAGCCCGAGTGTTTTAGCTTGGTTGTTGTTCTTTGTAGTTAGGGCGACAGATGCTTCCGTTCTCGAAGTATAGGGTGGGGGGTGGGGGGGGGGGTTGGGGTGGTTTGGGGCTGTTTCTTTCTCCTATGGAGGATTTTGTTGGTTGGGGAGATCCTTCTCCGTGTTTTCGTTTCATGGCATCATCGCATTCCTGCCCTTCCCGCTGGCCTGCCTTCCAGGGATCTCTCCCCTGGGGGTGACCCTGCGCCTGCGTCCCCCCCCCGGCCGCCCTGCTGGGCTTGTGCTCCCGGGGAGTCCCTCCTCTGCTTACACTAGACGCTCCGCTCTGGGGTGATGGCTGATACTAACATACCCAAGGCCGCTATGCGGATTTTGTCTTGGAACGTTAATGGTCTTTTAGACCGCTTCAAGCGCATGGCGGTCCTCAAATACGCGCAGCGTCTGGGAATTGATGTCCTTCTTTTACAAGAGACCCACCTTCTTGGCAACAACTGTCCCTTTCTCGCTCGCTATGGGTACGACAGGGTGTGGCACTCCGGCTTCGTGCGGGGTTCCCGGGGAGTGGCTATCCTCCTTCGGCGGACTTTTCCCTTCGTTCTTGCCCAGGTTCACTCCGACTCCCAGGGCATGGCGGTTGCGGTTTCTGGGGCCCTTGAGGGGCGTCCCCTGACCTTTGTCTCCTTGTATGCGGCCCCGTCCCAGTTGCAGCCCGTCCACTCACACGCGGCATGCCTGCTTCCCACGCTCCCGGCGGGCGCGCTTGTCTTGGGGGGGGACTTCAATGCGGTATATATGCCCAGTGCGAATGCGACGGGTCCGGTCTCCCTTGCCAGGGCTGCCCGGTCGAAGCTCCTATCGGGCTGGGCCGAGGCTCAGGGTTTGTGCGATGTCTGGAGGGTCTGGCACCCACGGGCCCGCCAGTACACCCACACCTCGGCGGCGCACCATTCGCACGCCCGTATTGATTTAATCTTTGTCCCGTCCACTGAATGCGTGGGGGTGCAGGACGTCCGCATTCTTCCCAGGGGCCTCTCGGACCATTCTCCGCTGCTTCTGGCCATCGGCCCGCCTCCCTTCTCCGCCCGCCCTGTGTGGCGCCTGAATGCTTGGTTCCTCCAGGATGAGGCCTTCCGGAAGTCGGTTGGCACCGAGATCTCTAATTACTATCACCACAACGTGGGTTCGGTCTCCTCCGCGGCCGTCCTCTGGGAGGCTGGGAAAGCGACTGTCAGGGGAGCGGCCAGGGGTCTGGTGCAGCAACAGCGCCGGAAGCATCTCCAGCGAATTACGGAGTGCGAGGCGCAGGCCCTGGAGCTCGAGCGCGACCCGGAGGCCCTGGGGGACGCCGGGCGGGCGCGGCGACTGGCCTTCCTTCGGGACGAAATTCGTTTGCACTCCCTGGAAGCGGCTAAAACTTTATGGCGCTCTTCGGTCGCATGGGTATATGGTTGGGGAGATAAGAACGGTGCTCTTCTTCACCGGTTGGCCACGTACCCCCTGTCCAGTAGGATTATTCCGGCGATCGCGGGCCCCTCTGGTGAGATCTGCACAGCCTCCGTGGCGGTGGCCCAATCCTTTGCTGATTATGACTCCACGCTGTACCGTGCTAGGGAGCCCGGCGTCCCCCTTGGGGAGCTGTTGGGGTCCGGTGGAGCGGAGTTGCAGTGCTTGGGGCGGGAGGCTAGGGAGACCCTCGACTCACCCGTGACCCTACAAGAAATAGACGACGCCATCTGTCACCTGGCTCCCGGGAAAACTCCGGGTCCGGACGGCTTCCCACAGGAGTACTATGCCCACTATCGTGAGACCCTCGCTCCACAGCTTTTGGGCCTCTACGCTGAAGTGATAGAAGGGGGCTCGTTCCCTCCGGAGACGGACACGGCCACGATAGTAGTTCTCCCTAAGACGCAGCCTCCGTCCCAGTCCTGCTCGGACTACCGGCCGATCTCTCTCATCAACACTGAGATCAAAATCTACGCTACCATCTTGGCGCAGCGGCTGCGTCCTTACCTTGACTCGCTGATCCACCCGGATCAGTGTGGGTTTATGCCAAACCGGGGAACTCGACACTGCCTGCGGCGACTGCATCTCACCATGGCCCACCGAGAGCGCCTCTCTCCCTATCTGGCTTTGTTGTTGGTCGACTTTGAAAAAGCCTTTGACTCGGTGGGGCGGGTCTACTTGGACGAGGTGTTGGAAAGGATGGCGTTCGGTCCTCACTTCCGAGCCATGGTCCGGATCTTGTACGCGGCTCCGCGGGCCAGGGTGTTGGTGAATGGGGCTCTCTCTCGCCCGTTTTCTATCGGGAGGGGGACGCGTCAGGGCTGCCCGCTCTCGCCCCTCCTCTTTGCCTTGGCAATGGAGTCCTTGGCTGTCCTGGTCCGCTCCGACCCTGCGCTTTGTGGGTGGGACTGGCCGGGCACGGTCCCTGATAAAATAGCTCTGTATGCTGACGACGTCCTCCTTTACCTCTCCGACCCCGCCACATCAGGTCCTACTGTGCGTGGCATTCTTCGCCGGTTTGGTCGGGCATCAGGTCTCCGTCTCAACCCCAAGAAATCGGTCTTGGTTCCGCTGCACCCAGCCAGGGATTGCTTTGACTGGCAGTCCGATATTCCCCTCTGGAGGCTCTCTTTTAAGTACCTGGATATCTGGATCACCCTTCTACCGGAGCTCTGCTGGGCCCTTAACGTGGCTCCTGTGGTCAACAGGGCCAGATCGGACCTGGCGAGATGGCAGTCGCTCCCATTAAATCCATTGGGGAGGATTGCCCTCTATAAGATGATGATCCTTCCCAAATTCTTGTACATGCTGCAAAACACACCCTGCTCTTTCCCTCGTCCGTGGTTCCGGAACTTGGACAGTATGGCGACCAAGTTCCTATGGAGGGGCGGTAGGGCCCGTCTGGCCCTCGGCCTGTGCCGGATTCCATCGCATGACGGAGGTATGAGTATGACCGACCTCTACTTGTACTACCTTGCGACTCGGCTCCTGGTGGTCCATAATTGGTTCTCAGGCGGCTGGGGCGACCCCGCCTACAGGCTGGAAGTACAGATACTGGGGCTCTCTTCCATTCAAGACATGCTCTACGGGGCGCGGCTTCCGAGATCGCTTCCGGATGTTGTGCAGGCCCCCTTTGTGGCCTGGCGTGCGGCTCTACGGCATACCCGGTGGTCGGGGAAACTGACCTGTGTTACGCCGCTCTGGCATGGCACCTGGCTGCGGGAGGTTGCGGGCCTGGAGGGCTTTCGAGCGTGGGACCTCCTCGGGATCTCCTGCTTGGGCGATTTGTGGCGGGGGAGTCGTATGTGTTCCTTCCGGGAGCTTCAGGCTCGCTTCTCGTTGTGCCCCTCACAGTTTTACAAATATCTTCAGCTGCGCCACGCGGTTCGGTCCCATGTCCCGCTGGATACGCGGATCCCTGACCACAGCCCGCCGGAAGCGCAGGTGATGTTGGGGTTTCTGGGTAAGGGGGGTATCTCCCGCATTTACCGAGCCCTGGTCAACAACACGCCGACGGACTGTGAGGTCACGAAGGTGCGTTGGGAGGCCTGGGTGGGGCCACTGGATGAGGTTGACTGGAGGGATGCCCTTATGGCACCTCGGTTGATCACCTCCTCGGCCAAACTGCGGCTCATCCAACTGTACTACTTGCATACCGCTTATCTGACCCCGGAGCGCCTTCACCGTGCGGGTCTCTCCCCAGACGCTTCATGCGCGCGATGCGGGACGAGCCCGGCGGACTTCTTGCACATGGTGTGGACCTGCCCGTGCCTGGGACCCTATTGGAGCGAGATTGAGGCTGAACTCACTGAAATACTGGGGTGGGAGGTTCCACATGACCCCCGAATGGCTCTGCTGGGGATAACGGATGATCTGGACGGTTCCCGTCATGAGAAATTTTTCCTCACTACTGCCTTCGTGGTAGCGAAGCGAGATATTGCTGCCGCCTGGAAGCGGCCTGAGCCCCCCCTATGTGCGGCGTGGCGGAGGGGGGTGGATTGGTGCGCGACGCAGGAACGCGCGATGTACTCAGCGCGCGGCTGCCCCAAGAAGTTCCGCAGAGTGTGGGGGAAGTGGCTGGGGGCATGATTTAAGGGCGTCAGTGCGGGTGGGGGGAGTGACGTGGTTGGGGAGGGGGCGGGGGGGTTGTGCTGCGGATGGGCACAGAATGTATCCAATGTCTTTTGATGCCAGTTTGCTTGGACGGTTGTCCATGTACTTTGTTTGTTTATTTGCAAAATAAAAATTTGCTTATCAAAAAAAAAAAAATTGTAAAACTTCAGTTTTAGTGTCAACTGGATCCTGCAATACCGTGGGGACAAAGGATAAACCTTTTTGGAGTATTTTTATCTCCATGTCTGTTAAAGGATGTTTCGATAAATTATAAATCGGCATTGTGGCCAACTCCATCTGGTTGTCATCCAGACTTGCTGGCTCTACCGCCTGTATACCCTGTGCCGTGTCCTGAAAAATCCCTGTTCTTGATTCTGTTGCATCGGCGTTCGCCATCCTCCTCTCAATCCCCGCCCCCTGTTCCCACCTCTGTCTAAAAAAGGGGGTGGCTGCGCTCTTGGATACTGATAATATGGTTGGTATGACGGGTATGGTTGAAAAAAAGGTCCTGGACCTTGATCTGAATCTGAGGAGGAAGAGGAATCAGAAAAAGTCACAAATTTGGTACGGGACCTGCCTTTATATTGCAAATTTAGGCTACTTGGGTTGTTGTTCTTAAAAAAATCTTCTTTCAAATACGGGTAGACCCACTCCAATTTAAAGTTTTTTTATATCTTTCACCAGTTTAGATGTCTTCAGGTTTACTGTATGTATTTTGAAATCCGCTAAGGTTTTATCTATAGTTTCTAACAATGACTTTGCATCTGATATGGAGGTCCCCCCCCCCCAATTTCTTCTTCTAGCTTCTTAATTTCTTTTAGTTCCTCCTCACTTATTCTCAGCGTGGTCTGGATTGATAATACAATCCAATCACTGGAGCATTTTGTACCCACACCACTGAAATCCACCAGATACGCCTTATCATTTATAAAGATCACTGGGATGTTTTTTACCTGCAGGCCTGCAGGTATCGTATTGGTTTTAAGGTATTCCAATAATACCTGGGCATGGAGCTGTGTTCTGGTATTCTTTTTCCTAAGTTGAATTAGACGGTCGCCTTTATCTGAATTAAGGTTACTAGTTCCAGGTATATCGCCGCCTAATAATGATGGAATCTGTTTTAATCTGTTAATGTCTTCCTCTGAATAACTAACCATATAGGGTTCAGACATTTCTCTATACACAATTCAATGTACATACAATCCACATAGGACAACCTAACGATTATAATCCTTCAATAGCCAAATGCCACAATCTGTAGAAATACTTTCCACTTTTTTATCCATACACAACGTAGTAAGTTTTTTAACAAAAGCTACACCTCACACTTAACAAAGTGTAAAGAACAACATACGAACAACAGGGGTATACCCAATTAACCCTTTATAAACCTGGGTAAAGGACGTAATTTTATACAATCAAAAAATTGGTATAAAGGAAATAATACACAGATTATATTTTTTGAGTAGAGCACATTTAATTACTCCCTCTCTAATTATTACTCTAGAAAGATTTTATCAAAACATTTTTACATACTACATAGATAATGGCATCTGATCATGAAGAAATACATGTATACACAAAAAAATGTACATTCACAATAACATGACATAAATCACAACATACAATAGGACATCAATATATAATATACACTAACCCCAAAACAAAATGATTTCCATTAGTGTCCTACTTACAACTCTGGAAGGACCACTAGGAGGTAGAGTAATAATTAGAGAGGGAGTAATTAAATGTGCTCTACTCAAAATATAATCTGTGTATTATGTTATAACGCACAGCGCTATGCCATACATATTACTTTCTGGGATCCATATCTTTGTCACAGTGCATATGCAACGTTACACTCCCCAGCACATATTTTATATTACAACTTTAGAGACTAGTTAGGTTCCACAACACTGCCCTGTGCATATTACACTCCAAGGCGCATATCGCATAGCACGCGCTAGTGCCTGTGCGATCTCGCGCTCTCCAATGGATCTGTCATTGCGCACAATGTATTGCATATTATATTTCACGCCCTGGTTCATCTTATATCACACTTTTTGGTGCATAGTTTATACCATACACTATATCTAGTTTTCATTTTCACTCGTGTTCTCAGGACAATGTTCTATATAACACTGCGTTCACCTACCCTTTTCACGGGCATTACATTTTGTGATGGGGGGTGGAGGGTCAGGGGGTTTTGTGCCAAGTGAGCCCGGAGTCACAGTCACAAACGTCCTCTTCTTCCTGAATAAAAGTGAGATTATGCTGCATACTTGTTCATATTGTAAGTTGTTCACACAGACACATTTTAAAAACAATAAAGTTCCTAATACCCACCTTCTCTGAACAGTTAGCTTGCTGCCCCATCCACCTCCTCCCTATCTTCTGTTGTCTGAATCCATGGACTAGCCTCCTCCCTCCTGCCATGCATGGTCTGATGTGCTGCCACTGCCCTCTATTTAGCATAATGTACCAGTCCACTCCTCCTGCCCACCATTGCCCAATTCTATGCCCCATCATTGACCTCCTGCTTAGCCTCTGTGCTTAGCTTGCTGCCTCTATTCTCCTTCCCCCGGCCCTCCGATGTCTTTGTGCATGCCCCTGCTCCATCCTTTTTGTCCACCATGTTCCATGGACCTGCCACTCCTATCTACTCTGAGTGTTCTGTTGAGCTGCCACTCACCTCCCACCTGCCTAGCATTGTCAGATGACTGTAACCTGTCCCTGCCACCTCCACCCTGCCTGTCCACATGCCATGCCCCTATCCCCCTCCTCCTGTCCTTCATAGTCCATTTTACTGCCACACCCTTCTGCCCTCCCTGGTCTGTTGTGCTGCAACTGTTCCTGCATGCCCACGCGGTCTGTTGTGAGGACCCTTCCCCTGAACTCTCTTGTCTGTGCCCAGATCCTGACCCTCCCTTCTATCTTCCATGGTCCTTTGTGCATGCCCCTGCCCCCTGCTTCTTGCCCATCATTGCCAATGTGCTGCCACTAACCATCCCGCTTGCCATTCATGGTCTTCTGTGCTGCCACGGCCCCTCCCACCTTCCCTGTGTGGTCAGCTAGCTGCCCCTGACCCCCTCCCACCTTCCCTCCATTGTCTGTGTGTATGCCATCATAGTCTCACTGTTGCTCTCCATGGTGTGTCTTGTTGCTAGTGCCCATCCTGCCTGACCTCCATAGTCATCTTGCTGCTCCTGCCCTGCCCCCTTTCCCCCAGCCCTCTGTTTCCATGTGCAGACCCCTATTCCCTCCCTCCTGGCTTGTCTGTTTCATTGTAATGCCCCTGATCCGTCCCTCCTGCCCTTTATGGTCTGTTCTGCTGCAGCCTTCTCTCCTGTCTGTCCATTATGGTCAGCTAGCTACCATTGCCTCTTTCCCCTCTGTTCTCTGTTGTCCATGTGCATGGTCCTGTCCCCTCCCTATTGCTTTCTATGGATTGTTGTGCTGCACTCCCATCCTGCATGCCCTGTGTGGTGTATTGTGCTGCTGCAAACCCTGATGCCTGCCCTATAGGGTCAGTTTGGTGCACCTCTCCATGTCCCTCCTCTCCTCTGTTATCCAAGTCCATGTCCCTACCCCAATTCCTCCTGCCTTCCATGATCCAATGTACTATAATTGCGAACATTTTGAACTTGGTAAGAGGGAGATTTTGAAAAAATACTGGGGTATTGATTTTCCCCTTTGAGTGACATTGAAAAAGAGGAGATTGTAGACAGGAGACAGATCAAATAAAGCCCATTTGAGCTTAAAAACAAGGCCCATTTTTTTGAGGAGAGAATATATAGTTCCGCCAATTCCTCCAGAGAAACTTTTAAGGTGGTAAATGAACTTCTTAAAGTTCCTGAGCCTTTGGCAACCCTTGACAGCCCTGGCGAGAAATGTAAGGAGCTTGCAAACTATTTCAACATGAAAATAGTGAATATTCTTAGCACCATACCACAGGTTGCCCGAACTACATCTATAGGTAACCAATCTCGAGGTGCTTGTGTTTACTTGGATACCTTCGGGCCAGTTTCAGTGGATGAAGTTCGCAACGAATTGGGCTCGTTGAAAAGTGGTTTCCCCAGGGACCCGGTCCCTATGAGATTTCTGAAACTGGTAGCAACTACTATCGCAGCCCCAGTTGCGGACCTTATCAATGCATCCTATGCGCAGGGTTTGGTACCACCGAGCTGGAAAAGGGCAGTGGTAAAGGCTCTGTTGAAAAAACCAAATCTAGATTCGTCTGATTTGGCAAATTTCAGGCCTATCTCTCTCCTCCCTGGTCTCAGCAAGATCGCCGAAAGACTAGCGAATCGGCAGTTGTCATACTTCTTGGAGTTTAATGGCTTGCTACGAGGTTCCCAAACCAGTTTCCGGCCAGGGCAGGGCACTGACACTGCTCTTCTGGCAGTCGTTGAAGCGAGGAGCATTTTGGATTCGGGAGGGTCAGTGGCAGTGATCCTCCTGGACCTCAGTGCTGCTTTCGACTCGGTGAACCATCAAGTGTTGATCCAACGGCTGGCAGATATAGGGGTGGCAGGTGTGGCGCTGAAGTGGCTTAAGTCATTTCTTTGCGACCGGACGTATCAGGTCTGGGAAGGTAGCGAACGTTCGGCGTCCATCCCCCTCCAGTGTGGTGTGCCTCAGGGCTCCTCTTTGAGCCCCACATTATTCAATGTATACATGGCCCCCCTGGAGGATGTGTTGGCCCCATTTGCCATTAAGATCGTCAGCTATGCTGACGACACGCAGTTGGTGGTCACCCTATCCCAACTCGTGGAGAACCCCGACTCGCTGCATTCCTGCATGTCTAAGGTCCACACCTGGATGTGTGATTCAGCGTTGAAGCTGAATGGTTCAAAGACCGAACTAATTCTGCTCGGACGCAAAACCCCCTCTCTTCCTCTTTCCAGCTGGCCCAGTTGCATGGGAGCTTTGCCGAGCCCTAAAGAAGAGATTAAAAGCTTGGGTTTTTGGCTGGAACGAGATCTGTCCTTCAAGACCCAGGCAAAAAAAACGGCAGGAGTGTGCTTCGGTCTCCTCCGTTCAGCTCGGAAAGTTCTCCCCCTGCTACCTTGGCCATCGAGGAAGCTACTTGTTCAGGAGCTTATTGTATCTAGATTAGACTACAGTAATACCATCTTCTTAGGTGCCCCCGAAGCCACGTTTAATAAACTTCAGCAAGTACAAAATGCTGCGGCTAGGCTACTTATGAATACACCTAGGATACAATCAGCCAGACCCGCTCTGAAAGCCTTGCATTGGCTTCCGGTGCGCGAAAGGGTCAAATTTAAGGCTCTTTGCACGGCGCACAAAATTCTTCAGGGGAAGGGACCTCCTATCCTGCGGAATTTAGCTGTGCCTTATAAAGCCAACAGGGCCCTACGATCTGACCAAAAACACCTTCTTCAAGTCCCTAGAGTCAGAAGGGCGCGGGCTGGGGGGTGGAGATATTCAGTCAATATAGCTATCTTGTGGAACAGTCTCCCCCTGTGTTTGCGCACAGAGACGTGTTTCTTACGATTCCGGAAACTTCTTAAAACTCACCTCTTTCCTGCTTAACGCGGCCGAACTGTCAGCTTCTTCTGTTTGTCACTCTGGACAAAGCGCTGGGATGCCCGAGGGTAACTATGCGCTATATAAATTTCCTATTTATTCATTCATTCATATTGCCACAGCCTCTCTGGCCAGTCCTGTATTGTTGATTTGTTGCCCTTTCCACTGCCCTCCATAGTCTGTTGTGCTGCCACTGCCCTTCCTGCCTGCCCAGTGTGGTCAAATTGTTGCCTCTGCACCCTCCTACCTGCCTTCAATTTTCAGAGTCCGTGCCCCTGGACTCTGCCACTCAACAGTATCCTAATGAACAACTAGATTTCTAACATTCTATATTTATTACAAAAGTGTGGAACGCCTGACGTCATCTTGATGTAATCAAAACTGTAATACCTAGAGCATTTCCTTTAGAAATTACATATATGAGAGGGTCTTATTTGCATCAAAATTATGGTTAGTGCTCTAAAAAACTCAAATGAGGACATATTTTCTGAGTTTTCAAATAGAGACAAAGCACTTTTAAATTATTTGTTATCTTTATGTTTTTTTTATCCAGTTGACCACTTGATTAAATGTTGCACTTAGGGGAGAGGATGTGGTGTTACTTCCAGAGCTGCAGACTTTGCAACTGGGGAACCAGGTTGGAGTTTCTGCTTCAGCTCGACATTCTGTGATTCTGGTCAAATCACTTAATCTCCCCATGTCTACAACCAAAATGAATTTGATCTTGTGTGATGTAACCAATGCTCATGTAAAGCACTCCAATACCTGACAAGTCTGCACTATATAAAACTGCAAAAACACAAAAAATAAGTGTTTTGCACACTCATGTCATTGGGCTACATTTGGCTACATCTGGGTGATATTTGTGCTCAATTTTGGCTCTTTTGTCTCTGGTGGCCATCTTGGGAGATTTATTTGTTATGAAGTTTCCTAATTTCCCAATTTATTGCAGTCTCCTCAGTAGGAAATACTTTCAGTTTTTTACTTAGGTTCCATCAAGAAGGCATTCAGATGTGTCATTCATTTGCCATAAATTCTGAATGTTAGCACTCTAGTTGCTCATTAGATCACTGTAGTAAAGCTACTGCTCACCAGGGAAGTCTGCTGCTGGTATTCAAAGTGCATGTTTCAGTCTGCATGTCAGAATTTTTTAATGAAATAGAAGAGGATTTGAGAAGTCACTCAAAATGTGCCATAATTTTTCTTTCTGCAGCACTAATCATACTTTCTATGGCAAAATGAACCCCCTCATTTTGTTCCTTTTTAAATTAAATGTTTTAAGAGTTACCACTTTATTCCAATCAAGATGGCTTCAGGTGTGCAATACGTTTGTCATAAGTAGGACTGTTAGCGCTCTAGTTGTTCTTTAGAACACTCTGGGAAGCTGCAGTAGAACACAAAGGAATCAACTGACAGTCTCTGCCCTTGTTGGATGTACATGTATTACTGAGAATGTCAGACTTCATTCTCACATGACTGAGAAAGATAATGTGAATTTACAAAAAATATGCTCTCAGTTTAGCTTATAGATCACCTTCCAAACCTCTGTGGGAAAAGCATGAGAAAATAGTTTTCTTTCAAACATGATTCATGATATCACAGCAGAAGGCTTTATCACATGGTAAAATCACCTTAGAACACACCACAATTCCTAAAATGAGTATGGTACCATCAACAAATGATTTATAATGTAACTAAAGTCTTAAAACTTTCTATTAACTGCAATGCTTTTTAATGAGTTGCTATCATATATATTGGTCCCAAGATGGCTGCCAACACTTCTTGGATAAAGTGCTGACAGCCAATCAGATCTCACGATGAGATGTGTGGTTAGGCTCCACCCAGATATATATGTGATTTTTATTTTGATTTTCTCAGGAACTACTGAACGGATTTACACCATTTAAGCAAAAGGCACGACAGTTCGGGCTGTAGCTGCGGCTAAAGGTCCTATGGGAAATTGCATGGGGAAAACACGTTTTGGGACCCCCCCTTTTTTCTCAGCCCCCGCTACACGAATCATCCCGAGACTTTCAGGTTAGGAGCGGACCGGAGCTGGCCAAAAGTTTTGAAAATTTCGCGAAGATTCGTCAACGGGCGCCAAAGTTATTCCCAAATAGAATGTTGCGGATTTCCTATGGAAAATAGGTCCTACCTACTGACGAGCGCCAGTAGGTAATATATATAATATTATAGAGAGGAGTAGCATAGTGTGGAATAGCATAGAGTGGAGTGTTGTAGAATGAAATGTCATAAAAGTGGAGTGGCATAGAGTGGAGTGGTGCAGACTAGAGTGGTGCAGAGTTGAGTGGTGTAGAAGTGAATAGCATAGCATGAAGTGTTCTAAAGTGGAGTGGCATTGAGTGGAGTGGGGTAGACTGGCGTGTGAGAGAGTTAAGTAGAGTAGAATGGAGTGGCGTAGAGTCAAGTGGAGTAGAGTGCAAAAGCGTGGTGTGAAGTGGTGTGGTCTATAGTAGAGTGGCTTACAGTAGAGTGCCATACTGTGGAGTAGTGTAGAGTGGAGTCTCCTATAGTGGCGTGGTGTACAGTGAAGTGGAATACAGTGAAGAGGCGTAAAATAGAGAGGTGTACACTGGAATTGAATGGAGTGGCCTGGAGTAGACAGGAGTGGTGTAGACTGGAATAGCATACAATGCAATGGCGTATAGGGGAGTAGCATAGAGTGGAGTGCTGTAGACTGGTATAGTGTAGCATGGAGTGACGAAGAATGGAGTGACTTGGAGTGGAGTTACATGGAGTGGAATAACGTAGAGTGGAATTGTGCAGGGTCGAGTGGCAAGCAGTTGAGTTACATAGAGTGGAGTATTGTAGAGTGAAACAGAGTAGAGAGGAGTGGCACAGAGTCGGATGGGAACAGAGTAGAGTGGCAGAGAGTGGAATGACTTAGACTGGAGTGGCGTAGAATAGAGTGGCGTAGAGAGGAGTGGCATAGAGGCACATAGCATAGAGCGGAATGGCATAGAGAGGAGTGGCATAGAGTGTAGTTGAGTCTAGTTTAAACAGACGTAGGATGAAAGTGTCTGAATGGATGCAGATTCAATTTGGCAGAATATAGAATATGGGGTGGAAAGGGTAATTTTGGAAGTAGCTCTAAATTACTTAAGTGGGTTACAGTTATAAGTAAAAAAACAAAAGGTTATGTGTTGAGCCGCATATACTGCTGTAACTTCATGGCATACCCCACTATATGCCAATCACAAGGCCAAATGCCACTGGCAAGTGAGATGGCAGAGCAGCACAACGGACCCTGGAAAGCAATAGGGAGTGGACCGGGCTATGCACATTGAGAACAGAGAGGAAAGATGCAACAGCCCACCCCCACCCTAAACTCTAAATATTTCATTGCCACCCAAAACCCATACCCACCCTAAACCCTAAGAAATCCCTTACCACATAAAAACCCAGACCCAGTCTAAACCCTAAAAAAAACAATACCACCCAAAAACACATATACACCCTAACCCCTAAAAAGTCCCTTACCACCCAAAAACCAACACAAATGCTTAGCCGTAACAAATCCCTCACCACCCAAATACCCATATCCACCCTAAATTTAAAAAAATCCATTCCCACCCAAAACACCCATTCCCACCCCACCCAAAATACCATCCCACCCTAAACCCCAAAAATCCTTTGCAACCCATAAACACATACAAATGCTAAACCCTAAAAAAACATTACCACCCAAATACCAATACCCACCCCAAACCCGAAAGGTTCCCTTGCCACCCAAAACACATACCCACCCTAAACCTAAAAAATCCCCTTCCACCCAAAAGCCCATACACACCCTAAAACCTAAAAAGCCCATATCACCTAAAAACCCATACCCAACCTAAAAGTTAAAATAATCCCTTGCCACCCAAAAACCTATACTCCTTAAACCCTAAAACATCCCTTACCACTCAAAAACATACACCCACCCTAACCCCTAAAAATCCACTTACCACCCAAAAACCTATACCCACACTCAACCCTAAAAAAAATCCTTGCCACACCAAAGCCCATACACCCTAAAAAATCCCCTGCCACCAAAAACACATTCAGACACTAAACCCTAAAAGATTCATCATCACCCAAAAACCCATAGCCACCCTAAACACTAAAGGTTAACTTGCCACCCAAATCCATTGCCTACCCTAAACCCTAAAAAATCCCTTTCCACCCAAATACCCATTCCCACTCTAAATCTAAAAACAATCAGCCATCCATAACCCACACAAATGCTAAACCCTAAAAAATCCCTTGCCACCCAAAACCCATTCCCACCCTAAATCCTATACAGTTCCCTACCACCCAAATACCCATACCCACCCTAAACTCTAAAAATTCACTTGCCAGCCAAAAACCCATATCCACCCTAGGATATAACTTACCACCCAAAAACCCATACCCACCCTAAACCATGAAATTGCCCTTGCCCCAGAAAAACCCACACCCATCCAAAACCTTAAAAATTCTCTTGCCACCCAAAACCCATACCCACCGTAAATTCGACAAAATCCCTTGCCACCAAAAATCCCATACCCATCTTAAAAGATAAAAATTCCCTTGCCGCCCATAAAACCAACACCCAGCCTAAACCCTAAAAATCTGCTACCCCTCAAAGACCTACACCCATCCTAAATCCTAAAAATTCAACTGTCACCCAAAAACTAATACCCACCCTAAACCCTAAAAAATCACTTGCCACTCTAAAACCAATACCCACCCTAAACAATTCCTTGCCACCCAAAAACCCATACAAACACTAAGCCCTAAAAGATTCATTACCACCTAAAAAACAATACCTACCTTAAACCCTAAAGGTTCCCTTGCCACCCAAAACCCATACCCATCCTAAAACCTAAGGCAAACCTTATAGCCCAAAAGCCCATAACCACCCTAAACCCTAAACATTTCTAAACAATAAAAATACCCTTGCCACCCAAAAAACACATACCATCCTAAACCCTAAAAAATCCCTTACCACCCAAAAACCCATACCCACCGTAAACCCTAAAGTTTTCCTTGCCACCCAAAACCTATGCCCACCCTAAACCCTAAAACATTCCCTTACCACCCAAATACCCATACAAACCCTAAACCCTAAAAAATCCCTTACCACTCAAAAACCCATACCCCCAAATCCTAAAAATTCTCTTGCCAACCAAAAACCCAAACAAATGCTAAACCCTAAAAAATCCCTTGCCACCCAAAATCCCATACAAATGCTAAACCTTAATAAAATCATTATCGCCCAAAAACCCATACCCAACCTAAACCTTAAAGGTTCCAGTGCCACCTAAAATCCCATACCCACCCTAAACCGTAACATTTCCCTTGCCCCACAAAAGCCCACACCCACCCAAAACCTTAAAAATTCCCTTGTCACCCAAAAACCCACACCCACCATAATTCTTACAAAATCCCTTGCCACCAAAAATCCCACACCCATCTTAAATGATAAAAATTCCCTTGCCACCCATAAAACCCATACCCACCCTAAACACTTAAAAACCCCATACCACACAAAAATCATCCCCACCCTAAAGCCTAAAAAAGCTCTTACCACCCCAAAAGCCTATTCCCACCCTAAACCCTAAAAAAAATACCTTTCCACCCAAATATCCCTACCCACCCTAAATCTCAAAAGTTCAGTTGTCACCAAAAACCCATACCCACCCTTAACCCTGAAAAATACCTTGCCACCCAAAAATCCATACCCACCCTGAACCGTAAAAATTCCTTTGCCACCCAAAAACCCTTTCTCACCCTAAACCCTAAAAATTCCCTTGCCACCCAAAAACCCAATACCCACCCTAAAATCTAAAAAATCACATAACACCTAAAAACCTATACTCACCCTAAACCCTAAAAAATACTTTACCACCCAAAAACCCATACCCACGCTAAACCCTAAAAATTCCTGTGCCACCCAAAAACCCATACCCACGGTAAACCCTAAAAATTCCTGTGCCACCCAAAAACCCATACCCATCCTAAACCCTAAAAAGCTCCTATCGCCTAAACCCTATATTCAAACTAAACCCTAAAAAATACCTTACCATCAAAAACCCATTCCCACCCTAGAAATCCCTTGCCACCCAAAAACCTATCACCGCCCTAAACCCTAAAAATTCCCTTGCCACCTAAAAACCCATAACCACCCTAAGCCCTGAATTTTCCCTTGCCAGCCAAAAACCCATACACACCCTAAACCCTAAAAATGCCCTTGCCACCCAAAAAACCCATACCCACCCCAAACCCTAAAAAATCCCTTACAACTCAAAAACCTATACCCACCATAAACCCTAAAAATTCAATTGCCACCGAAAAACTTATACCCACCCTAAACCCTAAAATATCCCTTACCATTCCAAAACCCATACTATGTCTATAATCACACGCTATCTCTGTGGGGACCTCAACATCTCTATAATCACACACTATCTCTGTGGGGACCTGGGCATGTCTATGATCACACACATTCTGTTTGGCGACCGTGGTAATACTATAGACACACACTATCTCTGTGGGGACCTGGGCATGTCTATAATAACACACATTCTCTTTGGCGACCGTGGTAATAATATAGTCACACACAATCTCTGTGGGGACTTGAGCATTTCTGTAATTACACGCAAGCTCTGTTTTGGCTTGAGCATCATCAGCTCAGAAAAGTCATCATCATCATCAAAAACTTTATTGCGATTGTTTAAAATCAAAAAAGTGCAGTCATAAAATCAAATTTCTTATAGAGTACATATATATCAATTAATACAAAGTTCCAGTGAAAAGAAATCAAGATGTCAGTATGGTTTAACAATAATCTAGCCACTCTTGGTGCCAGAAATCAATCTGTATTTTTGCTTGTTAATTTCCTACGAATTAACCACATTGCAAACAAAAACTTTGAAACTGCAACCACAACAAGTGGATTTGTATCACTTCTGAGGATCCTAAAAAAGTCAAGATAACTCCTAAGGCCCAGATTTAGACATAACTGTTTTATCCATTTTTTCCGGATACCGACATATGCTGGACAAAAAAGCACAACATGGATCATAGTTTCCAATTCAGTTGAGCAACCAGGGCATACATGCTGGGAACCACCCGCCCATCGGTCAGTGAATGAATATAAGGGGAGGGTTCCATATCTAAACTGTACATATAGCTTTTTTGCTAAGATAGGCTGAAAAGCATCAAGGTCGGGTACAAAGGGATAATATGACTTAACCTCGAGAAAAGCATCAGTCAGACTTGATGATTTAGCTGAGCTATAGACTTTCATTAGATGGTAATCTTTAAGTATTGTGGCAAGAGATTTTTTGGTAATGCCTGAGATAGAATTCTCTGGATTGTGCCAGAGGTGTGGAAGACCAATCTGAATTAGTGTCTGCCTGACATACTGGAGCCAAGTAATCTTATCAGCCCCGAGTGTACTCAAGATTACTTTCAATTCATTTCTATAGCACGCCAGCTCAGGTGTGCTCCAAAGCCTTCTCCAGTACATCACTGGCCTAGCGGCGACAACCTCTGAGATGGGACGAATGTTAAGATCCAACCTCAGTGGCGTAAGCGGCGTATTATTTGGAAGGGTTAAAAGTTTCCTGATAAAGTTATTTTCTGTGCTGACCAAATCATTTGCAGAAGTATGGCCCCATAGTTCAGCCCCATAGAGTGTAGAGGACCTAGATTGCACAGTGTAAATTTCAAGAGGGGCACTTATGATTTTTGAACGACATTTTTTGTAGACTTTAAGGATGCCCCCGATAGCCTGATTAAGTTTTAAATTTGCTTTAAGCTTTTGGGGGGACCATCCCATTTTATCATTCAGGGTCAGGCCTAGGTACTCAAAAGTAGAAACCCGATCCAGAGCAATACCTTCCATATTGGGGTGTGGATAATTGGAAGGTTTTACGTTGAAGGCCATATACTTTGTTTTATCTATATTGACCACCAGGTTCCTTTTTTTGCAGAAGTTGGTAAACTGATCCAACACCCGCTGCATGCCCATCGGCGATTTTGACAGCAGCAGGGTGTCATCTGCAAACATAAGAGCAGGATATTTTCTAGAGGCCAATTTTGGTGCGTCAATATCTGTAGTATCCAGAAGGTCATCAATGAGCCCATTAAGGAAAAGTGAGAACAGGGTTGGGGCAAGGACACAACCCTGACGCACTCCCTTTTCCACTGGGAATGGGCCGGTCAAGTTGCCGTGTTTCCCATAGCGGACTCTGGCATATGTCCCGTCGTGGAGAATCTTCAATTGGTAGCATAGATAGGGTGGGACCCCCATAGCCAGCAATAGATTCCAAAGCTAGTTACGGTCCACCATATCGAATGCAGATTTCAAATCCACGAAGGTCAAATATAGGCTACCCCCCTCTAATATGACGTGTTTCCAGTAGAGGATCTGGAGCCTGAATAATTGGTCCAAAGTTGATGTTTTGGTCCTAAATCCCGCTTGAAGTGGGGTTAGAATATTATTCTCTTCAATCCAATTCTGTAACCGTTGCAAGAGAAGCCTAGAATAAATTTTCTGGCTCACATCTATAAGGCTTATAGGCCTGTAATTACCTGGATCAAGGGGGGATCCCTTTTTAAAAATGGGGATAATTTCCGCACCCATCCAGGTTAGGGGTGCCGGTAAGCCTTGCAAAATAGCATTAAAAAGGATTAGAAGGTAGGGAGCCCAGACCATCCGTTCATCTTTATAAAGGTCCCCGGGGATCCTATCTAACCCAGGGGCCTTGTTTAATTGGAGGTGGTCCAGTGCTAGATCCACTTCCGTTAACGTCCAGGGGGGAACGACCCAACATGGGTCCATGCTCATTAAGATAGCAGGGGGATCATCTCTCCTAGTTGCATTAATGGAGTACAGGTTTTTAAAGTGAGATGCCCATGTATCTTCAGAAACATTGGGGTCGATCATAGTTTTACCCTCCGATTTCCCAAAATGGACAAGGTTCCAAAAGGATCTTGTATCTTTTACCACAAGTGCTGATCTCATAGCAGCCCATCTTTCCTCTTCCCACTCGATTTTAGCACTAAGAATTATCTTTCTATAGACCCGCCTTGCTTCCAAGATATGTAGGCGGTTGCCTACCTTAATAGCCTGTAGTTATTCCTGTTTGACTAGCCTGCAGCCCTTTGTGAACCAGGGATTTATATTTCCCGGCTTCTTTACATTTACTGTGCCTACTCTATAGAAGAAGCCACTCAGTATTTCAACAAGATCCTTATGGGTTTTAGCCAAATCTATAGTTCCATCGGCTACAGGATTATTACCTTCCATTTTGAGCACCTTTTCGAGTATAGGAAGTATTTTTTGGTACATACTGGCAATAGTCGCATCAGACTGTTTTATGGTAAACCAGCGTATCCTCTTCCCCCTTGGGTGACCCTTATATTCCCCACTGGGGGGGTGTCTATATCTGACCCTGTATTCAACAATTGGAAATTTAAATCAACTGTCAGGGGATCATGGTCACTCTTGGTTCGCCTAATTATTTTAAAATCCAACACTTTGGGCCACAAATCTAGACCGACCAAAAAATAATCAATCACGGATTCGTGGCCCATTCCCCTATAAGTTGACTGCCCCGGGATGTCCCCGTTAAAACGACCATTACACGCTCTCAAAGAGAATGAGTAAGTGAGGGAAGTAAGTTGAAGAACCAAGGGAGTCCAACGTTTGGCTGGATACATACTAGTGGGTGGGATAGATCTAGCCTCATCTTCCTCAAGTGAGATTGGAATTTCTCCACACAGAGGCTCAAAGTGACAATTAAAGTCTCCTCCAATCATCAGAATGACATAGTCTGGGAGAGATTCCAAAAAAGATGACAAGGACTCGAGAGTAGATGATGTACCACCCCAACAAGTAGGACGCGAATAGACGTTAATAAGTGCAATCTTAGGGGTCAACTTGTGGGACATAAGAATGCAAATTATATCTCTACTATTCGTTTCGACCCTTTTGATCTTAGAACCAAGATGAGTGCCCTCCCAAACACACAGACCCCCCGAGGGTCTCCCCTTAGGACCTTTTGTGGCTGGTTGCATATAGGTGGTATATCCCAGTCTATGTATGGGTTCTACCGACCACGTTTCCTAAAATAAACAAATCCCAAAGGGGTCGATAAAAGAACACCACTCTGGGTTGTCAATATTGGTAGCCAGACCCGCAATGTTCCAACTAAGGATTTTAAGCAGTCTATCAGAAGGAGATAAAACAGTTACAGAGTTAGTCTGGGTGGATAGAATATCAATAGTTGCAGGTAGGTTGTTGGATGCAACCTCCCAAGCCGAAGATTGAGTGGGGTCATCCCTCCTGGTGCTTAAGGTAATAGATGAAATCATTTCAGCATCCAGAGGTTCTGATCCTATGGCAAAAATCACCGTTGGGACTCCATGACCACCTTTATTGCCAATCTCATCAACAGGAGAGGTGGAAGATAAGTAATGAATACCTTGCGTCTTTAGTCATTCCACCTCATCCAAGGAGCTAAACCTATTATTAACTGGAAAACCTAAGACTTCATTATCAATCATCCTACCCCGCATACCATCGCCAGATTGCCCTCGATCAACATAGTTATAAAACGGTGCGAGGGGCCTTAGGCATGATGGGGGAGGTTTATTGGGTGGAGGTTAGAAGTGACTTAGGTTATACGTTTTAATATTAGAGGATAGGTTATCAAAGATAGAACTACATACGTGGTCAACTACCTCAGGGTTTTTGAAGTTGACAATAACACAGTCACCTCCCACATTCTTTAATTTGTGACCCACCCAACCACCTCTTCTAACAAACAAAATGGATGAGCGTATATTCCGGGGCAAGGGTCTATAAGTATTCAACCAAAACGTTACTTTGTTTTTAAGTTCCTGAAATGATTCGGGTCTCTTGGTAGCCAATTTAGGGACATCAGTCAAAACAACCACATAGGGGGCGCTTTCTGGGGGAAGATCGATGCGTGGAAAATCCATGGGAGGAGGGGCCTCAGTAGGAGGCTCAAGACAATGATTATTTGTTGGGGGTATGCTATCAGCCACATTTGTGGCATTAGGTATAGGTAGCCCCCGCTGTAAGTTCAGATGGAAATTACGTGGAGCTCCCCGTTGTTGGATCTGCTGGCTGCCAGATAGTTCTTGTGGAGTAATAGGGGTTCCAGCGATTTTGTCTTGGTTTTGGTATGGATGTGAGCAGGGTTTTATAGCATGTAGGTTTTTATCATTTTTGTCCATAGCAACCTCCAATGCAACCAACCTATTCTCTATTGCGACTAGTCTAAGCTCTAGCGATTGTATGGCTAACACTGTAGACATTTTCCCAAGTAGCAGATCTATGTCAAATAACTGTGGGGCTACATCTAGGGAAGATCGCTCTGTGCAAGTTAACTGGACAGTATCTGTGGCTACAGGCAGGGTAGAGACCGAAGGATCAGAGTTTGGTTTCTGTATTTTATTCCTCCTGCTTCTTGGCGAAATCCCAGTTCGTTTCCTTTTAGGAATAGTGCCCACTTCCCGGGCTGTGATTGCAGGCAAGATGGAAGGAACCTGGACAGAGGCTGGTACACTTATAGCCGTGTCTGTAATATCTTTGACGAGGGCGATAAGTGGAGTTGATAGTGAGGGATCACCTTTGCGTGAACTCATAGTAGGAAGGGTGGAAGGAGAAACAGCAGGAGAGCGACTAAATGCAATTGAGCCCAATGAGGAACGGCTCCATAGACAGCCGGCGCTCGGTAATTGCTATTTCATGTTCGAGTATTGAAGAGGCTCTAACAATGAATTTGTCCAATGATCCAGCAACATGGTCAGTAGCAATATGTTTCGTACCTCTTTTGTTCACCATTATTCACCAGCGCTTCATAGAAAATTTTAAAAGTACTCACGGAATAGATAGCAGTAAGAGAGTTGGCCCGGACCGGACTCTCGCGGACACGAACGGGCAAAAACGGGCCCGCCCTTGGTCGGGCTTTGCTCGGCGCGCGCCCCGCACGCGTCCCGCGAAGCGGTGGAATAGCCCAGTATTATCCGGAAGCCGGGAGGCGGGTCCAGCGGGAAGAGGACACAGGTGTGGCTGACAGGGGTTGTGGTCCTCGCAGTCCCGCGGCGCTGAAAGCCCAAGATTCAGGACACTGTTTACTCCTGCGACCGGCACCCGCGAAGCGGGGGCCAGGAGAGGTTATCCGAGTTCGAGGGCGGGAGGCGGGTCCAGCGGGAAGAGGACACAGGTGTGGCTGACAGGGGTTGTGGTCCTCGCAGTCCCGCGGCGCTGAAAGCCCAAGATTCAGGACACTGTTTACTCCTGCGACCGGCACCCGCGAAGCGGGGGCCGGGAGAGGTTATCCCTGTGGGGACTTGAACGTTATCCGAGTTATAGCTCAGAAAAGTAGTAAAGTTAGACTTTTGGTCTAAGTTTACATTTGTGAAACTGAAAAGTAGCAAAGTTAAATTTTGTCTCCAAGTTTACCTTTGTGAATCGGGCCCTATTTTAATGAGGACTTAAACACAATCATGTTCATGCACTATCTTTGTGGGTACTTAAACATTGCTATAATAAAACACTATCATTGTGGGGGCTTGATAAAAACTATAATAAAACACTATCTTTGTGGGGACTTGAACATCACTATAAAAACATACCATCTCTGTGGGAACTTGAGCATTCCTGTAACTAAACGCAAGCTCTGTTTCGACTTGAAGCCCCAGGGGATGCCATGAGGCACAGGGTCAAGACTGATTTGCATATAGCTGTGTCTGAACTGTGGTGGCAAAGTGAGCTAAAGAACGATGATAGATTCAACCCAGATCTGTGACTGGGGGTGAGTGTCTGAAAAGTTTCAGCGCTCCGTCCTTCATCTCCTTGTGTTTGCTTTGTTCGCCCTAAGTTGGAGGGGTATGCCCAGACGTGGGTCGCTTGCTCACTTTGCCACTGGATTCAAGCTAGCTTGGCTGATGAGGGGATGTTACCCCGAAACCGGTCCCAGGATGCTTGTTTCCGGTCCAGGGAAGACCTGGCTTGGCAGTTTGGGCTGGACAGTTCCCATGAGGCACAGGGTCAAGACTGATTTGCATATAGCTGGGTCTGAACTGGGGTGGTGAAGTGAGCTAAAGAACAACAATAGATTCAACCCAGATCTGTGACTGGGGGTGAGTGACTGAAAAGTTTATGCACGCCGTCCATCATCTCCTTGTGTTTGCTTTGACTTGAACATCATCAGCTTCACATTCTCTGTATGGGGCTTTGTGAATACTGAAAAGTAGTAAAGTTAAACGTTTTGTCTAAGTTTACCTTCGTAAATTGGGCCCTATTTTAATGAGGACTTAAAAACAATCACCTTCATGCACTATCTCTGTGGGGACTTAAACATTGCTATAATAACACACTCTCTTTGTGGGGACTTGAACTTCACTTTAACACACTCTCTTTGTGGGGACTTGAACTACACTGTAATAACACACTATCTTTGTGGGGACTTGTACATCACTATGATAACACACCATCCCTGTGGGGACTTGAACATCTCTATGATAACACACGATCTTTGTGGGGACTTAAACATCGCTATAATAACATGCCATCTCTGTGGGGACTTGAGCATTCCTATACCTACACACAGCCTCTGTGTGGACTTGTACATCATGAGCTTCACAGTCTTTATAATGGGATTTAAGCTTTGAATGTACACACTATTTCTATGGAGACTTAAACACAATGATCTTCACCCACTATCTCTGTGGGGACTTAAACATCTATTTTAGCAAAAATGTAAGCAGCTAATGAAGCTCCGGGTTCCACTTGACCATATTCCTTGGTTCCATATGTTAATTTCTTTATGTGTTAGTTCCCGAATCTCCTAAGATTTTAAGCACTAATAAATAGGTTACATACAGCTTCAAGTGTCTTTCATTAAGCATGATAAGATATTTTCTGACACATTAACATAATCTATCTTTAATGTACACCCCTATAATATATGCAGCAATTCATATATGAATAGATTATAATGTTGTTTGTGTATTTTGTTGATAAAATAAGCATTTAGCCATGTGCCTTCGACTGTATTCAATCACAAGTAGTGTTACGGACTAGGTCCACACAAGGATGGTAGCACGTGTTCAAGTCCCCACAAGAATGGTGCTGTGCACAGGATTAAATAACAATATATTTGCAAATTTGAAGCAGGATCCTGTTTCATGAATTTTTTCTTTAAATTTTTCTGTTATTAGTGTGTTTTAAAAACATTGGGAAAGGTTAGTCCCCACAAGGCAGGTATTCACACATAGTCCCCACAAGGATGGTAACACATGTATGTGTGTGTTTTTACACCTCCTTTATTAGGTATCTCGACTGAAAGTCCTGTTCTCCTGTCTCTCTTATGGAGGAGTGTGTTTTTGTTCACGTTGTTGCGCTCTCCCTAGTATCCTGGAGAGACTTCCACTTATTCTTTACTTGGCACTCGCTCCACCCTCCCCTCTAAAGATTCTTTTTTGGACAGTCACAGAGAGCTCCTCTCTCTCTCAAAGTATTCCTCTGACCACCCATAGTCTGTGGCCTTTTACTGCTGTTATTGCTTGCAATGCTCACTTCAACTATTTGCTGGTGCTCTCTGCATTGCCTGTTTCTATAGCTAGGGGCTTTGGCTCACTGGGTTTAGCTATTGTCTTTGGCCCTGCGTCCGTTCACTTGGGCCGGTTTACATTGGGGGAGCGATGTAATAGTATGTTTATATGGAGTGTTCTTTCCAGCTTGCTTTATTTTTCTGCCATGGTATTCTACTCCCATTTGTTTTTGCACAGTTGTGGATTTCAACTCCACACAGGGTTATACACAATGTTTCTGGTGGAGTAGAAGTGTTTTCACACTAGGTGCACTCTGCTTCCTAAGCTCAACTGAAAGTTAATCATAGGGAGTGTGCCCATGCCATTCTCAGTGATTATTAGAGTCTCTTTATTAGGTACCAATAATAGTAATAGTAAGGCCCTTACTGACCACTTTCCTCAGTAATATATTAACACCACTGATGTACGTGTGGTCATTGGCATCATCATTGGGCCTCTCCGCCACCAGCAGGTTGTCTTTATTCTCTGAGACATGGCTGGATCTGTGCAAAGGGTGACTTAAAATTGCATCCGGTTCTTTAAGAAAAATGCTTTTAATCTGAAGGTAAAAAGAGAACAGAGACAAGGTTAAAAAATGAGGGATGTGCACAAGACTATTAGGTCGTCCTTAACATCTAATAAAAAAGAACGTGATGTCGACATGTTTCAGCCAACTTGTGCCCAACTAGGGTTGGTGGCTTTCCTCAAGACCAAAGTTATGTATATGAGATCCTCACTATACCTGGTGGGACTATTTGTCCCCCTGAAACTTAGTTTTTGGGTGCAATTTGCACATGCCTCTGGAGTAAAATCTTCATAGCCCCTAGAAAATAAACAGAGTGGAGAAAACAATGTAACCCCTGTATTTATATACTCTGATCGCTTAGAAGGAAAAACAATGTATTGTGCCTGATGAAAGGCATACACGTTAGAATGCATGTTCAATAGTGTACTCAATTATTTCACTTATATAACAATAACAAGGGGGTAGACAAAGGATCTGTGGACAGTGTGTGTGTCTTTTGTTAAAAATGCATCTGTCTAATATACTATTTACAAGTAAAATCAACTCTTGTAAGTTTCTCGTCGGAGATTCTAGTTAGCGTTACCATTGGGGCATACATCATGTAATTTTTAACACAAGGTTAACCATTTACCTGTATCGAAAAAGTACTTTCTCCCCTCATAGCCCGGGAAGAAGAAGTACGCTGTAAAGGAGTCATACAAGAATCAGATTTGCAACGTGCTCAATATTTTCACAATGGTGAAATCACAAAGCGAAGAAGATATGAAAGGTATAGCACGTACTGTAAAAGTTAGTACTAAGTTGTGAAGTGCGCTCTACAAAGTTGTGTGTTGACTGTGCTTAAAGAAAGGAAGAGAAGGCATACTAAAACCATTTAAAAGGGAATACAGATGTTCTAGTTTTCTTAACACCCTGTGGCTGCGCCGTTCTTATTAAACTTTACCCAACAGCGTAACATTCAATGCTGCATACAAATAAAGGGTGAAAATTGAATCGGTCCTCCAATCATGATAAACTTAGCTGTTCTAAAGTTAGAAGATCAGCAAACTTATTGAATTTGTTTTTGTAAACGCATCGGGGGACATGCTCTTCCTGGGCTGGGTGCGGACTTGCAACTGAGAATGCTATTAAGTATGCACTGCCAGACATATGTGAGGATAATTAAGCGCATTAGAAGCAGTTACTCAACCTGCCGTACGTCACATTGACTACTTAGAGAGGTGAAAAGAGGGGTGGGGCAGGGCTGTGTCCTTGCCCCCTTCTTATTCTCCCTTTATATAAATAATGTGGGTGCAGTGCTAGTAGGATTGTCTAAAGATCTTCCACAAGTGGGGTCTTGCCCTGTACCGTCTCTCCTCAATGCCAACTATGGCGTCCTTATGGCACGTACTCCTCTCGCCCTTCAGACCCTGTTGACAAACTTTGGTGAATACATGCAAGATCTTGGTCTTTTAGTAAACCAGTCTAAAACTTTTGTTATGAAATGTGGGAAGAACACCACTAAGTGCCAAGACCTAAAAATACATGGTACAACTGTAGGCATTACCAATACTTTTTCATATCTGGGGATTTTATTTAATAACGAGTGCCTATGGAATAAGGCTATTTCATTTAGGAAGTTGCGATTTGGTAAAGCCTGTATGGCACTCATAGGGTTTGCTAAATGACTGGGTTCTAATCCACCCGCGCTGATGATGTCAATATACAAAGTTAAATGTCTTAGTATCGCACTTTATGGTGCAGGCGTGTGGGGATATAAGAAATGTAGAGAGATTGAACTGGTGGAGAACGAGTTGTTTTAGGTATATTCTTGCCACTCTGAAAAGTACTTCAGTACAGGTATGTCACGCCGAATTTGGAGCTCCATTCATTACAGATCTGATCCTGCTACAGCCTATTTTACGTTGGCATAACATATGGACTTCTGTACATACTGATTTAAAGCATGCAATAATCAAGGACTGTCTTAAATCAATTCTCTATCAACGCATTCCATGGCTGGTCTATATTCAACGTTTCTGTAATGATCTGGTTCATCCCGAGTATTTTGAGAAGCCTGAAACACTATCTCCCATTAGCAGAGACTTTTTAAAAGACGAAATTAGGACCTATTTGGAGACTTGCATCTGAAATCTGTAAACCTAGTGTTCTAAAAAATCAAATGATTTTAAGTACTTATGATATGCAACCCTATTTTAAAGCAGTTTTAAATGCAAGATATAGGTTTGTGCTGACCCGCTTAAGATTAGGTTACTTTCATCGATTGGTCAGTTTCCCAAATATAAACGATTGGTCCACAGTTTTATCTAACTGTTCCTGAAGTAATGTAATAGAGCAGAATACTATGCACGTGGTGTTTTTTTGCAATTTCTTTACCCTCCAGAGGAAGCGCTATAATATACCTATTATAAGAGGGGCACAATGTCGACCTGCGTAAATATACTTACAATCTCTGCCCACTCTGGAGAGTTGCTGCAGTATGACATCCTTTTTATGGGCTGTCTTTTGCGCCAGAAAGAACATTTCTTTACCTCTTTCACAGTAACAAGACATAGTGTGTACGTTTGTGCTGTAATGCTGGGTGGTGTAATCTGCGCCAAGTGTATTTTATTTCTTGTTGATCTACTGCCATTCTATTTTGCTACAATTGAAAAAAAATATAAGTCAGTTTGCTGCGGTAGATGGGGAGTGCATGGCAGATCCATTACGAGGTTTTTGTCCTCCTTCTTTGCTCAGGTTTTGCTGAGTTTCAGCCGACTATGCTGTGGGAGCTTTGTGTGAATGCTGGAATCAATCCATCTGGATGTGAAGGTCTTTTATATTTTGCCGATTTTATTGACGCACATTTGTCCTTTATCAACGTTACATGGTGGTATTGTGATCTCATTTTAAATTCTTATTATTATTTGGCCCACTTGTAGAATTGGGCATATATTTTAACTCGATGACATGAATTGTATTTCTATATATTTTTTTCTCTCGTATTGTTTTTATATATTGCTTTTTTGGATGGCTATCTGCCACCTGTATAAATTTGTATATTGATTGACTACATAGAAAGACATCCTGGTAGAAATAGAAAAGCTGCTAAAAGGACACGTACATGGGAGTATAAACTCATTCTGTGTGTAAAATGTATCTTTGTCCACCTGTCGAATTGTTCTAAATTTATATTGAAAGATAGAACCATTGAGTGAAATTTTTACCCACACTTAGGTGCCGATTCCGATCCTGTAAAACCCGGGTACGATTCGTCGTACGGAGCATATTCTCCGTACGATTCGTACCCGGGAAATCCACCGTACAATCCAGCAAGTACGATTCGTACATAAATAACATTTCCGTACGATTCGTACAAAACACCGTACGGCTAAAAAATACCTACGAGTCTGATCCTGGACAGCGCGTACGCGACGTCCGTACGGAGTCAGGCAGCGTTTTACGGACCAGCAAGTACGATTCATCCCTACGTCACTCCGCACAACTATTTTTTTACGGCAGCCAAAAAAAGCTGGAAAACTGAGTCCGACGCGAAAACGGAGCCCCGGTACGCGACGGACAGCCATGGACCCCATCCTACGTGTCATCCCGGCCCTCTTAGCCTCCGACCTGGTGCACCGAACCCGACGCACACGCCGCAGGAGGTGAGAACAACACCCAGGGGCCAAGGGGGGGTGAGGGGCAGGAAATATACCCCCTACCCAAATTAAAACCTACAATATTGAGGACATACATTACCTCAAGGCTCTGGTCACTCCAGGGGGCGTGTCCACCAATCCCTGCGTCACGCAACGACGGAAGTGGACGTGTACGCGTACCCCTACGGAAACACTACAATAGTGATACGCACCGTACTCACACATACATAGCGTGGGTACGGTCCGTAGCACAATATCAGTGGTGCCATGGGGGTACGCGTGGTACGGACCGTACACACGCCCTCAGAGCGTGTGTACGGTCCGTATCACCATTGTAGTGGTGACGTAGGGGTACGCGTGGTACGGACCGTACACACGCCCTCAGAGCGTGTGTACGGTCCGTAACACCATTGGAGTGGTGCTGTAGGGGTACGCGTGGTACGGACCGTACACACGCCCTCAGAGCGTGTGTACGGTCCGTATCACCATTGTAGTGGTGCCGTAGGGGTACGCGTGGTACGGACCGTACACACGCCCTCAGAGCGTGTGTACGGTCCATAACACCATTGTAGTGGTGCCGTAGGGGTACGCGTGGAACGGACCGTACACACGCTCACAGGGTGTGTGTACGGGCCGTACCATGCGTACTCCTACGGCACCACTACTATAGTGATACGGACCGCACCCAGACATACATAGCGTGGGTACGAGCCGTATCACCATTGTATTTGTGCTGTAGGGGTACGCGTGGTACGGACCGTACACACCCCATGAATGCGGGGGTACGGTCCGTATCACACGTACCCCTACGGCACCAGTACATTTGGGATACAAGGCGTACACACGCCACGAATGTTGGCCTACTGCACCAAGGGGGTGGGTGGGTAGGTGGGTGGGTTTGGCTGCATAGGATTCCCAGCAGTGGACAGACATGTGAGGGGTGGGTGCAGAGGTCTCCCAGCAGTGGACAGAGACATGGGGGTGGGTGCATATCACTCCCAGCAGTGGACATACATGTGAGGGGTGGGTGCATATCACTCCCAGCAGTGGACAGACATGTGAGGGGTGGGTGCAGAGGATTCCCAGCAGTGGACAGAGACATGGGGGTGGGTGCCGAGGACTCCCAGCAGTGGCCTGCAATATGAGGGGTGGGTGCATATCATTCCCAGTAGTGGACATACATGTGAGGGGTGGGTGCAGAGGACTCCCAGCAGTGGCCTGCAATATGAGGGGTGGGTGCATATCACTCCCAGCAGTGGACATACATGTGAGGGGTGGGTGCAGAGGACTCCCAGCAGTGGACAGACATGTGAGGGGTGGGTGCAGAGGACTCCCAGCAGTGGACAGGGACATGGGGGTGGGTACATATCACTCCCAGCAGTGGACAGAGACATGGGGGTGGGTACATATCACTCCCAGCAGTGGACAGACATGTAAGGGGTGGGTGCAGAGGACTCCCAGAAGTGGACAGAGACATGGGGGTGGGTGCAGAGGACTCCCAGCAGTGGCCTGCAATATGAGGGGTGGGTGCATATCACTCCCAGCAGTGGACGTACATGTGAGGGGTGGGTGCAGAGGATTCCCAGCAGTGGACAGACATGTGAGGGGTGGGTGCAGAGGACTCCCAGCAGTGGACAGAGACATGGGGGTGGGTGCATATCACGCCCAGCAGTGGACAGACATGTGAGGGGTGGGTGCAGAGGACTCCCAGCAGTGGACAGACATGTGAGGGGTGGGTGCAGAGGACCCCCAGCAGTGGACAGAGACATGGGGGTGGGTGCATATCACGCCCAGCAGTGGACAGACATGTGAGGGGTGGGTGCAGAGGACTCCCAGCAGTGGACAGAGACATGGGGGTGGGTGCATATCACTCCCAACAGTGGACAGACATGTGAGGGGTGGGTGCAGAGGACTCCCAGCAGTGGCCTGCAATATGAGGGGTGTGTGCATATCACTCCCAGCAGTGAAGAGACATGTGAGGGGTGGGTGCAGAGGACTCCCAGCAGTGGCCTGCAATATGAGGGGTGGGTGCATATCACTCCCAGCAGTGGACAGACATGTGAGGGGTGGGTGCATATCACTCCCAGCAGTGGACAGACATGTGAGGGGGGGGGTGCAGAGGACTCCCAGCAGTGGACAGAGACATGGGGGTGGGTGCATATCACTCCCAGCAGTGGACAGACATGTGAGGGGTGGGTGCAGAGGACTCCCAGCAGTGGACAGAGACATGGGGGTGGGTGCATATCACTCCCAGCAGTGGACAGACATGTGAGGGGTGGGTGCAGAGGACTCCCAGCAGTGGACAGAGACATGGGGGTGGGTGCAGAGGACTCCCAGCAGTGGCCTGCAATATGAGGGGTGTGTGCATATCACTCCCAGCAGTAGACAGACATGTGAGGGGTGGGTGCAGAGGACTCCCAGCAGTGGACAGAGACTTGGGGGGGGTGTACATCATTATCACATGACCACAACTCCATGGGTGTATGTACGCATCCCTAACTGTGGACAATGATGATAGTGCCATAACAACACATCACTGACAGCAGTGTCCCACTCCCAGGAGGATGGATGTCACTCCCCCACTGCATGACACACCACATGTGGGTGTGAGGACAAATAACACATACATACCCACCCCTGGCAGATGCAGCACAATACACACACTGAGATCATGCCACAAGACTGTATAGTCATGTCATTGCCTACTAAACTAAGAGAGCCAAAGGGAACACACACTGTCACGCACATCCCAGGACTGATAGGAATGTTCAGGTGCTGGGCCAGCCACCAAGATGTTGTCTCTCATGGAAGGACGAGGGTGGAGTTCCCACAGATACAATGCCCACAATTGTCAGGTGCCCAAATACCCTGCAGAAAAAGTACTATATGTGTGCTAGGCCGGGAGTACACACATGCATAGTGCTGAAAAGGGAGAATTTCTCCATGAAGGCATTTTGACATACTCAATACACAAGTACCGTGACTAGCAAGGATGGCACAGACGATGCAGCCGGAGACATTGCTGAGCAGGCATGGCCATAGTTGAAGGGATCCGTCAACAACAAAGGAAATGTAGACACAGGTCAGCACAACAATTGTGCAACTCTTTGCAGGGAAGATGTCAGGTGCCACAGAGGAAGGAACACTCCTTGGGACAATGTCTCAAAACCAAAATAACACACACTACCAATGATTCTTTGCAGAGACCTTGTGATGGCACGCAGAAACCATGGTCCACCTCATGACCATCAGAGTAGAATATTTCTCAGAACCATAACACATTACCACAACACCAACTCCAGGAGCCTCAGCACCAACATCAATACTTGAAATGCAATAGTGTGCAAAGTAAAAATAAAATGCTTTATTTAGCATAAATGTTTTTTGTATGAAATGACACTATATACAAAGGCCAATGGCCAGTCCACAATAGAAGTCCTTGGGGGGACACATGGGCACGCGTTTCCCCTAGCTTGCCTGCACATTGGAACCCTCAGGTTCGTCGACCGGGGGGGGCGCATCATGTGGGGAAGGACCAGGCACTGCAGGGACAGGAGGGGGAAGGGCAGGTGTGGTGGGTGCAGGGGTGGACGTCTCCAATGCAGGGGGTGGGGCAGCGGCAAAGGTCGATGTGAGCACGTCGCTGCACACTGCTGCCAGGGTGTCCAGGGTAAGCCCTGCACCGGAAGAACTCCAGGGCCAACGGAGGGGGGGGTGGCCGAGGGATGGGGTGCAGCACTCTGGGAGGGGGTGGACAGGGTGGGGGACTTGACTACCCTGCCCGGGGATTTCCTTGCCCGCTTGCGGGGTGGTGTCACAGTGGGGGTGATGGGCAGCTCTCCGTTTGGCAGGGGAGTCAAGGGGAGTGCTTTTGGAGGGACTGGGTTGTGAGGCCTGCGGACTCAGACTGTGGCTGCGTGTATGTCTTTTTGTCCCAGACCCAGTGGGTGTGCCTACATCCCCCTGAGTGTGCGTGACAGGAGGTGTGCGCTTGCCCTTACTTGGTGGTGTGCTGCCTGTGTCTGGTGGGGTGCGTGCTTGGGAATGTCTGGGTGTGCATGGGACAGGTATGGGAGAGGGAAGTGTGGATGGGGCTGGGGTAGGGGGGGGACAAAGCGCTGCAGGAGACTCGCTGCTGCCGTCAGTGAAGAGTCCATGGACCGCAGAAACCTGCGTTGTTCCGACATCGATGCTGACATGCCGTCCATGAACGACACCATCTGTGTTAGCAGTGTGGTGTGGTCATGGAGGACAGTCAGCACCAATGCCTGCCCAACCTGCAACTGCCGCAGTATGTCCACAGACTCTGCACTGAGGGCAGCAAGGGTGGCAGGGGGTGCGGTCCCTGTCCCGAAGGAGACATTGTGGTGCCCTTCACGGACAGAAGGGACCCGAGCAACTGGGAGGTCGGTGCTGGGAATGGAGGAGGCGGGGAGAGATGTTGGGCTGCTGCCAGGTGTTGTAGCAGCCTCCGCCCCCTCGATGAGGTCAGCCTCGGACCCGTCTGCGTCGTAGTTGGAATCACCACCAGACAGGTCCTCTGACTGACTCCCCTCGCCCTCCGTGCCACTGGCTCCCGCAGACTCGCCGGCACTGGTGGCACTGGTGCTGGGTCCCTCATCCAGGTCCGTGCAGGTTTCTCCCTCGGTTTCCAATGATGATGCTGTGGGCAAGGTGAAGATACAGAAAAACATCAGTCACCTGTATATATGTGATACATGAGTACAAAAACAATAGGTCACAGTGCATATCAGGCAATGCATCATGAGTAACAGCTAGATTACTCCGCACATATGTAAGCCCTGTACTCCCCAGTTGGTAGACCCACCATGGCACTTGGACACAAGGAACAATAGGACACACCAGCCCAAAACTTGAATGAGAAAACACTGAGGAGCTTGTGTCTGGGAACAGGTGAACACAGCAATACAATGAAGTCATGCCACCTCTTGTTTACCCTGAAAGAAACGGTAGTGGTGCACCCAAGGCAAAGTAACACACCTCAATACCAAAGGTGTCCCCACACTCAAAGACCTGTGAGTACTTTGGAACACAAAACGAAAAAAAGTTGGTCCCTTGGCAATCACAATACTTGACACAATCGACATGGTCAGAATGTGGGAATGTGCCATTTTGTGAACAGAACACATATGTGCCTTCATAACAGATGGCTCCCAAGGAGGTGCACACAAAACTACATTTACCCAGTCATTGAAGAAGCTGGTAGCCTTCTTTAAAGAAGCCACTGTTAGAAAGAAATGTTGTTGCAGAAAGTACATATATATGGGCCCACGGAGGGCTTGATGACTTGACACTCGTAAGTTGGTATCACCAACAACCAAGGACTTAACCAATTTCCACAACACAGGGGGAACATGTATATGTATAATCTGGAAAACAGTCTCATTAGAACAGTGCCTTCTTTTAAATTGTGCCAGCGTGTTCCCTGAAAGTGTAAAGGTGGTTTGGTGTGCACTTCCTTGGGAGACATCTGTCATGCAGGCACATTATTGTTCTTAACAACAAAACATCAAACTAAAGCATAGAAAACATGAAGACCTGTTGACAAGTGTTGTGAGTGCCAAGGTACAATACCTTGTGACTAACAACTTGAATTATGTCAGTTGTCACACGGCCATCCGTTACCTGATGACACAGTTGCCAACACATCTGACCCACTGCCTGTCATGTGGAGTGGCACATATGTCCAAACCCAGGACAATGCATGATCTAATGGGCCTGCTATTGTGTTGTAAAAAGGCATACCTGCACTGAGGAGACACCCCCATGGCAAGCCAGAATGTCCACACAGATGTCAGCACACAAAGACCAAACTACGTAGCATCTTGACCTCACACTGGTGCAAAAAATGAATGAGCAGGAATCATGTATTTAAACAATTGACACATGCTGCAAAGCACAAACATTACACCCTGCTCAACATCACTGGGACACTGCATGTTGAGTCTCTGTCCAGCCAATTATCACACACAGGTCAGACCTGGCAAGGAGACATAAGGTCTGGCCATGTAGGCCTCGCCCGCACAAATCCCCCATACCTGAGACAATGTGATTGAGACAGATCAAGAAGTGACACCTCTTAATCGGGCTTTACTAAAATGATCAGCAAGGCTTTCCGAATGTACTCCACATCACCTCGTGAGGCTGCCAACACATATTTGTGACTAACAACCATCGACAGATAGTTGTGAATAGACACACAGGCACTGCCCAGTGTGAGTATGCACAAGCCAAATGGGGTCTCCCTGTCCAGTGGACACAAGTAGCACACTTTGGATAAATACAAATGAGGCCAGGGAACAATGCCACAGAGGCAAACATATGCTGAACACACTGAGAATGGACATAGTGTTGGATGACACACATGATTACGAGGCAAGGGTGTCTCAAGGGACTGTAGTGGGCACACTGCTCCTTGTTCCTGAAATGATCTGACTGTAACATGAGCAACCGTCCTGGCACTATGCATATCTCCCACTCATGCACATCATGTCTGAGGCCACAACATTGGTCATGCATGCTGCAAGGGTGTTCATTTGAAACCTCACACTCCCGTGTTGAGACTCATCATTAGTGCCAACAAATATGGACCCCTGTGAGAAGTTGGCCTGGCATATGCTGTCTCCTAGTTATAGGGACACCTTGCACCAGTCCAATTCGACTCTTATTGATGATAGGTTTAAGACAACCTTTAAAGAAAGCTATCCTAGTTGTAGCTGTGGAGAGCAGCGTTCAGGCTAAGTCTTGAAGGAGTGTTAAGCTTATTGTTTTACCATAATAACCTCTTGAATAACCAAATGAAAGAGTAGCCCACACAGGTATATATATATAAAATATATGTATTTATTCTAGACAGAATCCCACAGTCTCTTTATGAGGCTAGTGGCAAAGTTATACTTCAAACAAGCATTTATAAACACAATAAATAGCACAGGAATCAATGGGCCCCAGGGCGGGACCAAACCATATATCAAAAAAGTGGTATCAGAACCATGACAATTCTACAGACAATGCCTAGGGCATTTAGGATCGCTGGCTCCTTAAGAATCCACCCCAGGTTATGAGGAAGGGGACCCACGGGAGGCGCGTGCAGTGGAAATAGCTGCTATCGGGATCTCTATTAAAGTCTATGGAGAATGTCGCGGTTGAAATTACACAAATTAAAGTCACTTCTAGCAGGATTACAAAGTTAAAACTTTAGACTTAAGCTTTTGAGTAGCCCACTACCACGAGAGTACCGAGGTACCACTGTTACCTGCCCCAGGGAAGCCGGGTGCATAGGTCGATTCTGGTGTCGGGTCGCGGGCTGATTTTCTATAGGAAAATGTTCAAAAGTGCTGCTAGCCAAAAGCGTCGATGATGCCGTGAAGATCAAAGATGTGAAGATTGTAGAGAAGAACCTGAAAGCAGAGGGGACAGAGTCTGGGTCACGGCAAAGTGACCAGGAGGCTCAAAGCAAGGAGCCCTTCGATGTCGGGTGCTTCAGGTGCGAAGTGGTGTAGCTTGGATCTGCAGCCACGGGCTCCGGGAGGCTTCTAGGAAGGCCAGCTTCCGGAGGCCGACTGTCCCACGTCGGATGAGGTCGCTGCGGTGTTAGTGTCTGGATTGGATCCACTAAGCCTTGGCAACCGCAACCCACGAAGAATAAACAAATCGGCTACAGTGCAGACCCACGAGGTCTGGGAGAGGTCTCCTTTGGAGAGACTGTAGAGCAAGCCTGGAGCAACCAGGGGAACTCTTGATTGTTGAAATAGGCCTCCGCTAGGGCCCACAAGTCGAGAGACAAGGGACCGTGGGAGGCGGCAATTTGGCGTGCGTAAAAGGGCACCCACGGGCCACCGGAGGGGGCTAGGGCGCTGGTCTTTGGCACAATTGCTGTAGAGTGGTTGGCTCGAAAACGGGCCAAAGCACAACTTCCCCACTGGTCAGGGTCGTGTGCTACGCAAGAGGTGGCCGGTGTCCTGGGGTATTGTGGATCTCGGCACCCACGCGGTCCACGGTGCCCAAACTCGTTGAGCACACTCACTGGCCTCTGGGATGCGCTGGAAACCCACCTCAAGGGTGCTGGAAGTCGTCGAAGTCCATAGGAGCAGCGAGGTTCCAACCGGGTCACTTGCAGTGTTTCAGGTGCCTGCCAAGCAGGGGGATAACTCCTCTATCCCAAGGGAGATTTCTTCCGTCAGCTGGGCAGCAGCAAGTCGAAGGTCAAGACTGTAAAGTTCAAGATTAATCTGAGGCTCTGGGGCCACGTTATTCACCTTTATCCCCAAGATTAGGGGAGTGTCCAGAGTAGTGTCCACCAATGAGTGGTGAGGCGGGAAAGGGTGGCTACACCCTCTCCCCTTTGTGTGTTTCCCGCCTGGGTGAGGGGCAGGATGCCCCTGAACCGGTTCCAAGCGGTGTATGCAGAATTAGGTCTCTGCAGCTGCCTACGTGCAACTCTGAAAGGACATTTGGTGCACCCACCCTGTTCCAATCCACATTATCCTGTCTGGGGAGATGCTAGCACCTCCCTGCCACAGGAGCCCTATTGTCCAGCTGGCGAGGCTGGGGTTTTCCCCAGCAACAGCCAGCCAGGGTCGTGTAGGTGGCGGGCAGTAGCCATTTTGTGAAACTTGTGCACTTTTAAATTGGTGTCTAAATTCTTCCGCTTTTCCCATATCGCCCCTCTAGCAGGGGGGAATCATACCCTCATGCCCATGGCTGGACTGGGGGTATGATTCCTACATGTTTGACACCAAACACAATATGTGTGATAGTGGTCTGGTGGTGTCAGTTTGCATGGCTGTCCCAGGTGGCACAATAAGTGCTTCAGCCCTGGTTGGCCTACTGAGGGACCCATGCCCTGGGTACCTAGGGTACCATCTACAAGGGACTGTCAGGGCACCCTCAGCATCCAATTGGTTGGTACCTAGGGTACTCACATCGTTTAACAGAGGAAGCAGATAGGCTGGGGTCCTGGATAGCAGGGCCACAGCCTGGCTAAAGTCATAAAAACAGTCAAAACATCAGCAAAATGTTGGGGGCAACTATGCAGTCGATGCCACTCTCCTACATAACCCCCACCCCCCAAACGCAGGGACATTAAACTAACCTTGACCAGTTGAGTCTTCATGTTCTAAGTGGAAATATCTGGAGAGGCCATCTGCATTGGCATGGTTGCTCCCAGGTCTATGTTCCACTGTATAGTCCATCCCCTGTAGGGAAATAGACCACCTGAGTAGTTTGGGGTTTTCACCCTTTATCTGTTTTAGCCATAGGAGGGGCTTATGGTCTGTCTGAACAATGAAGTGAGTGCCAAACAAGTATGGCCTCAGCTTCTTCAAGGCCCAGACCAAAGCAAAGGCCTCCCTCTCTATGGCTGACCAACGTTTCTCTCTGGGGGTCAACCTTCTGCTAATAAAAGCTACTGGTTGATCCTGGCCCTCCTCATTCAGTTGTGATAACACAGCACCTACCCCCACCTCTGAAGCATCAGTTTGAACTATGAATTCTTTGCAGTAGTTGGGGCTTTGGAGCACTGGAGCAGAGCACATTGCCTGTTTTAGGTCATCAAAAGCTTTCTGACAGCTGACAGTCCACTGAACCTTTTTGGGCATCCTCTTAGAGGTGAGGTCATTCAAGGGGGTCACAATGGATCCATATCCCTTTACAAACCTCCTATAATAACCAGTCAGGCCCAAGAAAGCTCGAACCTGAGTCTGGGTGGTTGGAGCAACCCAGTCCATGATGGTCTGGATTTTGCTCTGAAGTGGTTGAACCTGGCCTCCACCTACAAGGTGACCCAGGTATACAACCTGACTCTGTATAATCATTAACTTTCGGGACCCTAGAGTGGTGAGTCATATATGTTCCCATCCTAATACCTCGAGCGTTACTGGAATACACACCTTGGATTTGTCCCATTTCTTTTCTTTTGACCTTCGCGACACACATTGCGATTTGTCTACTGGTTGGGAAAGGGTCAACAGGGGCTTTCGCTGTCCATCCAGATTGGATTTCCATCTCCCATTGTCCAATCATTTTGCCCCGCTGAGTAGTATAAAATTGCTATTGGCCCTGGATGTTCTGCCAGTTCGGGGACCGTAAGTTGTAGCGGGCCCAGGGTGGTACACCTGGGTATGGGTGACACGTATTCCAACACTGCATGTGTTTCTCTCATTGTGCCCCCTAGCAATTTTGATTCCTTTCTACCAGCATCGGAGTGTTTAGATAATCCCCAGGGCACAAACCTTGTTAACCCCACACCCATCGAAACCGAGACGGTACCTCTTACTCGCACGTTGCACAATGATAGATCATTAATTTCACACACAGATCCTTGTCCCAACGAGCATGAGTGTTTGGAACCTGGCAACACTGTAAACCATTCTGCCGCACAGGGTTCTTTACTTGCCCATTTGCCAGCTGTTACAACTATTTCCCCCCTTCTTACATTGGCCTCGTGGAACATTGCCGGTCTAAGAAGTAAAATTGTAATGGAGGAGTGGTCTGCCTGGGCAAATAACCTCGATATCCTGGTCTTTCAGGAAACGTGGGCTGTGGACCCGATTTACTTTTCTGGTTATGTTAATTTTTATAAAGGGGCCTCTAGTGGGATAAGGGGCCGTCCTTCGGGTGGTCTGTGCATATGGGTGAGGCAAACCCTTAAGTATAGTCTCACCGAACTGGCCATTGATAGCCCCGACATTTTGATCATCTCGTTGCACCTTAATGATGATCCTGTTATCTTGATTATAAATGTATATAATAGGGGCCTACCAGGCGGGCGAGGTACTAATACTTTTCTACAATTAGATGGGTTCTTGGAAACAGTCAACCCCTGCACAAATGTGATAATAGTGGGTGATCTAAATTGCTGTTTCGAACCTTTGTACACTGCTTGGGACTCACTTACACTGGAAGTGGACGCAAATTGGAATATTCCACCTCTTGACCTTCCCCCCATCAAGAGGTGGACTGAATCTGCTATTCAGTGGATGAGCTTGTGTACGGGGAGTGGCATTAGGGCAGCCAACGGACGGACCCTCTCTGACAAAAATGGCAAGGATACCTTTGCCGATGGTCGTCGTTGTAGTAGAATCGATTATGCCCTAATTAAAGTGGAGTTTTGGTCCACTTTAAATGATATGGTGATTCTAGATCGCCCCGAGAGCGACCACAATCCTTTAGTTCTGAGTTTTTTGTTTTGCCCAGCCCGTAGAAGTGAACCATCCGAGATAGTTACTGCTGACGCCCTCCTAACTAATAATCAACGGAGAGTGCGCTGGGAAAAGGTTGCTATCGATAGTGCAGTACTCACCGAAATTAGCTCGAAAGTTTCATGTGCGTTGGAAGCCCTTCATTCTCTCCAGAGCCAAGAGGCTGTCGTTGGTGAGTCTACTCTTATTCACGAAAACCTATTTTTAGGCCTCAAGGCTCTTTTTTCTAAACCCTGTAAGGTTAAGAAATCGTTTTTACCAAGCAAAATCCTTGGTATAACAAAGCATGCCGTGAGTCTTATGGTAAACTGAAATCCGCCATTAAATCTAAAAATCAGGCCAATATCAGATTAGCCAGGAAAGACTACAGTAAGGCTAAAGTCTCGGCCAAACAAGATTGGGACAACGAACATTGGAACGACCTTTTGGTCGCTAGTAAACAAAGAAATCTGACCATGTTTTGGCATATTGTGAAGTGGGGCAACTCTCCGAGTTCGCAGGTTCCCTCAAACCATGTTCTCCCCAAATCCTGGGTGTCGCATTTTGAGTGCCAGTTCTCGGATACTAATCTGGTTGAAGAGACTGCTCCTCCCATTTTACAGGACATGTCCACCCTCCAGAATCTTACATTCGATTGTAAAGAGGTCGAGATGGCTTTAACCAAGGTTCCTAGTGGCAAGGCACCGGGCATAGATTGTGTCCCCGCGGATCTTTTTAAATTTGACCATAGTAATTGGGTGACCTATATTGCATTCATGGCAACTGCTATAGCCAAAGGGGCTGTAATCCCTGAATTCTGGAAGGGCGCCGAGATACTGCCCATCTTTAAGAAGGGTGATCGCTCGTGCCCGGGGAATTACCGCCCGATTAGTTTAATTGATTCCGTTCAAAAAATTATTGCCAGGATGATCCTGGCAAGAATTCAGTCATGGATTGAGCAGGAGGATATCATCTCGCCTCTGCAGGCCGGGTTTAGACCCTGTACTAGTACCATCGACCAGGCGTTCAAGTTCCAACTGATCGTCTGGAAAACGGTCTATCTTTGTGGCGGTACTCTGTACGCCGCTTTTGTTGACCTCCGGTCAGCCTTTGACTTAGTCAATAGGACTAAACTTTGGGGGGCTCTAGCGGAGTTAGGGATGCCTGCTGACCTTTTGAATATTGTCATTAGGTTGCATGACAATAACTTTGCACAAGTACGATGGGGGAATCAAGGGCAGGTCACCGACAGATTCAAAGTTAATAGGGGTGTTAGGCAAGGGTGCGTCCTTGCGCCTACTCTTTTTCTGTTGTTCATTAAAAGAGTTGTGCAGTACTTTTCATCTACATCCACTGACGCCCCCACGCTGGGTGGTATAAAAATCCCACTACTCATGTTTGCCGACGACACCCTACTACTATCCCAGACTCAGTCTGGGTTACAGGTGGCTTTGAACGTATTTGCCAACTTTTGTTCCGACTTCGACCTGCTAGTTAACGTCTCAAAAACTAAGTACATGGTCTTTAACAAAGGGAAAAGTGTGAAAGGTCATGTTACTATGAATAATGATTTACTCGAACGTGCCAACGTTATGACTTATCTGGGGGTTGTTTTCGAAAACAAGTTGAATTGGAGGCCACAAATAGATGTCCTATCTCTCAAATTTGCCCAGCTCTCTGGGTGCTTGGTTAAAGAACAGAAACAGTCCCAGATGAAAATGATAGGTCCTGCTATTAAAATTTATAATGCCAGGATTAATTCTGCGATCCTTTATGGCGCAGAACTCTGGGGTTTTGCTGATCTTTCCCCTTTGGTCAAGGCACAATACAAATTTTTGAGGATCCTCACGTCTCTCCCCTGTTCAAGTCCAGTGAAACCGCTTCTGCTGGATCTTGGTTGTTATTCTTTTGAAGATATTGCCAGGTTTAAACCATTGGCTTTTTGGAGGAGACTATGGACCGTACCGGAATTAGGCCCCTATGCAAAGGCATTTTTGGATGTTCGCTCTATTCTGGGCTCCGGTAACATTGTGTGGTTCAAGCAAGTTAGCCTGCTATTGGAATCCATGGGCCTGGGAATTCTTTGGACTGACCCTGCTAATAACCCTTTTCCTCCTAAAAAACTCTTTAAAAGCCTTTACTGGTCTATGGTACTTCAGAAACAACTATCCCTAGTTCCAGCAGAGTCTTTGACAGGCAGGTTTCTTGTGCAGAAAAAAGTCCCACTCTTAGAAGCCTATTGGTACATTATTACCAGGCCCAGTGACAGGAAACTTTATCATCAACTGAGGGTTGGCACCCTACCCACCAAACTGTTTACTAAAAAATGGAAGGGTGAGGTTTGTGACTCCTGTCGCTGGTGTAAAGACTGTGCTGAATCTGTGGGTCATATATTTTTTGTCTGCCCGGCCTATGCAGCCCCCCAGGCTAAATGGCTCAAACCTATATGTCGTACTTTGGGCACTAGACTGGGGCTTGAGGCTTTAAGAATCTTAAGATCTGATACTGGTGAATGTATCGTAGTTGCCGTGGCCAAATTCCTGGGTTGGGTTTGGATTATTAGAAATAGGAATCACTAGATACCAGTGTTGTGTTTAATCATGATCTTATTTCTTTTGTGTCATTTTGGAACCGTTTTTATATTTTATCTTGTATGTAATGCTTAATTTTACATTGTAATGTCTTTTTATGATGAAATTGATCGATAATAAAGACTAATGAAATGGTAAATGGACTCTGCCCTATCTGGCACTTAGTAGCCTTGATAGTGAGCCCAGCCTTTTGCAGGGCTTCCAAAACTTTCCTCAGGTGGATCAGGTGATCTTTCCAGGTGGAGCTAAAGACAGCAATATCATCTAGATATGCTGCACTAAAGTCTTCCAGGCCTGAGAGGACTTGGTTCACCAACCTTTGAAAAGTGGCAGGTGCATTTTTCAAACCAAAGGGCATCACAATAAATTGAAAATGCCCACCAGGGGTAGAAAATGCAGTTTTGGCTTTTGCAGACTCAGCTAACTTTATCTGCCAGTAGCCAGCTGTCAGATCAAATGTGCTCAGATACTTGGCTGAGGCCAATCTATCTATGAGCTCATCTGCTCTGGGAATTGGGTGAGCATCAGTCTTAGTGACTGCATTGAGACCCCTGTAGTCGACACAGAACCTCATCTCTCTCTTACCACCCTGGGTGTGAGGTTTTGGTACTAGGACTACTGGGCTAGCCCACGGGCTATCTGAGGGCTCAATCACTCCCAACTCCAACATCTTTTGGACTTCTGTCCTGATGCAGTCCCTGACATGGTCAGGTTGCCTGTAGATCTTATTCTTGACAGGCAGACTGTCCCCAGTGTCCACTTCGTGAGTGCACCAGGTGGTCTGACTTGGAGTCAGAGAAAACATATGTCTGTAAGTCTGTAGAACCTGTCTACAGTCTGCTTGCTGCTGGTCAGTGAGGCTGCCTGCCAAGGCTACTCCATCAACTGACCCATCGTCAGGGTTCTGAGAGAGCAGGTCTCTTCCTCCTGTACCTCATCTGTTGCCATGAGCAAGCCCATGTCAGCCCTGTCCACATATGCTTTCAACCTATTGGCATGAAGTACCCTGTGGGGACTTCTGGGAGTGCCAAGGTCTACCAGGTAGGTAACCTCTCCCTTTTTCTCCAGAATGGTATGGGGTCCACTCCACTTATCTTGGAGAGCTGCTGGGGCCACTGGCTCCAACACCCATACCTTCTGCCCTGGCTGGTACACCACCAGGACAGCCTTTTGGTCATGCCAGGCTTTCTGTAATTCCTGACTTGCCTCCAGGTTTTTAGTTGCCTTCTTCATGTACTCAGCCATCCGGGAGCGGAGACCAAGTACATAGTCCACTATATCCTGTTTAGGGGCTTTGAGAGGTTGCTCCCATCCCTCCTTCACTAGACAAAGTGGCCCTCTAACAGGATGGCCAAACAAAAGTTCAAAGGGGCTATAACCAACCCCCTTTTGTGGCACCTCTCTGTATGCAAAGAGAAGGCAGGGCAGAAGAACATCCCATTTTCGCCTAAGCTTTTCTGGGAGCCCTTTTAATCATACCCTTTAAGGTCTTGTTGAACCTCTCAACAAGACCATTGCATTGTGGGTGGTAAGGGGTGGTGAACTTATAGTTAACCCCACAATCCTTCCACATTGCCTTCAGGTAACTACTCATAAAGTTTGTACCTCTGTCAGACAATACCTCCTTAGGAAACCCCACTCTGGAAAAGACTCCCAGGAGGGCCCTTGCCACCACAGGTGCTGTGATGGTCCTAAGGGGAATAGCTTCTGGGTATCTAGTGGCATGATCCACCACCACTAGAATGAACCTGTGCCCAGATGTTGTTGGTGGGTCCAGGGGACCAACAATGTCAATTCTCACCCGCTCAAAGGGCACCCCCACCACAGGCAATGGTATCAGGGGAGCCTTTGTGGATTTACCTGCCTTGCCACTTGCCTGGCAGGTAATGCAAGAGCTGCAAAAGCTCTTGCAGTCTTCACTCATCTGGGGCCAATGAAAGTGAGGGACAATTCTGTCCCAAGTCTTGTTTTGGCCCAGGTGTCCTGCTAAGGGAATATCATGGGCCAGTGTGAGCAGGAAGCCCCTAAACTTTTGAGGTATGACCAACCTCCTGGCTGCACCAGGCTTGGGGTCTCGACCCTCAGAGTAAAGGAGCCCTTCATCCCAATAAATCTTATGGGTCCCACTGGCATTCCCTGCAGCCTCAGCAGCAGCTTGCTGTCTGAGGGGTTCAAGAGTGGGGCAGCTCTGCTGCTCCAGGCTCAAGTCTGCCCTAGAAGGTCCCCCTGCCCCCAAGAACTCAACCTGATCAGGTTCCAGTTCCTCTGGGGCAGTTCCTTCTTCAGGAGAAAGATCCTCTTCTGCTAAAACAGTCTCTACAGACTGTTCCTGGGGGGAAGGCTCTGCCTTACCCCTGCTACTCCTCCTCTTGGAAGGTCCTTGGTCCATTTTTCCAGGATCCAAGGCCTGTTCAGTTCCTGTCAGCTTTGCTTTTGACCTTGTCAGGGCAAACACTTCTGTTGGTATACCCAACATTGCTGCATGGGTACTTAGCTCCACCTCAGCCCATGCTGAGGACTCCAAATCATTCCCTAGTAAACATTCAACAGGTAGGTCTGCACTCACCACAACTTTCTTGAGGCCAGTTACCCCTCCCCAGGAGAAGTTCACAACTGCTAGAGCATGGTCAGTACTAACGTTGCTTGCATTGGTCACTTGGTAAATTTCCCCAAGTATGATCTGGTTAGGGTCTACAAGGTCCTTAGTCACCATGGTGACACTGGCCCCTGTATCCCTGTAAGCTAATGACTCCCTTCCATTAATTTGTGGCTGTTGTCTGTATTTGCCCAGACCACTGGGGCTCACAAACAGGGACAGGTCCCCATCACAAACTAGAACAGCCTGAGTAGGAGTTCTGGCTAGGCCAGAGTCCTCTCCAGATCCCAGGGTCAACCCTACTATGCCCTTGTTCTGTGTACCGCCACCTATGGTTGCACTAGGGGGAGCAGCTGCCTTCGGGGCAGGTGGAGTGGTCCTTATGGAGTCTTTGGCCTTATTACAAACTGAAGTCCAATGGGTCTTCTGCTTACAGAACTTACACCATGGCTTCCTTGGTTGTTTAGCTTTATTAGCTGGGGATTTGTCAGATGCAGATTTTTGGGGGCCTGTTGAAGACTGCTGGTCTTTTCCCTTTTCCCCACCCTTCTCAGAGCTTTTGGCATCTTCCTTTTTAGTTGCACCCCCCAAGGGCTGGACCTTTTGCTTAATCCTGGTTCTGACCCATTTGTCTGCCTTCTTTCCCAATTCTTGGGGAGAGGTCAGATCAGAGTCCACCAGGTGCTGATGCAAGAGCTGGTTCTGACAATTATTAAGAATCTGCTCCCTCATTATGAGATTATACAATCCTTGGTAATCATTTACTTTGCTGCCAGTTAACCAACCTTCCAGTGCCTTGGTAGCACAATCAACAAAATCTACCCAGTCTTGATTCTTTGCTTTTTGGGTATCTCTGAACTTAAGTCTGTATTGATCAGTGGTTAAGCCAACCCCATCTATTAAAGCATCTCTCAAGATATAGTAATCATCAGCATCCTCTTCTCTTACAGAGAGGAGCTTCTCTCTACCTTTGTCTGCAAAGGAGAGCCACAGGATTGCTGCCCACTGCTCTACTGGGACCCTCTGTACTTTACATGCCCTCTCAAGAGCAGAGATCCATTTGTGGATGTCATCCCCTGTATGATAGGGGGGCACAATCTTGTGGAGGTTCCTATTGTCAGGGACTTTCTCTCTAACTCTAGGGGTTTCATTACTGCCACCAGGGGTCTCTAGACCCCACTTTCTTGAAGCTTTCTGAAGCTCCAGGGACTCCCTGTCCAATGCTAACTGTTCTCTCCTGAGCTGTAGTTTTGCCTGCTCAAACTGGATCAGTCTGCATTTCCTCTCTTGGGAGGATTCTCTCCTCTGAGGAGAGGCAGAGGTCCTTTTGGATCGCCTAGAATGGTTGGACCCCACTGAGGGGGATCTGTTCCTTCTACTTGGATCCACCACTCTCCCTTTAGGGATGGAGAGAGTGCCTTTTGGGCCATCACCTCCATGTTGTGAGTGGTCTGGATCTTCCAGGTCAGGATCTTCATGCTCTTCCTGGTCCTCATCAGAGTCCTCTCTTGGAGGGTCCTCTTCTGAGGGGTGCCCACCCAACCTATCTACCGCATCAGACCCTAAAGTCTGCTTAAAGTCTGCTATGAGCAGGATCTCCCTGAGGCGTTGAGTATTGGCACCTTTGTTTGTCTTCAGTTTCCTAAAGGTGCACATCTCCCTAAGATCAGCAAAGGAGAGATGATCATATGTGTCGACTGGAACCCTTTGGGGTCCTTCCAGAGCCTTATGGGCACCTGAACCTAAAGACATTTCTAGTGTAGTGATAGTGGTGTATCTACCTACTCTAGGTGTGGCCTACAGAACTCTCTCTTGAGTTGTAGTCAAGGTGTGCTAAACCCTCTACACTCAACTCCTAAGTTCAGTAGAACTTATTGTATTCTAGTTGAATTTATATGTACCTTTGGTACCAAGTGGCTTTCACTTTAGAAATTCAATTTGTTATCTCGTAAAACAATGGCAAGCTTGAATCCAACTGCTGCAAACCAATGTGAGAAGTTGGCCTGGCATATGCTGTTCCTAGTTAAAGGGACACCTTGCACCAGTCCAATTCGACTCTTATTGATGATAGGTTTAAGACAACCTTTAAAGAAAGCTATCCTAGTGGTAGCTGTGGAGAGCAGCGTTCAGGCTAAGTCTTGAAGGAGTGTTAAGCTTATTGTTTTACCATAATAACCTCTTGAATAACCAAATGAAAGAGTAGCCCACACAGGTATATATATAAAATATATGTATTTATTCTAGACAGAATCCCACAGTCTCTTTATGAGGCTAGTGGCAAAGTTACACTTCAAACAAGCATTTATAAACACAATAAATAGCACAGGAATCAATGGGCCCCAGGGCGGGACCAAACCATATATCAAAAAAGTGGTATCAGAACCACGACAATTCTACAGACAATGCCTAGGGCATTTAGGATCGCTGGCTCCTTAAGAATCCACCCCAGGTTATGAGGAAGGGGACCCACGGGAGGCGCGTGCAGTGGAAATAGCTGCTATCGGGATCTCTATTAAAGTCTATGGAGAATGTCGCGGTTGAAATTACACAGCTTAAAGTCACTTCTAGCAGGAGTACAAAATTAAAACTTTAGACTTAAGCTTTTGAGGAGCCCACTACCACGAGAGTACCGAGGTACCACTGTTACCTGCCCCAGGGAAGCCGGGTGCATAGGTCGATTCTGGTGTCGGGTCACGGGCTGATTTTCTATAGGAAAATGTTCATAAGTGCTGCTAGCCAAAAGCGTCGATGATGCCGTGAAGATCAAAGATGTGAAGATTGTAGAGAAGAACTTGAAAGCAGAGGGGACAGAGTCTGGGTCACGGCAAAGTGACCAGGAGGCTCAAAGCAAGGAGCCCTTCGATGTTGGGTGCTTCAGGTGCGAAGTGGTGTAGCTTGGATCTGCAGCCACGGGCTCTGGGAGGCTTCAAGGAAGGCCAGCTTCCGGAGGGCGACTGTCCCACGTCGGATGAGGGTCGCTGCGGTGTTGGTGTCCGGATTGGATCCACTAAGCCTTGGCAACCGCAACCCACGAAGAATAAACAAATCGGCTACAGTGCAGACCCACGAGGTCTGGGAGAGGTCTCCTTTGGAGAGACTGTAGAGCAGGCCTGGAGCAACCAGGGGAACTCTTGATTGTTGAAATAGGCCTCCGCTAGGGCCCACAAGTCGAGAGACAAGGGACCGCGGAAGGCGGCAATTTGGCGTGCGTAAAAGGGCACCCACGGGCCACCGGAGGGGGCTAGGGCGCTGGTCTTTGGCACAATTGCTGTAGAGTGGTTGGCTCGAAAACGGGCCAAAGCACAACTTCCCCACTGGTCAGGGTCGTGTGCTACGCAAGAGGTGGCCGGTGTCCGGGGGTATTGGGGATCTCGGCACCCACGCGGTCCATTGTGCCCAAACTCGTTGAGCACACTCACTGGCCTCTGGGATGTGCTGGAAACCCACCTCAAGGGTGCTGGAAGTCGTCGAAGTCCGTAGTAGCAGCGAGGTTCCAATCGGGTCACTTGCAGTGTTTCAGGTGCCTGCCAAGCAGGGGGATAACTCCTTTATCCCAATGGAGATTTCTTCCGTCAGCTGGGCAGCAGCAAGTCGAAGGTCAAGACTGTAAAGTTCAAGATTAATCTGAGGCTCTGGGGCCACGTTATTCACCTTTATCCCCAAGATTAGGGGAGTGTCCAGAGTAGTGTCCACCAATGAGTGGTGAGGCGGGAAAGGGTGGCTACACCCTCTCCCCTTTGTGTGTTTCCCGCCTGGGCGAGGGGCAGGATGCCCCTGAACCGGTTCCAAGCGGTGTATGCAGAATTAGGTCTCTGCAGCTGCCTACGTGCAACTCTGAAAGGACATTTGGTGCACCCACCCTGTTCCAATCCACATTATCCTGTCTGGGGAGATGCTAGCACCTCCCTGCCACAGGAGCCCTATTGTCCAGCTGGCGAGGCTGGGGTTTTCCCCAGCAACAGCCAGCCAGGGTCGTGTAGGTGGCGGGCAGTAGCCATTTTGTGAAACTTGTGCACTTTTAAATTGGTGTCTAAATTCTACCGCTTTTCCCATATCGCCCCTCTAGCAGGGGGGAATCGTACCCTCATGCCCATGGCTGGACTGGGGGTATGATTCCTACATGTTTGACACCAAACACGATATGGTTCTGTGTAGCCATTCTCAAGTTATCGCGGTATCGCGATAGACTTATAATGCGGTTAAGAGTATATGGTATGGCTACACTACAAACAACCCAGTAACGATTTTACGAAGGTTGCAGAGAGGCCCTACTCATGTAGGGGTCCCCCCTCACACATACCTCAGCACCCTGCCCTGTAGGATTAGCAAGGCCTGCTATAGGGGTGACCTATGAGAGTACATGTGTTGTAATGGGGTGGGATATAGGGTACCTATATCCCTGTAAGGGGTGCCAGCACCACCTTACCCAGACTACAGTAGTGGTCTGGTGGTGTCAGTTTGTATGGCTTTCCCAGGGTGGCACAATAAGTGCTGCAGCCCTGGTAGGCCTACTGAGGGACCCATGCTCTGGGTACCTAGGGTACCATCTACAAGGGACTGTCAGGGCACCCTCAGTGTCCAATTGGTTGGTACCTAGGGTACTCACATCGTTTAACAGAGGAAGCAGATAGGCTGGGGTCCTGGATAGCAGGGCCACAGCCTGGCTAAAGTCATAAAAACAGTCAAAACATCAGCAAAAAGTTGGGGGCAACTATGCAGTCGATGCCAATCTCCTACAACCCCCAACAGAGTGAACAGGACAGGGCACAGGCAGGCTAGATGACCATGTGCAATAGTGATTACACACAGACCAGGGGACACATGTCAAGCAGGGGAAGGGACGAATAAGAGCAAGGGTTGACTTTGGGGAACAGAATATGCACTGCACTTATAAACCCTGGCAGTGGATCCAGGCTACAGAGCACTTCCAAAAGCTGGGGACACACAACACAACAAACAGACAGGTACCTATTCCCTCCTTGCTGCTGTCCCTCCTGTAACTGCCTGTCCAGGTCAGGGAACACCACCGCCAGGACACGCATCATGTGGGTGATCAGGCGTCGGCGCCCGCCGTGGGGGCATGGAGGTGAGAGCCCCAGCTGGACCCGGGCGATCCGCCGTGTCCAGCACCGGATGTCCTGCCACCGTTTTCTGACTTGGGCTAGGCGCCGACTGCGACCCCCCGCCACTCTCACGGCCCTGACGATCCGCTTCCAGATCCCCCCCTTCTCGTAGGCAGTTACCTGTGAGGATGACAAAGTGAGACAACATCACTACACCTGCTCCATGTCACGGAGACACACATTTGAACATCGATGATATGTTGACAGGGCATAGGATGCTGCCAAGGAATCCCATCTTACTCATATCGACATTGGCCTCTGTGGAAGCCCCAGTGCACTACATGGCATTGAAACTACACAGGTGGCAGGAGTGGTGCGACACACTCCCTGATCATGGCACACACTGTGCATCACATGTAACACCAGGCTGATGGACAGCACCTCAAAGCAGTTACATGCCCCAGCCCACTGACGCAACCTCAGCAGAGTACACAGACACACACAGGCACAGATCAATCACCTGCCATTGGCAACAGCGGATACATACCTCACTCTGCACATGTGCCACTTGCATGTGGGGTGTCACAGGTGTCGGGCTAGCTCAGCAAGTCAGACACACAGCACGGCTTACTTCTCACATCAGATGGGTAGAGCTGTTGCCTCCTCCATGCAGCTGTGGTGCAACACTTCACATAGACACTCACCCACATGACAAGGAACCTTCACACACATCAATGTCCAGGAGGGCGTACACATCACTTGGACACTCTCACCACAGCTCCCCATAACTCATACACATCTGTGGGTACAGTCACCTGTCACACCGGGGGGACCACTGAATCACCTCAGGACAATAGCCAAAAAATGCCACCAAGGATTTGCCAGGCTGAATGTGTCATGCACTATGCAGTGAATATCACATTAAGCACAATGCAACTGAGGAGTGCACACAGGAATTACTTCATGCTCTGCATGACAGACATAAGCCTTTCCCCCCCATGGGACCCACTCTAAACCTCATTGCATGTCTGTCACACCTGGACACAATGCCAGAAGTGACAGCCACGAAAAAGGTGCACAGTCAAAGGTAGTGGGGTCAGCACTCACCTGCTCCCCTGGTCTCCCATACAGGATTGTTGGTCCTGTACGTATGCAGGAGAAAACGTGTGACAATTGAAGTTGCGCGTCACATTGTCTAGGTTCGGAATCAGTGACATCGTCGTGTGTTACTATTAGGGATATATTTCTTGTATAAAAGGAGTGTGGATGGTAGCGAAGGTTATCTGTGAAACTCTGGTCTTAAGTCCCAGGGATCCGTAAGGTTTGCCGTTAAAGCTTATCGCTGGGGGAAGTAATAGGTATTCTCTGAGCTTGTTTGAAGAACTGAACAGAGGTAAACACTGTTTGGTTAATGTGTGTTATAATTCTGTAGTAGGGCACACTGATTGCTGTTCTCGGGAAAAGCAGGATTCTGTGTGTATGTACTACATTCCTTGTATGAAAGTGCGTGAATGTATGAGCATTTAGTTGATTGTAAGACTCTTTGGAGCAGTCCTAGAGGAAACAGTTAATAAATGCATGTTAGAAGGGCAGAGTAGAGGGATGTGCTACTGTGTCAACGAGAGTATTAATTCCGTAGTGAAGCAGAAGTGAGTGCTGTTTCAGGGAAAGACGGGATTCTTGTGAAATAGATTTTCTTTACTATTCTATGGTTAGCGAAGCAGACAATGGAGATGTTTATATGTTGTAACTAATAGATTTTGTAGAATTTGACACGAAGTCTACTGAGAAAATTTTGTAAAGGAGGGGTAGACAAGTGACAGGAGACAGGAGACAGGAGCAGGAGCAACTGCAGCGACTGATGATGTCATAGAGACCGCGCTCTGATTGGATAGTGGATCAGAACAGTGCTCGCGCTGGGATTGGTGCGTTGGTGTGAGCCGCGCAAGGATTGGAAGGGGTACAAGGTGACGTAGACGCTCCAGGATTGGTGCGTTGGTGTGAGTCGCGCTGTTATTTCAATGAAATATCGTACAGTACAGTTGTATTACGGAAGGGATTAGAAAGTTTTGGTAAACGCTAAAATGTATTACCAAGAAGAGAAAAAGAAGAAATCCTTGTTCGGGAAAATTAAAAGATGGTTTGACAAGGATAAAGATGTTAAAACAAGAGAAGGTGAATTGTTACCTCCAACGAAAACGCCTGCATCCTTCATGGCTGCGAAGTATGGGTATCATACCTGTATATGGTTAGACAATTGGGTTAGGTACACTAGAGAGGATGGTGTTTTGGCTTTTCCGGAACATGGTTCATTTAATATGGCTGTGTTGAGAAATTTACGAGAGAAGATGTTCTGTCTTGACCCAAGACCGAGGCCAACACAGTTTGAGGCATTGGTGGAATGGGAAGATGAAGTACATGAGCGAGAAAAACAGAGGTCTGGAGGCAACTATAGGTACATGTTCGGGAGGAAATATGATCGTGAAACTCATCATGATCGAATGAGGAGATGGCGAGATGCTAGTATGTCAGAAGGATTATATCCTATGAGAACAGTTGACGAGAGGGAAGAAAGGAAAGGTACGGAAAGGGTTCCTGAGGCAGAAGTGAAAAGATATGGAGTTAATGATTATGAGGATGAGGTCTTGGATGACATGATGTACAAGAGACCACCTCCATATAGACCAGAACCAGAAGAGAGCACACCAGTTGCTTCTCCGATAAGAGATACATTGCGTATCATTGAGACAGAAGTTGTGACACCTGATTTAAGAAGTGGTAGCTCTTTCAGAGAAAGAGAGAGAGAGAAAAGATGTGGTGACGAGAATACGAAAGAATTAGCCAGAACTACATCTGAACTGACTGAAAAGATTAGAGAATTGACAAAGAATCTAGAAGCTGTTACGGTGCCTGTAACCATAGGTCCGGTTATGCCTATTTTTGATAAGCAGAGGACGGGTGAAAATGGTTTGGTGGTTCCATATGTTGGGAATAAGTTGACAAGTTTGGCTGGTCCCTCAGGAGAGTCAGGAAAAAGGACAGGGAGTAATGATGATTTGAGACAATCCAGACGTGACACATGCAGTGGAGGATTAGAGGTACAGTTTAATTCAAGATTGGAAACTAGTGATACTAGTTGTTCAGGGATGCCAATTTTAGAACCACAAAGGATGCCAGAGAAAGTGGTTCCAGTGAAAAAATCTACTGAAATAACAGCTGAAGATTTGAATGAATGGATGAGAGTTCTTCAAAGGAGGGATATAGATTCACAGGCAATTGATGTGGCCAGGTTACGCATAGAATTAGAGGAGCTTGTTGCAGGGACAATTCCTACAGATATTCTCAAAAATCATCATGATGGAGAATTGTTATTTATGTGCAAAAACATTACCTGGAGAGCTAAAAATACACATGACAGGTTAAGAGCAATAGCGAATGAACAAGGAGTTGACATTGATAAGGTGAAAGCATTGCAGAAGTCTTACAGGATGGATTTTACGGACAAAGATATTGAAAATCTGAATGGTGCTGGTAGAACAGGACAGATTAAGGAAATGATTGCATTATTGCGAAAATGGGGTGATGTAGAAAAATGGAAGGATAGGTGGTACAAGAAAAGGGAAGAATCAGTGGATAGGACTTATTCAGCATTTCCTGTGAGAGAAAAAGAGAAAACAGTGGATGCTTATCCTATGAGAGAAATACCAGGAGGAGGATAGGTACATGTTCCATGGACCAGACAGGATATTTTGTCATTTACGAATGATTTCCCTCGACTGAGAGAAAAGCCCGTCGAATGGTATAGGCAGGTAGACAGGTTTGTGAAATTGTCAAAAGTGCTGTGGATTGACCTGAATAGTCTGTTTGATATAATTGTTCCAGCAGACTTATGGGCTGAGTGTAAAATAGTTGTAAGTTGGCCTACTGAAGAATATCCAAGAGATCAGAGAACAGGAGCGCCAGATCCAGAGGTAATGAGGAAGTATGATCAGGTGATTGTATACCTGAAAAGTAAAGTACCTCCAAAAGAGACAGACTGGGTTAAGATAGATCGAACACATCAGGAAGCAAAAGAATCAGTTCATGCTTTTTATGAAAGGCTGATACTGGCTTTTAAACAATTCAGTAGGGATGAACACCTGGGTGACAAAGATTTGAGTCATTTTGTATACAGATTTGTATATGGCCTGAGACCTGAGATTAGTGAGAGAATTCGTGAGCATACAGTGGACTGGCAGAGTAAGAAAATAGATGAGATTCTGAGACATGCGAAGTACTTCAGTGATGAAATTGAAGCAAAACAGAGAAGCTGAAAGAAAAGGCAATGTGGGCACAAGTGAAAGTTGCAGAGAGACAAGAAGCACAGTTGGTGGAACAGGCAAATAATGCAGGGAATAGGCCCAGAAATGCAGGGAAAGGAAAGGGGAATCTGGAGGAAGCAAAGAAAAAGTTCCCTTGTCACAACTGTGGCCAACTGGGACATTGGAGATCTGAATGTACCAATCCACCATTAGCGAATAACGAGAGTAAACCCTTAAATCAACAGGTGCAGAATGAGGGAAATAATCAACAGCAGCAACAACAGAAGGTTGTGAGACAGCAGAGCCAAGAGCCAAAACCGCCCTTGCCGCAGAATAGAGGGTCACAAAAGTACAATCAGGATTCAGGATTCTACAATGATGAGCAGGTAAACAAACCAAGGCGTTCTAACCAGGTACAACAGTATTTGTTAAAGAATGAAGGGAGTGAGTCTGAAGGTGATTATTGACGGTGCCGAGGAGAGGAGGAAGAGTGCATACTTGGTGCAACTCTAGAAATAGACCAGGCAGGACCATTTGTAGATGGGAAAATAAATGAAGAAAGTGTTACTTTTTTAGTAGACACAGGTGCGACTAGATCAACTGTCAGGTCAGCAGATATTAGAAATCTTCCTCTCTCGGATGAAGCAATCCAAGTAGTTGGTGTAGCTAATACACAAATCAAGACACGTCTTACTGAACCAGTAAGGGTAAGAATAGGGAAATTTTCGGACATGCACAGATTTGTGGTCTGTGACACTAGTCCAGTGAACTTGTTAGGCAGGGACCTGCTATGCAAGATGAATTGTACAATTTTTTGTACTCCGGATGGAATAGCATTTGAAACACAAGATGAGGATGTTTTGTACCGAATGACTCTAGATAATAGAGAAAATGAGATGGTTGGTACATATGCTGTGTTTAATCCAGAGGATTTGCCTCAAGAGCTGAGAGACACAGTGAAAAAGACAGTTTGGGATTTTACTGGAGAGGATGTGGGATTGATGAATAATGTAGATCCTGTGAAAATTTCAGTGAAAGAGGGAATTACTTATCCTAACATTCCTCAGTACAAAATGACACCAGAAATAATTGAAGGAATAACTCCTATAATTGAGAAAATGATTCAGCAGGGAGTTTTGAGAGAACTACTGAGTAGCCCGTGTAATTCACCGATAATGGGGCTAAAGAAACTTAATGGGAAGTTCAGGATTGTACAAGATTTGAGAAAAGTTAATAACATTGTGGTGGCATGTTGTCCCATTGTGCCAAATCCATCAGTGATTTTGTATCAGATTCCACATGATGCTGAGTGGTACACAGTGATTGATTTGTGTCATGCTTTCTTTTCAATTCCATTGCATCATGACAGCCAGCCGATTTTTGCATTTAGGTTTGGCCAGCGTATTTTAGCATGGTGTCGTATCCCACAGGGGTATACAGAGAGTCCTTCGATATTCAATCAGTTATTGAAAAAATCATTGGAGAGTTTGATCATGCCTGAAAGCTCAGTACTAGTGTATATTGATGGCCTACTTGTGGCATCAAAGACACGTAAAGCTTGTGAAGTGGATACCATAGCTTTACTGAATCATCTTGCAGATGGAGGGTTAAAGGTATCTCCAGCCAAATTGCAATTTTGCAAGAAAGAGGTGCATTATCTTGGACACAATGTTGAAAAGGGTCTGAGAAAGGTGACTGATGACAGGATCAAAATTATCAGGGGAATGAGAGCCCCAAGGACCCAGAGAGAAGTGAGGATGTTTCTGGGGATGGTGGGTTATTGTCGTCAGTGGATTAGTAATTTCTCCCTGATAGCAAAGCCACTGATTAAGCTGACAAAGAGTGAGATGAAAGACCCATTGGAACTAGATGGAGAACAAATGGCAGCATTTGAGGAGTTAAAGAGCAGAATGTGTGAAGCCCCTGCTTTGGGTATGCCAGACTATGAAAAAGAGTTTGAGTTGTACTGCAGTGAGAGAAATGGATGTGCACTTTCAGTGTTAATTCAGAAGCATGGACAACTGAGAAGGCCTATTGCGTACTTCTCATCGACACTTGACCCTGTAGCTGTGGGTTTACCAGGTTGTCTAAAATCTGTAGCTGCAACATGTAGAAGTCTGGAACAGAGTGAGGGAATAATAATGGGATATCCTGTAAGGGTATTCGTACCTCATAATGTGGCAATTCTTTTGACAAGAAGCAGAACTCAGTACATGTCACATAGTCGGCTGACTAAATATGAGAAAGTCATTTTGGGAGCATCAAATGTGACTCTTGAGAGATGTGTGAATGTGAATCCAGCAACATTGTTGCCAGATAATGAAAATGTGGGTGTGAAAGAAGATGATCACAATTGTTTGGATGTGCTTGATTACTGTACAAAACCGAGACCAGACATAAGAGATCTTCCATTGCCTGAGAGTGATCATGTCCTGTTTGTGGATGGATCATGTCTGAGGAATGATGATGGTGTGCTGAGTGCAGCATATGCAGTGTGCAAGGTTTCAGAAGTGATGGAAGCTTCACCATTAAAAGGAGTAAAATCTGCACAAGTTGCTGAATTGGTGGCATTGACGAAAGCTTGTGAAATTGGGAAGAATCTGAGAGTGACTGTAATGACTGATAGTCAGTACGGATTTGGAGTTGTGCATGATTTTGGCCAGCTTTGGCTACAGAGAGATTTTTTGACGTCGAGTGGAACTCCAATAAAGAATGCTGAAGTGATTGGAAAATTACTTGAGGCGATACAGCTGCCTAAAGAATTAGCAGTTATAAAATGTGCTGCGCATGGACAAGGAGATGATTTTGTGACACTTGGAAATCGTTTTGCAAACGATATAGCACAATATTGTGCTAAAAATAATCACTCGATTAATAGGGAACGAGAAAGGGAAATGTCTTTTTCTTCTGTGATGTTTACTAATGTCCTAGAAACGTGGGATGAGGTGAAACAGTTGCAGGATGAGGCAGGAAAGGAAGAAAAGAAAGACTGGATCAAGGCAGGTTGTGCCCCAAGAGAAACAGATCATGTTTGGATCTATAGAGATGGTAGACCAGTTATGCCAAACTCTATGCTGTCGACAATGGCAAGGATGTATCATGGCCAGGGACATTTGGGAAGGGATGCGATGATCAGGTCTTTTAAACAGACTTGGTATAATGCAAAGTTCAGGATGATTGCAGAAAGCATTTGTCAAAGATGTTTGATTTGTCAGCAATTTAACACTGGGAAAAAGACAGTGGTGAGTCTGGGAACGATAGGCAGAGAAGGTGGTCCTTTTACGAGAATGCAGATTGATTTCATTGAAATGCCACAAGTGAACAGATTGAGGTATGTTCTAGTGGTAGTGTGTTTGTTCTCGAGGTGAGTGGAGGCCTATCCGACCAGGAGAAATGATGGAATAACAGTGGCAAAGTTACTGTTAAGAGAGTTGATTCCTAGGTACGGGTTTCCAGTAACGATTGAGTCTGATAGAGGTGGACACTTCTATAATGAGCTCATGAGTTTAATTTGTGAAGCATTGAGCATACAGCAGAAGCTACATTGTGCATACAGACCAGAGGCTTCTGGCGTTGTGGAACAGATGAACGGCACGATAAAGAACAGGATTGGTAAGATGTGTTTAGCCACTGGAATGAAATGGCCTGATGTCTTGCCTCTAGTGCTAATGACTATTAGATCTACTCCAGATAGAACTACTGGTTTGAGTCCACATGAGATCTTGATGGGACGTGCAATGCGTCATGCATTTGTGCCTGTCAATAAGTTGATGACAATAACTGATGACATGATTTTGGATTACTGTAAAGGCCTGGCTGACGCAGTTCATTCTGTGTTTTGAGGAAATAAAAACTATGAGACCTATGTGTCCCCTATGTGCCCCCCAACGCTTTATGTACACATGCATGTATCCCATGCATTTCCCCTCCATGGCCTGTCTATCATGATGCTTATGCTATAACGTGGCCTGCCATCATCCAGTCTCCCATGAGAGAAACGACAAATCTGCATTGAGGCCTACACGTTTTGCATCATGTTTTCCTGCACTCGTGTCATTTCATGAAAGCCCGTTTTTGTGGCTCAGCCAAGAGCCGAAAAGAGGTTTCAGGCCTCAGACGCTCTGAGAGCTGCAGCTGCATATCTTTGGCCTTGCACACTTGGGCCTCAGCCAAAGGGGCCCTGTCCGAGGTGCCGAGACAGTATTGAGCACGGTTATCTGCTTACTCCTACTGAACCACATTCCTGCCTGGAGAAGGAGGAATAAACACCATCCGTCTGCAAAGGAGAGAGCCTAGCCTTTCTGTCTCTTTTTGTGTGATTGCAAAGCTCACGTCAGTGAAAAACCCATAGCCCCCATGTAAGGCCTTTACGTAGTGAATGAAGAAATAGATGCCACATCGGCTCTTGGTGATGGGCAACCTATGTCACAGATCAGTCCCTGCTCCGGACTTTAGATATCAGATAATACAAGATGTACTGGTCGTCCTGACACTGAAGGTCTCACTTCCAGACTCACCGATTGCACGCATTTTTCAGTATCCCAATACATCCAGACAGCCAATATCTTTTTGGTTTCAGTTTAAAAGGCCGCAGCTTCAGATTCACAAGAGCACCACAGAGCTTCACAGAAAGTCCTAGCATCTACAGTCAGGCACTCAAACGACAACTAGACAGTATTCATATGCCTACCACTACAGCACTGATACAGTACGTAGATGACATTCTCATCACTGCAAGATCAGAAACTGACTGCGAAGATGCATCACTCACGGTTTTACACTTTCTGGCTGACAAGGGGCACAAAGTGTCCCCTTCGAAGTTACAATTCTGTGAACAGCAAGTGGCGTACCTTGGGCACTTGCTATCCAAGGAGGGTAGGCGACTGACACCAGAACGTATTCAATTGATTTCTGGCCTTTCACAGCCCAAGACACAAAAGGAGGTACGTGCATTCATTGGCCTCACTTCATATTGCAGGCAGTGGATCCCCCAGTATGCTTACATAGCCAAGCCCCTAATACAGTTGACGACACAGGAGGCAGCTTCTACTAATGTCCTCCCTTGGACACAAGAACACACTGTGGCATTTGAAGAATTAAAAAGAGCTTTATGTCAAGCACCAGTTTTAGCGATCCCTGATTACAACAAATCTTTTATGCTTTTTGTGACAGAGCGGGATGGAACAGCACTATCTGTCCTAACACAAGATCATGCAGGAAAACACAAGCCCTGTGCTTATTTTTCTAGTACATTGGACCCAGTAGCACAGGCTTTGCCTGCGTGCCTAAAATCTGTTGCAGCAACAGCCTTAGCCATAAGACAAAGTGACTCGATAGTGCTGGGCCACCCCCTGACAGTACAAGTACCACACGCAGTGGAGGTTCTCTTGAACCGAACACAAACCCAACACCTGACTGTAGCGAGACTGACAGGTTATGAGCTGACGTTATTTCAACCACACATAGAGATCAGACGATGCAACATATTGAATCCTGCTACTGTTTTGCCCTCCAATACAGAAAACGTTTCCCCACATGACTGTGTTGAAGTAATACATACCGTGACTAAGCCAAGACAAGACTTGACAGACGTTGCACTCCCAGACCCTGACCTAACACTCTATGTTGACGGCTCATGCATGAGGACGGGGGCGGGAGAATTAGTGGCAGCGTATGCAGTGACCACTGCTACTGAAATCATAGAGACTAAAAGAATAGACATACTGTCAGCACAAGCAGTAGAGCTCATCGCCCTGACACAAGCATGCATAAGAGCTAAGCACTTGAGAGTAAACATTTACACCGATTCACAATACGCATATGGGGTAGTTCATGATTTCGGAGTACTGTGGAGAGAAAGAGGTTTCTTGACCTCTCACGGGGCCAAGATACAGCATGGCCCCCTTATACAAGCCCTTCTGGAAGCGATACATTTGCCGACAGCCATAGCTATCCTGAAATGTAAAGCACATACTAAAGCCACAGATACCATTTCTCAAGGCAATGATCTGGCAGACCAAACTGCTAAACAGACAGCTCAGACCCCACTAGACATGACGAACTCACAGATACCATCAATGACCAAAGCCATGACAGTCAGGGATCCTTCCAGGGATGTACAAGACATACAGACACATGCTACTCTAGACGAATTAAAGAAATGGTCGGAACAAGGAGGGGTACTGACTGATCAGGGTTGGATGACTAAGGGCAAAGCAACATGGTTTCTTCCTGATTCGATGGTACAAGTGATCATAAATACCGCACATAGTCCTGCACACTTAGGAGAGAAAGCAATGCTAGACAGCTTGCAGAATATATGGTTCAACAAGCACCTGCGTGCAGCAGCGAAACAAAAGGTCAGAACATGTATGATCCGTTGCCAATTCAATCCAGGTAAAGGCATTCCGATGGAACAAGGTGGATTCCATCCACCTGACCACCCTTTTGAAGTCCTCCAGATGGATTATATCCAAATGGACAGATGTAGAGGTTACAAATATGTCCTGGTAGTAGTATGTTCACTGACAAGGTGGACAGAAGCTTATCCAGTCCCTGATTATACTGCTGTAACTACCGCCAGACAATTGGTGCGAGAGTATTTCCCACGTTATGGATTACCGCGTGTCGTATATTCCGACAACGGTCAGCCTTTCTCCTCTGAACTCATGAAACAGGTGTCCCTTCTGTTAGGGTATACCTGGAAGTTCCACTGCGTACGACATCCTGAGGCAGCAGGCCTTGTAGAAAGACACAATCAGACCTTAAAGATAAAACTAGCAAAGATTTGCGCAGACAAAGGTGTAGATTGGATGGTAGCCCTGCCGGTTGCCCTCTTTTACATGCGAATGGTAGCCCATTCTAGAACAGGCTTATCTCCCTATGAAGTGGTCTTTGGTAGACCACCGAATATGTGGGGCACTCCAATGCCTAAAAAGATTACTGATGTTGATAGTAACATGCTGACAGATTACCTGGCTTCCTTGATGTCTGCACTACTCTCTTGTCGTTCGCAGGTTGCTGCCGCCTTCCCTGACAACACCCAGGTCAAGGAACACTCCATCGCTCCTGGGGATTATGTCCTAATAAGGAACTTTGATAGATCGAGCCCTCTTGAGCCGAGGTGGAAGGCGCCGAAGTTAGTGTTATTAACAACGAGGACAGCCGTTAAAGTCGAAGGACGGAAAGGATGGGTTCATCTTCATCATTGTAAACGCTACTTCGGGAATAACGATTCTTTTAAAAAGGACACAAACTTTTCAGACTTTGAGCCCCCTTTACTAGAGGAGACTCTCCAGCAGGAGTACAAAGCTAAACTTAGATCTAAAAAGTCAGAACCCGTTTGATCAATTAAGTCCACTAGGTGGTGAAGCGGTTGAACATGTATTCTGGCTTGCATAAGATCTCGGACAATAATAATGATAAAAAGAGCAAGATGAAAAGAAAATACTGTAAAATATTACGTAGTAGATGTATAGTGACCTTGATTTTTCTATTTCTTCTATGCATCACGATAATATGTATCAGCTTAATACTACATGCTATTTTTCCTCCTATTGCCTCACTCTTACATTCCTCCACTAATGATACCATAAAGCACACATTTAGTGATCTGCCATCCCATGAGCTATCATATCGACTTGCCTTACGCAACAATACCTTTATTCAGATGCTGCACCATTCACATCAGACTAGCAATGCTACAGACTGCTGGGTCTAGGGCCGACTTCCCCCGTATCAGAAGGTGAAGGGAGTGTTGCCTCTTTTCCCTTTTCCGTTCTCCCATAATGGTTCTTGCGGAGCATGGTTTGCCTTAATGACATCAATCAACGGTGATGCCAAAGAATGTCAAGACAAGGAGTGTAGGGGTGACTGGGTATGGGGTAACTTGAATAAAGTCATGAATGAAGCATGTTTCCCAGATGAAGAAGGTCTTCCCCAAAGGAAAGGTACAGATCTAGAAAATGAAGAGTATCTGCAAGGAAATGCGACCCTCGACTTTATAGTGTTGAATGTCAAGCCCATACACAATTTAGGTCCATCCTCAATTACAGTCCTGCCAGTAAAAGGGGACTTGTGTGTCAGAAAAGAAGGCTCAGTACATTTGGGGCACAGCGAGTGTAATACTATAATAGTGTTTAAAGACATAGGAAAGTCCTATTTCAGAGCATCACGACACACCTACTTTATTTGTGGCCAGACAGCCTATGTGCAACTGCCCTTAGACTGGGGTGGGACGTGCTACATATCATTTCTTTTACCACCCGTTTTCTTGGCCCCATCGAACTATCATCAAGATCTCCAACTAGCACTTATCAGACACAGACGAGGGCTCGATGCCTCCGGCATTGACCAGACTGAGACAGCTTGGGAGCAATATACAGATTTCAACAAAGGATTCTTTTTCTTCATAGGTCCCGTCCAGAATAGTAAACTTATCCGCAGGTTAACAAGGATTCTAGAAACAGTTGCCAATGAGACTGCATCAGCCCTGGGGAACTTGACCCAGGAACAGTCTGCTATGAGAATGGTCGTTCTTCAGAATCGTCTTGTTCTTGACGTCATCCTGGCGGATAGGGGCGGGGCTTGTAGGATCATCGGCTCCAGCTGTTGCGTTTTCATCCCTAATAACGCACCGTCTGTATACAAAGCAATAACAAGGCTCCACAAGATTGCCCAAAGCATACACCAAGACCCAGGCACGTGGACTTGGTCCGGTTGGCTCTGGGGAATAATATCGGCATGGGGATGGAAAGTGTTGACCGTCTGTGGGTTAATACTACTGATGATATTCAGTTGTTGTCTATGTCTGCAGTGTGGCCCGGCCGTTTGCGGCCTGTGTGCTACTGCATGTGTTCCTCATCCCCATTTACAGAGCATTGAAAATGAAAAAATAATGCTGCAAGAACAGATCGACTGTCTCATGAGAATAGATGTGACATGAAGGGTCCACTAGGGGACAAGGAGGGAATGAGGAAATAAAAACTATGAGACCTATGTGTCCCCTATGTGCCCCCCAACGCTTTATGTACACATGCATGTATCCCATGCATTTCCCCTCCATGGCCTGTCTGTCATGATGCTTATGCTATAACGTGGCCTGCCATCATCCAGTCTCCCATGAGAGAAACGACAAATCTGCATTGAGGCCTACACGTTTTGCATCATGTTTTCCTGCACTCGTGTCATTTCATGAAAGCCCGTTTTTGTGGCTCAGCCAAGAGCCGAAAAGGGGTTTCAGGCCTCAGACGCTCTGAGAGCTGCAGCTGCATATCTTTGGCCTTGCACACTTGGGCCTCAGCCAAAGGGGCCCTGTCCAAGGTGCCGAGACAGTATTGAGCACGGTTATCTGCTTACTCCTACTGAACCACATTCCTGCCTGGAGAAGGAGGAATAAACACCATCCGTCTGCAAAGGAGAGAGCCTAGCCTTTCTGTCTCTTTTTGTGTGATTGCAAAGCTCACGTCAGTGAAAAACCCATAGCCCCCATGTAAGGCCTACGCAGTGAATGAAGAAATAGATGCCACATCGGCTCTTGGTGATGGGCAACCTATGTCACAGATCAGTCCCTGCTCCGGACTTTAGATATCAGATAATACAAGATGTACTGGTCGTCCTGACACTGAAGGTCTCACTTCCAGACTCCCCGATTGCACAGCAGCCCTTCCCCACGTCAGTTACACGTCATGCTCGAGTTGAGCACAAGAAAGGCAAAGTTCCAGTAAAGTTCCAGCTGATCACGCAACCCCCTCCAGGTATCCACCCACCTATGACATTCACCAATGATCATCACGTGGACGCCCACATGGACGCCCACCTTCACGCCTACTTACACACCCACATGCTCTTATCTCATTCTCTCTTGCTCTGCCTGAAGCACTCCTGCTTACGTATATTATTGAATGTATATATACTGTACTCTGTGAATAAAGTTGGAGAATATTCTGAGCAGAAGACCCTTCCTGATCCCTTGTGGTGATGGAACCATTCTCCCTATAACTCGAGTTATTGGAATAAAGCCCTTTTGAACCTGATACCACAGACTCAGCCTCTTTCTTTATGCATGATCATATTGATACATATAGAAATTATGAGTGCGTAATACTTTATTTACGACAGTTTCACCAGGTTGGAGAAGACGCTACTACACTTGAGAAGAAGCAAGCTCATGATCTGAGTCCAGGGGACTGGGTGAGGATTAAAGTGCACAGAAGAAGAAATTGCTTGGTCCCAAGGTGGGGAAGGCCAAGACAAGTTATTCTGACTACAACGACTGCAGTAAAGTGTGCCGGTGTGAAAAACTGGGTACATGCAAGTCATACTCTGAGAGTTCCAAATCCAAAGGAAGGAACTGGCAAGGAGTATTTTGAAGAATCAGATTCAAGTGATGAAGAAGAAGCTGAACCAGTGAGGAGGAATCAGAATTCTGGAAGGAGTGAAGGAGAAAGAGGGTCAGGTGATTCTTTCTTTCCAGGGGAGACTTCAAGAGAAACATTGAGAGTCACAGAAGGGAGATCAGATTCTGTGAGAGAGCCTGAAGTTCTAACAAGCAGTGGAGAAGAAAGAAGAGAAAAGAGCAGTTCCACGGTAACTACTTCTGAATCAGATGAGGAAGTTGAAAATCCACTTGAGATTACACCTGAAGAAGCAGGGTCAGAAGAAGATAGAGAGGGACAGATTGCGGAACACCCCCGAGGAGGTGTAGGGAACATTCCTGATAAGCTAGGTGAAGGGACAAGTAGACAGCAAGAAGATTACGTGTTGGAGACCCGAGGTGGGAAAGAAATAGGGAAGTCTCAAACAGTGGTATTTGAAACAGAATCGGACGAGAGTGAGAATGAGAAATCAGAAGGTCGAGTTCTGAGAAAGAGAACTTGGATTGGAGAAAGAAATAATAAAGAAACAAGACCAAAAAAGGTTGTAAGAGGAGATCTTTGGCCTAACAATAGAGTAAAGAGGCTAAGATACAGATTGACACAAGCAAATACATCGAAAGCTGAACAAGTGAATGAGGTGTCGAGTCAAAATCCAGCAAAAGGTGAAAAGCAGAAAGAGTTGAAAGAATCAGAAGAGATCAAAGAATAAGAAAACCCAACCAAAAGTACAGATCACCGGAATGGTCTTATGTAGCACTGTCTGAAGAAGAAGAAGAAGAAGCAGTGAATCAAGACAATCCGGAGGGGATCTTGAGAAAAGTGGTTGAGGGAGAGGAAAAGTCTGTTGGAATCTTAAAAGTTGTTTTTACTGACATTGGAGAAAATTCGGATACTGAAGATGTTGTTGGAGATCTAATACAATTTGATGTTGAAGAAGTCGAAGTGAAGAGTGATGAATATCCAAATTGAGTGAACTGAAGCAATCACTTGGAGAAAAGTGAAAAGAAGAAAGTTTGAAATTTAGCTGTCTGAAGTAATCCAGAAATAAAGAATTGCAGTAGTGGAGTAGTAGAGGCTAAGTCAAAGACACGGTCAAAGTAGTAAAGTGGCTAACATAGAAAATAATCAAAGTAGATGTGCCTTCCTAAAAAGATGGTGTAGAATGTGCTGCTGCTGTACTGGATTATTAATGCTATTATGGGGAGTTTTAGCTTTATTAGTTACATTTAGAGTTACAATAGGTACATTTGAGATACATACTGAGAATGAGACTAATGTAGAAAATAATTCACAAAAAGTGGTTCCAACTAGAATTAGTAATACTTACATACATAAAGATAGGTCAATTAATGATTTTTCTAGTAATGTTTTTTCAAAATTATTGTATGAATATGTGAAGACAATGGAAGTAAGGGATTGCTACGTATGTATGCAGTTACCTGCATCCGTTTCAGAGGGTGTTACTTACCACCATTTACCAGCTACGTATGGAATTTCATGTAGTGTGCTGAGTAGTATTTTTTATTTGTTAGGGAAAATAGATTATGAGATGTCTAACAAAGATAACATTTTTGGGCAATTGCCTATGAACAAAAGGCTGAATCCAGCTAAAGAAGCTAACGTTTTTGGTGAGATTTTTATTGAAAAAGAAGAATTAACATTAGATTACATTTTTAAGAACAATTTAACTTGTAGTTTGAAAGAAGAGGAGAAGGCTTTTCTAAACATGGTAGAGGAAAGGAGAATGAGCATGCATGAAAAGGCAGGGAAATATAAAGTGAGTGAGACAATTTGGGACATTGAGATGGGGAAAGAGTTGAGGAATGGGGCTAGTCCAACTTTAGCTCTAGATGCACCACAGAAGGGTAAGCTATGCATTACTAGGAGGAAATCCCAATATGATACATATTTTGTTGGGACTAGTGAGTGTCATGATACATACTTCATTGCAACAGGATGGGGTTTCAAGGGAGGAGAGGATCCAGTTTTCCCAGGAGTGTATTATGTTTGTGGGAACAAGGCTTATTACAGGTTGCCTGACCATTGGTATGGCACATGTTATGTGGGCCTGGTCTTTCCAAAGATCTTTCATATAGATAGAATAGAAGATGTAGAACATATTAATTTATTAACACGTTTTAAGAGAGAAACTTGGTCCGAAATTGTAGGTGATATTTTTGGAGCTTTAATTCCAGCAGTGGGAATTTCTTTAAATGCATATGGAATTCGGAAATTGTCAACAGTGGTGGATCGCTTATCGACAAGTACCGCTGGAGGGTTTCTTTTGGTGAATACGGAGATGATTGCCGTACGTGCCATGTCTATGCAAAATCGACTTGCCCTTGATATTCTATTGGCCAAGGAGGGTGGAGTTCGTGGAATGCTGAAAGTTCAACATTGTTGCACTTACATTCCTGATGAAAGCAAAGACCTGAAGGTCTATATTAAAAATATTACTGATTTGCATGAAGAATTGGTACCACTGGAAGCTGAAAGTATCTGGACCAAAATAGCTAATAAAATAGTTGCTGTTAAGAGTTTTATTGCTAAGATAGGTAGTACTATTATAGGTAAGATATTGTTTCCTTTGACATGTGTGATTGTTGCTTTATTGATACTAAGATTGGTGTGTTTGTGTTGTAAAAACAGGGGAGGGAAAAAGAGATTAATTAAAAGAAATATTGAAAAGAAACAAAAGAGGTCAAAAAGAGATCCACAAGAAATAGAATTAGAAGAATTGAGGGAGAATGTTTACCTGGAAACGAAGAGGGATGATGAAAGGGAGTCTGGTGTGTAGTGTTGTGAAAAGAGAAAAAAGACATTTTCAATTTCTCCTAAAATGGGACAAAAATATATTTTTTTTTTTTGGGTTGTTTATTTGGTGATAATATCACCAAAGGGGGGATTGCTGGAGCAGAGTTTTCTGTTGAAAATTTATCGGGGTTTTAAGCTCCAGTTTTGTCTATTCGTCGTGACTAAAATTATTAATCTATAATCGATAATTATTGGTTTTGTGTGAAAATTCTGATTAACCAACATGATTAACAAGAGAAACTACACGTGGGAATGCATATATGTTGCTTAATAATAATGTGCGGTTATATAATAAGTGTGCTATTTGTTTTGTGTTGATGCTTTTAAATAATAACGTGTACTAATGCTTAAATATGTTGCAGATGGCTAGTTAATTACATACACATAGGGGTATTAGTGGGAATTAACATTGTTTAATCATTGCGATGATGTAGTAACGTTGTTTGTGTTTCTTTCAATTAAGATGGTTCGTTTTGGCCTAAGAAAAGATGGCTGACATTTACAGCCTGTGCTCGAGTGAATATGAGATGACGAGAGGCCTTGTTGAAAGTCACCTGACTATGGCTTCTGCTGGAGTTTTGAAAGTTTCCGTGATGACAGCGACTCCAGGCAAACATCCAAGTAACCTTGGAGGGAAAGAGAGCCACAATGAACTTTGTGATTACAGTGGTGGTTTCGCTATGGTTCCGAGGAAGACTATTTACAAAAGTAACATTTGCAAACTCGAGTTTCCTTCTTCCGTCTTTTTTATTTTTGTGATTTTTCTGAGCGGAGATTTTCCAAATGTAGCGATGCTACATCCTTTCCTGCTCGCTCTGCTCAGCGGCTCAACGGAAATTTAGAACTTATTTGTTGCTATCATTTTGTAAGTTTTATTATAAATATACTAGACTAGAGAGGGTCCGTGTCTTGCATTCGGGATTTTTAAGGCCACTTCTTCCCAAACCTGCGTTGGTGAGGATCGATGCTGTGAGGACGGCGACTCGGGAGACTTCTACTGAGAGACCTGTCCTGACCCATTTATGACATTTAGCTAGAATAGGTAATTATGAAAATAATGATTTTGCTTTGATTGACTTTCTTTGAACTAATTTTAGATAAAGAATCATTTATGAATTATAGTGTTGGTGGTTATTTCTTGTCGTTTATTGAATACACAAAAGTGATTATTATTGTTTATATCATGACTCAGGACAAAATCAATTTGGTCGCATTGACCTTACTGTAGATGCAGGGTGTTTAGGAGGTTTCTCTCTCCATGGTTGGCACTGATAGAGTAATCCGAGTGTATGTTAGTGAAATGGGCCCAAGCGTATGATGAGTGCATGTGCGTGTATCTGTGAAATTATTCTATCCGTGGAAGTAGGGAGAATTTGTATGCCCTGATCTGGATCAGAGGACATTCAGCAAGGCCTCATTCTCCTCAAGTGTGAATGGCTGGGCCCTCTTCACAGTCCGCGACATGGTGCCAGAGGAAGCACAGACAGCAGCAGTGTGGTCGACAGGAAAGTTGTGCAGGCAAGTGCCCTCTCATGGGTTCTGGCTGACTTATATCTGTCTTGCTGGGGGCTTTCATTTGCAGGAGTACAGAGTGATTGGTCAGACTCATTTGCATCCTACGTTTCCTCCAATCCCTTTAAACATACACCAATGACACGAATTTGCATGGTTCAAATTTTGAGCATCATAGCAAGGCAAACACCACTTTGCAACATTGTAATTTTTGGGCCAACTGACTTTTCAAGCCCACATGATGGCCACATTGCAACTGAAATCTCTGTATCCATGACAACCAGCATGCATTTTGGGCCTAATACTTGTCCCCTATGTAATTTTTGATTCAAAAAAACATGTACGGTGCGTTTCACATGTACCCGTACACGTACAGCACCCCTACAATAGTGATACGGACCGTACACACGCTCTGAGAGCCTGTGTACGGTCTGTATCACTATAGTAGTGGTGCCGTAGGAGTATGCGTGTGTGTACGTCCGTACCACGCGTACTCCTACGGCACCACTACTGTAGTGATACAGACCGTATACACGACGTGTGTACGGTCCGTAACACGCGTACTCATACGGCACCACTACTAAAGTGATACGGTCCGTACATACGCTCTGAGAGCGTGTGTACGGTCCATACCACGCGTACTCCTACGGCACCACTACTATAGTGATACAGACCGTACATACGCTCTGAGAGCGTGTGTACGGTCCGTACCATGCGTACTCCTACGGCACCACTACTATAGTGATACGGACCATACATACGCTCTGAGAGCGGGTGTACGGTTCGTACCACGCGTACTCCTACGGCACCACTACGATAGTGATACGGACCGTACACACGACGTGTATACGGTCCGTACCACGCGTACTCCTACGGCACCACTACTATAGTGATACGGACCGTACATACGCTCTGAGAGCGTGTGTATGGTCCGTACCACGCGTACTCCTACGGCACCACTACTATAGTGATACGGACCGTGCATACGCTCTGAGAGCGTGTGTACGGTCCGTATCATGCGTACTCCTACGGCACCACTATTATAGTGATACGGACCGTACACACGATGTGTGTACGGTCCGTACCACGCGTACTCCTACGGCACCACTACAATAGTGATACGGAACGTACACACGCTCTCAGAGCGTGTGTATGGTGCGTTACACACGCTTACACTGGTGATAGGAGGCGCACACGAAAGGAATGGAGGTCTCCGACTCGCACAAGGCTGTACATCAAGTCATTGTCATTGCAGACTTTCATGTGCAGGGCCTAGGTGTGTCAGGCAGTGATATTGCACATATCTCCTCATGTAGTTGCATAATTGATGTCTGATGACCTGTGTACACATGTCATGTGTGATGGGGCACTATGTAGCACACTTCCCCTTCACACTTTGCACATGTGTGCCTGTAGTACAAACGTGTCAAGCACAGCGTCACTGGTATGGCACAGCCACCACCACCTGCAACTGTCCCCTGATGCCAGGGACAGGGACAGGGACACTAACAACTGACATTTCACAATCAGCGTGCCCCGATGTGACTATGTCATGTGTGTGTCATGTGTTCCCATGAGCTTGCTGTTACTGTTCCGTCAACTACATCTGCTGTTGCTGCTTCCAACATGTGTCTGTGTGGAGATGGGCATGGCACACATCTACGCACACCATGCCACATGTGGATTCCCACATAAGCAGGGTCTGTATGCATCGGACATGATATTTTCACATGAGGACATATCTGCGTCGTCTCAATGTCTGTGTTTTCTGTTTTCACGTGTACCCCTTCATCGCAATGTGTGTGATCTGTACATTTGACATTCCATGTGACCTGTGCGTCTAGCTTGCCGTCAGCTGTCTGTATGAGATGACATCCTTTAAATGCAGCTATGTGGATGTATGTCACTCCTGTGATGTCTCTGGCTGTTCACTCAGACTGGCCCCCAGCTCGTTTCAGGGCATGTCATGTAGACTTGCCAATCAACGGGTGTATCTGGCTTTTCGTAGGAGTATCACCAAGCTAGCATACGTGTCCTGGATGTATTGCACACACCAGACTCTGTATTTAGCAGATGTGTAGTAGCAGTTGAGCATGTGCTCTGTTCATTGACATTGATGTTGTTATGCTCTCAATCTTCGTCATCCATCACAATTTTCTGCAGGGCACTGCCTGTCCCCCGACCAATGCCAGACTTGGGTGCCATGAAGGAACGTGCCTGCATCCGACGTTACAGATTCACTCAACAGTTGATTGAGGACTTGACCGCCAAGGTGGCACCACACCTCCAACCGCAACACAGGTATCCCACTGCGCTGACCCCCAAGATGAAGGTGATGGCAGCCCTACATTTTTTTGCCACAGGTACGTTTCAATTCACCATAGCTGATGTTGGTGGCATGTCACAGACAATGTTCAGCCGTATCCTGCGTGATGTTTTGGCAGCCATGTTGGAGCACCTTGATGAATTCATCCATTTTCCGACTCCTGAGGAGTTGACAGGTGTCAAGGGTGATTTCTATGCCCTGGGAGGGATGCCCCATGTCATTGGGTCCATTGATGGGACACATATGGCTTTGGTACCACCACAGGCACAGGAGGTAGCCTATTGCAACCGTAAACATTACCACTCTATAAATGCCCTTGTGGTGTGTCTTGCTAACATGCTGATTTCCCATGTCTGTGCACGTTTTCCAGGGTCAGCACACAATGCCTACATCATGAGGCGTAGCAGGGTGCCACAAATGATGCTGCGGCTGCACAACGAACGAGCATGTCTTGTTGGTGGGTATACTCTGTTTGTCCAGTATTTAGCGGTATCTTAGTATGTGACGGCATCTCCTGACCCACATCTTTACATGATGTTTCCATGTAGGGGACTCTGGCTATCCCAACATGCCATGGCTGATGACGCCTCTCCGCAACCCAAGATCAGCTGCAGATCACCGGTACAACAATGCAAACGGGCAGACCAGGCGAGTGAATGAGAGGACGTTTGGCCTCCTGAAGAGCCAATTCCGGTGCCTTCACAAGACAGGCGGGTCCCTCCTATATGCACCGGCGAAGGTCTGCAAAATCTTCCTCGTGTGCTGCATGCTGCACAACATGGCAGTGAAGAAGGCAGTGCCTCTCATCCTGGAGCAGGATGAGCAGGAACATCCACCCGTGGAGGATGAAGGGCTTGGTCACGAGGCAAGTGAGGAGGAGGAGGAGGATATCCGGAGTCAGCTCATATGCAACTTCTTCTCATAATGGTGAGTGACTGGGTCTGAGTGTGCACGCTTGTAGACTTGGGTGGCATGTTTTGCAATGTGTGTGTCCAGCTGACTGTATGCTACGTGACTTAGATGCGTGTTCTGATGTGTCACTCGAGTGATGATGTCATTCAACACATTTTAGCAGGGACACTTTCTTTTAAATTTGCATGGGGACAACATTGTTCCTGTTTAGTAAATGACCATGTATGCGGAGAAAAATCTTTTAGCTGACTTCTTGTGTGTCTGGAAAGGTAAAAGATGCCAACAATGGGTTTTGTTTGAGACAAACTATTTCCATGTATTTTTCAAAAACTTAATTAGTAGGTGTATGTGAGTAAATTAACACCAAAAAGGAAATCAATCAACTGATCTAATCATCGAATATAAACAACAAACACGGGGATTCTGTTTTGTGAATTAAACACAAGTCTTTTATATATATCAATCAAAGGTAGAAAGGAGTACAAGCGAATAATGGTTTGAGCAATATTTCATGAGCAAAGGGTTCAATCAGATCCACATATCTTCAAAAAAACATCTATTCCATCGTGGTTTGGACAGAGACCAATCTCGTTATTGAGAAAATAATCAACTGTACATAATAAATAATCTGAAAATAGATGATATAGTCGACGTTTCGGTCTTGGGTGGTGTCAATCCGTCAGACCATCTTCAGGACAATTATTGCATAACAAAGACTCTTTCTGAGTCTTTTGCAATATCACGATGTTTGTTTAAAATCGTGATCTAGACGTTTTACGTTGATGCGGATAATCTTCAAAATATCTGTCCGCCAGATTATCTAAGCGCGAGGAAGGTTTTTTCCGTGTGATTTCACAGATGTCTTTCGTGCCAATCGAAACATGCAAGGGGGTCCGTCCAAGTCCGGAGCGCCTGAGTCTTGTGTGTCTGTCATTCCCAGGTTCTTGCGCATGCTGTCTGCTCGTGTCATCGTTGTCCTCCTGCTATTCCTCATGAGTATTGCAATGTGGGGAAATTTCATTTTGGGTAAGGATTGCAGCAAGGCATTTTGGGGGTGGTACGTGTTTGGAATGTGTGAGGACTGCTTCTGTGCATGTTGTGGTACCATGCATACATGTTGACTCACCATGGGGCACATAATGTGTAGAATGACTCCCATGAATTGACAGTCACCCTTCGTGACAGTCATCTGTAATGGTTTTTGGATTCTGATGAAGGCATCAATGTGTGTAAAAATTCCCTCTGAAACATACGGGAAGGCTACGGGTGGACATAGTGTGGGACATCCCCATTACGGGCTCAATGGGGAATTTGCAGCCTCTCCGTGTGCAGCAAGAGGTGTTTGGCTCATCCCCTTAACTTGTGTGCCAGTTCATTTGGATTTACAACATCCGTGTTGTGAAGGGGGTGTCCAGCGTAGGTTCCACATGTTCAGTCAAATGACCTGTGAGTCTGTTCAAATTGATGCATTTCCCTCAGTGTGAGCTTGAGTAATAAAGGTGTTCCTCACCCTCCAAAGTGCCTCATCTCTGTCAATGCAGGACTCTTGCCACTTTGCATGCGTCATCTCTGGCATAGTTGTCAAAGATTGTGCATATGAGTGTATGTGTAGTTCGGCAACATGCATGCAGTTCTTCATGGATAATAATCTCTATTGTGCATGAAGTCTATGGGTGTGTATGTATTTGGGCAGGTTGCTCCCACCAACGGGTCGTCAACGGCTGCTGAGGGTGTGTCTCCTGTGCGCAGCTCGGCCTTCTGTTTCCTGATCCTGTGTCAGTCATCTTTGGTGATTGTTCATCCATTTTCTCTGGGTGAGCCATGAGTAACCTGACACTCCTTCCTTTACATGCACCTGTTGCAGTTATCCTTTCTGACATCCTTGTCTTTGTGTGCTACTTTTGGCCTAGTTTCTAGTACATGCTGCCTGCTGCTGCGGGCCCTGCGGCAAGGGCCCACCAAGTTCCCCGATTCTGCAACCCACGCTCCTCCAAGATGCTCCTCCCTTCCTCCCTCCACACATTCATTAGGCTGTCATCACCTTGTCTGTGCCACTGTTGCGGCAAGGCGATGCCAAAGGCAGGACCGTCAGCGCATGCAACGTGCACATTGCACGACTCTCATGTCCTTGCATGACCCACATCACACAACAGTCTCATGTTGCAGCCACCCCCCAAGCAATGTGCAAGCGAAAATCAACCGCCTGCTCTCAGGCATACCCTAAGCGCACACACCACACCTTCGCATGCTGAGTGTGCAACTCCAACTGCCTACACAGCGCTGCCCCGCCTTCCAGACCCTGTCACACCAACCAGGTCCCTCCTACTCCACACCGACTCCGTCCAACAGCACGCCATTGCACTCTGTTACCTCCTCAACACAACAGGCCCACACATCACCATCATGACAGTGACCTGGATGAAAGCATCCTCAGCACACAACTTCTTCATTGCTATCTCAGACGGATACAAGTGCACCCGCAGGGACGGCACTAACAATCCCGGAGGATGAATTAATATCTATTCCCAAGTACGCACTCAGGGTTACAAATCCGGTTTGGCAAAAACCCCCTGCAAACCCTCAGAGTAACACTCATCTACAGATCTCCAGGCCTACATCCACAATTCCGCAAAGCCATCAACACGTCCATCATCACGCACGCCCTCACATCCACAGGATACATGTGGCTGTGGGCCAGGAACTTCTGGCTGGATGAGAACAACACCAGCATCCATCATTGGTCCATCCACATTAGCATCCACGTCTCCGACGGGCAACACACTGCCACACACCCCGCTACCAATCCCCCAAAGATGCTTGATGTAAGTCAACACAGACATGCTGTGTGGGACACTGGAACCAACACCACCGCCACACCCTGCAACCTCACACACTGGATCAGCAACTGATCCAACAATCTAGCCACGTTGACGGACTTTCCTGTGACGCATATCAACAATTAAGCCACCTGGGACAAGGCAGACCTACTGGACTCATACACGTCTAGCAGGACTCTTGTGCACAGCTTGCAACACAGATAACCATCAGTGGCCTTACAACCCTGGAAAACGGCACACACAGCCATCACCATATCATCAGCAAGGACAATTGGAGATCCTTCAGATGGGGACGAGGCCAAAAAACAACACGACATCAAGGAGCTCATCAGCATCGTGAGTGCACTGACATCAGCTCTCCATCCAAAAGACACCCCACCCTTGCAAGGCTGAGCCAATCCCTTGCAACTTTCTACCACTGCAAGCTCATGGACATACACGCAAGCCTTGGCACACAGAGGCAGAACGCACTATTATACGCGTGAACAACCACCCTCATGTTTTGGACTTCCATCATCAGCAGATACAACACCCGGCTCATGTGCAACATCCCCTGGGGATCTCCATCAGGACCCTTCCCACACAACATCTCAACTACATCATTCCCCATCCTTGTAGCCCCCGTCCAGCACGTCATGTATGTATCTTTGGAGTTAGCCACATTCCATGGTAGATAGAGGCATGCAGTGACCCAGGCCCTTCTTAGACAATGGACCGCAGGAACGCTGGCTCTCAAGGAACCTCAACGTGCTTCCCTAGCCAGCAAATGTCATCAGGAAGACAGTCAACGAGCAACTGACAAACTTCCTCCACGCAAAGAGCTCCAGGCAACCTGCACCAGACCGTCTTCCACAGTAATCACCCCACTGCAACCGTCATCATTGCCACCAACACTGACAACTTTGCCCTGCTCAACAATGGTGAGGCCACCCCCCTTGACCTCTCCACCGCATTATGCACGATGTGCTCACACACTGTCATCTCACACATCTCCAACACTGGTATCCAGGGGATGGACCAGGAAGAAATAACCAAGTGGCTCACCAGCAAGGCCATGGGAGTGGGACTCAAGCCTTCAGCATGTAGTACAGTGGCGTCATCTGGCACATGGCCCAGGGCTCATCTCTCAGCGTGTCAATCTTCAATGTGTCCATGACCCCCCTCTCCACCATCACATGCGCCCACAACCTCATCATCATCATCTCGTATGCCATTGACAGCCAGCCGCTCCTCACCCTCACCAAAGACACAGCCATTGCCAGTTCCAACCTTCAAGAAGGCATGAGGTCCGTTGATGAATGGCTGAACATCAGCCACCTGAGGCTGGACTTGTATAGGACTGAGGTAATCATCTGAGGATTGTCCCCTTACAGCTGGGTCAACTCCTTGTGTCCCACCCGCCAGGGCACTGCACCAGCACCCACGCACACAAGATGGTGTGCATCATGGAGGCACACGACCCACCGCACGCACGGGCCTGGAGTTCATCGTTTCAGGCATGGGCCAGGGCGGAGGGGACGGCCATCCGTAGGGAGGACACCCTGGGGCTGCGGAGGGAGCCCATTGCAGACCGCTGGGAACAGTTGCTTGCTGAGTTTCGGCGCTCGGAGGGGGAGGGTACCACAGGCTGCACGGGTGAGGCCAGACAGGATGGCAATGGCGCAGGTGGCGGCGCAGTGTAGGCAGCCTCGCTGACGAGATAGCATAGCCCCCATTATCACTGGCCCATAGATGGGGCGTCTGGGAACACTTGGGGACATTTGCGCACATTGGGGCTTAGAGGGGTGCTCCTGGCGTTCGGGGGGAGGGGGTCGGGGTGGGAAGGGGGTAGGAGCGCACTATGCGAATCGCTGTAAACGCTGCCTTTGTTATGGGTTCTTCCTTTTGTATTGCATGTAACCTTTTCGATTTTATTGATGCCTCAGTTGTGTAGGCGAGATTAGTTACCTTTGTACGGCTCAATGGCTGGTGGGTGGTGGTGTTGGCCCCTCCTGAAGAGAGGACATCGGAACTGCTAAGGGTGAAGTGGCTGGTTCCCAGGAGGGTGGTGGTGGGCGCGCAAACAGACATCAGGTTGTCCCCCCCCCCCCTTGACAGTCGACATGATCTATCAGCCTGTATAAGTTTATGTCTTACTGTAAGTGAAGCATGATGCCGTACAATATACTCCTGTACTAAAATTCAAACTCAATAAAAACAGATTTGCAAAAAAAAAAAAGATGGTGTGCATCATGGACTCATCGCTCACAATTGCCATGCAACTCACCAGCATCTGTACCTCATGCTGCAACACCCTCCGCATGATGCACATGACCCACAGATAGATCCTCTCCAAGGCAAGACAGACCGTCCCCCAGGTCCACGACACCAGCCGTGTCAACTACAGCCCCGCCCTCTACGGAGCAAGTACAGCCAAACTCCCGGAAAACTTGTCCACATCCAGGGTGCATCTGCACACCTAAGCTTCAACATCCTGCGCCCCAGCCACATCACCGTCCACCTGAGATAGCTGCAATGAATCACTGTCTGCTGCAGGATGACCTTCACACTCCTCACACACACTCAGGAGGCAGTCCACAACCCCAGACCCCAAACAAACCTTGGACATCTGTCATCCAAGACCCCGTTGGGCCAACTCCGTGCATCCAACCCTGCCCTGGCCACCATTCTTCACATCCACCGAAGTCCAGCATGCAGGACATAGTTCTCCCACCTGGCTAAACATACCTGGGACTCCCTCCCCGGGCACCTCCACATAAGCCATGACCTCTACACCTTAATGATGCTCTTCCAAATTGGTCTGTCCGCACAGTATTGCAAGCCCCCCCTCAGCAGCTTGAGGCCATCACGGGTGAGTATTGTGCTCCATGTCTGTATTGGATGATACATTGTGACCCATGTGTGTCCTGTACCGGACTCAGATCCCAGGGTATGGATGGCTGGAGTTAGTTCAACACTCAGGCATAGTTTGACATTTCCCCACACATATGTTGTGGACTCAAGTAAAATGACTGCAACATCTAATTAAAGAAATTTAGTTTTATTCTCGGTGGGGGACGTCTATTGTGGGTAAAAATAGGTGCTATACAGTGTGCCTAGAATCCAAAGTTCGCAGGGGGAGAGGGGATCCTTTGCATTTGAAGTCATCAGAGTCCAGAACACAGTGTTTCTCATCATTGATCAGACTGTTACCAGCAAGTCCATGTGGCAGAGAATGTCAGTGAATGAGGTGCTGCTGTTGCGCATGAAGGCCAGGTGCCAGGCCAGGTGACCTGGGAGATGTGGATGGTCCGCTGCCTCTCACGGTCTTTTCCGTGGACGACCCACCTTCCTCACGGGACCCTCAGATGCAGGCCTTGACGATGTTTGGGATGCTCCATCTGACAAATTCTCCTCCCTCCCTGTGGCTGGTGTTGGTCTTCGCCTGGTGGCACAGGGAGGGTTGCCCATGTTGTCGGCGATCCGACGGAGTGAACGGCTTATGACCGTTTGCACCGCCAGGAGCTCAGCCAGTCTTGCCTCCATCCGTCCTTGGTGTTGTTGTTGACTGGCGTGTTGCTCGGCCTGCTGGTTCTTAATCTCTGTGAGGGTCTCCACTACCTGGCTGATGGCCCTGGTGTCACGCCAGTATGCGTCCATGATGTTGCGTATGTGTGACATACCGGTCCCTTCAGCTGGCTGGTCAGGTTCTCGCCTCCGCCGTCCTCCACTCCCACCACCCCTGCCCACACGAGCCTGGCCTGCCGTTGTGGGCACATCGGGTCTACGGGACCCCTGAGGGATGGCAGTTGCGGGGTTGTCTGCCTCCTCCTGGGTGCCCGGCGAACCTTGTCCCTCCAGGTCAGACTGGCTCAGTTGTTCAGTGCGGGCAGGGCTCCTGGGTGTCTCCTGGGATGTGGCAGGAATGGGGGTGGTGGTTGGCACAGATGTACCTGAGGCAAGTGCTGCAGGGGCTTGGACACCAGAGGGTCCAGGTGGGTTGGGGTCATCCGCGGAGTGTTGAGAGGCGTCGCTGCCGGTGGGATCAGGTTCCTCCCGAGCCTGGGACTGTGATTCTTCCCCCGCATTGTTGGGGGGAGATCCATGACGTAGCCCTGTGTGTGAGAGAGAGACAATGTTAATGCTGTTTCATGCGACATCCATCTTTCATACATATTCAAGTTGGCACAGTTCCTCCAGGTATTTGTATGTGCCTAGCATTCCCCTCACTGTTCACTTGTGGATGGGTATGTTGCGGGGGACAGAGTGATATGTTCTCCTGAGTGTTTGACATGTAGATTTTTGGCTTGGATGCTTCTTTGGCTATGGATTGATCTTGTTGTGTCACATGTCCATTGTGAGAGTGGGTAAATCCATTGCCTGCCCCGGGGGTGTGTGCCTGTGTAAGGGGTGTGTGTGACAGGGCCTGCTGGTGGGTGTAGTGTGATTTGGCTGTGGGTCTCCCAGGTGATGTATCTGTCCCCTCATGGTGCATGCTGCCATGACAGTGAGTGTGCGTTCCTGTCCTAGATATCTGAGCTTGTGGTGTTGGTGTTTGAGTTTACAGTGGGCACCGGAGGGCTTTGTGATGCTCCGTCGGACGAATTCTCCTCCCTCCCTGTGGCTGGTGTTGGTCTTCGCCTGGTGGCACAGGGAGGGTTGCCCATGTTGTCGGCGATCCGATGGAGTGAACGGCTTATGACCGTTTGCACCGCCAGGAGCTCAGCCAGTCTTGCCTCCATCCGTCCTTGGTGTTGTTGTTGACTGGCGTGTTGCTCGGCCTGCTGGTTCTTAATCTCTGTGAGGGTCTCCACTACCTGGCTGATGGCCCTGGTGTCACGCCAGTATGCGTCCATGATGTTGCGTATGTGTGACATACCGGTCCCTTCAGCTGGCTGGTCAGGTTCTCGCCTCCGCCGTCCTCCACTCCCACCACCCCTGCCCACACGAGCCTGGCCTGCCGTTGTGGGCACATCGGGTCTACGGGACCCCTGAGGGATGGCAGTTTCGGGGTTGTCTGCCTCCTCCTGGGTGCCCGGCGATCCTTGTCCCTCCAGGTCAGACTGGCTCAGTTGTTCAGTGCGGGCAGGGCTCCTGGGTGTCTCCTGGGATGTGGCAGGAATGGGGGTGGTGGTTGGCACAGATGTACCTGAGGCAGGTGCTGCAGGGGCTTGGACACCAGAGGGTCCAGGTGGGTTGGGGTCATCCGCGGAGTGTTGAGAGGCGTCGCTGCCGGTGGGATCAGGTTCCTCCCGAGCCTGGGACTGTGATTCTTCCCCCCCATTGTTGGGGGGAGATCCATGACGTTGCCCTGTGTGAGAGAGAGAGACAATGTTAATGCGTTTTCATGCGACATCCATCTTTCATACATATTCAAGTTGGCACAGTTCCTCCAGGTATTTGTATGTGCCTAGCATTCCCCTCACTGTTCACTTGTGGATGGGTATGTTGCGGGGGACAGAGTAATATGTTCTCCTGAGTGTTTGACATGTAGATTTTTGGCTTGGATGCTTCTTTGGCTATGGATTGATCTTGTTGTGTCACATGTCCATTGTGAGAGTGGGTAAATCCATTGCGTGCCCCAGGGGTGTGTGCTTGTGTAAGGGGTGTGTGTGACAGGGCCTGCTGGTGGGTGTAGTGTGATTTGGCTGTGGGTCTCCCAGGTGATGTATCTGTCACCTCATGGTGCATGCTGCCATGACAGTGAGTGTGCGTTCCTGTCCTAGATAGCTGAGCTTGTGGTGTTGGTGTTTGAGTTTACAGTGGGCACCGGAGGGCCTTGTGCTGGCTACAGCAGGGCCAAGTGTCAGCTACCTTGTCAGTACTTTGCCAGTCCCTGTGCATTGAGCATGGTGCATCGGTATGCACCTGGGCCATATGGGCTGAGGGCAATTAGTGTCTGATTCAGAGTTGAACAATGTGTTTTGTGAGCCCCAGCATCCCAGACATCCAGTCTTGGGTTTGTGCTTCGTGTAGCCTGGGACATGGCATGGCCTTGCTTTGTGGATGGGGCATACACATGTTAGTGGTATGAGCGTTGTTTTTGAGTGTGGTGGTGTCCGGTGAGGGCTTGGGGGTAGTTGCGTGCATTTGGTGTAGTTGGGGTGTTGATGCCATTACCCCCATGTTACGTAAGTTGTTTGTGTACTCACCAGGCTCTGCAACTCCTTGTACTCCCACCGGCGGAAGCCGGGCCATCACCTTCTCCTCCCAGGGATGGTAATGTACCGGTCTGCGGGGCAGCCCACCTCTAGTGATGTTGCTCTGGGCGTAGTCCTCGTTCATTTTGCGCTTGTCTGCCCTCCGCAGATCGTACCACCTGGCTTGGCATTCATTCCTGGTCCTTCTGATGGGCGCAACAGCATTCACCCTATCGACGATCCTCTGCCACAGGCGTGATTTTTCGGCTATGCTGGTCTGTCTGACCAATGTTCCAAAGAGCTGTGGCTCGACTCTGATGACTTCGTTGACAAGGATGTCCAGCTCCTCCCTTGTGAACTTTGGATTCTTGTCTGTGGGCATGGTGTGGGGTGAGGGTGTGGATGGTTGTGGGTGTGTGGGTTTGAATGTGAAGGTGTGTGTGGGAATGTGGAGAGGGGGTTTGTGTGAACGAGTGTGTGTGAAGGTGTATATGTAAAGGTGTATGGGTGCAGTTGTTAGGGTGTGCTCTGTAGCTGCAGTGAGTCTGTTGCAAAGGCTCATGGTTTGTGTGTGTGGGCCCTTTTTATTGGTCCATTTGTGGGTGGGCCTGAGTTTGAATTTTTGGTGGGTGTGTTATAAGAGGTGGTTGTGAGTTTGGGCCTCTGTTTACCTGTTTGGATGTGCCAGGTCAGTCATTTGGATGTTGTTTGTACTGTAGACATGTTTTGTGGTGTTATGCAAGTCGAATTGACCCTCCTTGTGCTGTTTTACAGTGTCCTGGTTCAGTACGAGTCGTTTTCGCGTATGTAAGGTGCGTCCATACGCGATGTTGTTGTACCGTGCTCGCATACGCAATGTTGTTGTAAGGTCCGTACATACGCGATGCTGGGGGACGGTCCTGGAGTACGGTGCGTACAAGTACGGTGCTGGGGTACGGTGCGTCCAAGTACGGGACTGGGGTACGATGCGTCCAAGTACGGAGCTGGGGTACGGTGCTGGGGTACGGTGCGTCCAAGTACGGGGCTGGGGTACGGTGCTGGGGTACGGTGCGTCCAGGTACGGGGCTGGGGTACGGTGCGTCCAAGTACGGGGCTGGGGTACGGTGCTGGGGTACGGTGCGTACAAGTACGGGGCTTGGGTACGGTGCGTCCAAGTACGGGGCTGGGGTACGGTGCTGGGGTATGGTGCGTACAAGTACAGGGCTGGGGTACGGTGCGTCTAAGTACGGGGCTGGGGTATGGTGCTGGGGTACGGTGCGTCCAAGTACGGGGCTGGGGTACGGTGCTGGGGTACGGTGCGTCCAAGTACAGGGCTGGGGTACGGTGCGGACATGGGAGGGGGGTACGGTGCTGACATACGGGGGAAGGGCGGACATACGCGGGGTGGGGGGCTGTACGACTCGTATCCCGGGCACAAGTTTACCCGGGATACGAGTGGTACAGAGTTCGCTCCGTACGGGACGTTTTACGTACGCTTGTATATTCGGAAGGGCGTTATGGATCGTATTTGTGCGCTCGGACTTAAGTTTTACGATTTGTATGTAAAACTGTCCGGGTACGTCTCGTAGACCTTTTCCTGAAGCGATTCATATGTATTTTTCACGTACGAATCGAACTTCACCGGTGGGACGGGACTTGTACGATTCGTACGTAAAAATATACGGATACGAGTCGTACGGGAAATAATTTTACCCGATCGGAATCGGCACCTTAGTGGTGAGACATCTTAATCGGTCTATCATATCATGCCCATTTTATTGTACTGTGAGGACAACTTGGTGATCATTGTAAACTGCCCTCGCACTGACCCTAGTTGGTCACAACTTGGCTGAAACATGTCGACCTCTTGTTCTTTATTATTAGATGTGTAGGACGACCACTACTGAGGAAAGTGGTCAGGGAGGGCCTTACTATTATTGGTACCTAATGAAGAGACCCTAATGGAGAGTCTTCTTCCTCACCTCCCTTCCTGGCAGCCGATCTTTTTCTCTTATTTTCTTATATCAGACCGAGTAGCCTAGTCTAGTCTAGATCTACGTGGGATTGGTTTGCAGGCCCTGGTATGGTATTGCTTGGGTATCTCATTCAAAGGTAAGGAATCTGAGGTAAGAAGTCTCTATCAGATGAATAAGTTACTTACCTTTGGTAACACCTTATCTGGTAGAGACAAGATCTAGCCGCAGATTCCTTACCGATTCACCCACCCTCCCCACTCTGCGAAATGATTCTCCTTTTCTTTCCAGATCTTTTCTATACCCTCTGGTGCCTTCCATTGATAAAGGGGAGAAAACATAAATGTAAACGTTTTCCAAAAAGAAGATTCTTTTTGGGCACACAGTTTCCATAGCAGTTACATTACGTGGCACCGCGTTGTAGCACCGGAAGTAGTCGTGGAAGTCACTTATGTCAGCACAGCTGGGAAGGGCTTGATGCCCTCAACCGATGTGCAAAGGTACTGCTGTAGAAAAGATTCTGGATCCAGTCTGGCGCCTTGGGATAAATCAAAGGTAAGGAATCTGCTGCTAGATCTTGTCTCTACCAGATATGACGTTACCGAAAGTAAGTAACTTATTCTTTTAGACTGTTGTTGTGTCTAAGATGATCCCAGTCTTTACGGAACTGGATGTAGTCTCCTTTACACACAAAGCGAGAATCAAGCCATTTCCATATTGGATTGGATTAGATTAATCCGGAACCTAAAGGCTAAGAATTATCAAAAGCTGTAGAGGATGGTGAGCAGCAGCATGTCTTTGGTCTGTACTTATAAGGAAATGACTGGTGGCCATGAGACTAAGCAAACTATGGGAAGATCCTGGACAGGCAGGGCCAGATACTGCAAATATAGTTAAGGAACGGTATTCAGCTTTATTAAGGGAGACTAAGACTGGGAGTGTGCAACCCTGTGGCTTAACAGACTCCTATCTTGGGTCTAGGACTGAGGTAGGATATAAAGACTACCTGAATAAAAGGCAGCCTGATCAAAGAAGATGGGCATACATCTTATTCAGACTAGAGATATTCCCAAAAAGGAGTCACTATGCAGCTGCTCTGTGGGGGGGGGGGGGAACTACTGTAATCCACCTGTTACTGTTCTGCACAAATGTACTTCTCTTTTTAAATTACATGGGATCAACAGTATGACAGATGCATTTGCATTATGTAATGAAATAGATAGGAAGGATATCTTTAGCAATGTTTCAGCCTTTTTATGGGGAACTTGGCTGGTCGTCCAACAATTGATTGAAACATCTAAAAACTCATCAGAGATAGCGCTACGAGACTAATATGAAGTTGTTTTCAGACTGATACGCAGGTGATAGATTTTTTAATTGTTTTAAAGCCTAAATGAAGTATTTTATCACCATGTATAATAAAGCATATGTTGATTTTATTTATATTGGTATATGGCGCACTGTACGTATATCATTTTCTTGCACTTAAGTAGGACTATTTTATATATGATCCTAAATTGATTGCAATGCTTTTATTGGCTGTTACAAAAAATCGAATTATATATAGAAATATATATATATCATGTCATCAGAGCGATAAGGAGAAACATTTTCCTTCAATTCATTTGGTCTTTCTTTGCCTTTCTTATTTCAGGCCTTACGTGTCATGGCTAAGATTATGCGGGAATGCTGGTATGCCAATGGAGCAGCCAGACTAACAGCATTACGTATTAAGAAAACTTTATCACAACTCAGCCAGCAGGAAGGAATAAAGATGTGAATATGCTTTGGTACCACTCAAGTTTCAGGACTTTAAAAGTACATTGTTCTACCTCCAAGAGAGAACAGAAGATTGCGCTACATTTTGGAACATCATAGGACATCAGTTGCTATTTTCAGAGAGGGTGTGAACATGTAAAGAATGGCAAGCACCTTCGTAGACATTTTGCAACACCCAAACCTTCTTTTTTACAGCAGACATTATTTACAAAAAGACAAATTGGCTGTCTTTACGATGCTGAAAATGAGGATAATATATATTTTTACAACAGTAGAGATGGTTTAGCTAAATTAGACAAAACATTTATAAAGTGGATTGCTGTTCAACAGTCGGTACATTCTTACTATTTTAGAACATGATGTATTTTCAACATAACTTTAAGGTTATTAGGACTGGCACCCATCATGATTACGAAAGTGTAACCTCTTACGACTTGGAGAATATAATTTATGAAGTTGCGTTTTGGTTGTTCTTGTTTTTTAATTATGATATTTTAATGCTTCACTATGGTTCTTAGTACAGCCTGTGCCACTTGCATCTCTGGATCTTTTTAATCCTGATTTTTTTTATAGGTAGCTAGACAACGTATACAGTTTCAAGGGAATTGAAACATGAACATTATGTGGAGAGCTGGACTGCTCATGGTTTAACTTAATACACATGAACTGTGAACGGAAAACATATAACTCGATAAATGTTATTCACTCCAAAATCCTTTCCTGTTGCGATTGTGTTTAAATTAATTAATGCCTAATATTTGTTTTCTGAATAATGTTGGTGCACTTTCTGCACACGAAACAACCAAATTTTAAAGTTCATTATTTTAGGCATGCCAATGAATATAAGAGATGGGTACATCTTACATTTAGTTTATTTGTTTCATTAACTTGCTACCTGATTGATGGATGAAAATGTGCCTCTTTATGCTAATTAAAGGGAGAACCAGTGCACAACTGGCACTGTGCAGTTTATGCAAGATAAGACTCTGGGCATATGTTCACACAATTATTGTTGCAGCATTGACCAGTGTGACTGGAATTTGTGTTGAGTTTTACACTTTTTTTTCAGGTTTTCAGACCTATGGTGCTTTAGCTTCTGTTTCTTTTCAAATATTCCAATTTGATTGCAGTTCTACATCTGAATTTCAAACTATTACTTTAAGAAGACATTTTAGTGCCTGGCCCTAGCAGAATTTGTATAGTTTGCCTAGAGAGAAAAAAACATTTATTCAGCCTCATACCTTCCTATTTTGCATTAGAAGTGGATTAAGATCCTGAAGGAATTGCTTTTGAAAATGAGAAATACAAGTTCTGGGCAAATCTTTGTAATAACATAAAATGTCCGTAGCTTCAGGAAACCAGGTTTGTCTAACATGGACCCAACATTGAGCTTTGTACAACAGCTGTGATAGGACCTCAGTACTGCTGAAAAGATCTTAACCCAAGTTGTGGGTCATTCTACCAATCATTCTGACTGATTCTGCTAGGCATGTAAATGAGCTTCACAGTTGTTGTTGTGTGATGGGAGGAAAGGGTAGCATTATTGATATTAAACACCCTCATTTTAATTCTTTTCACTACAATCCTGGTCAATCTCATAGGTTGTAGATTAGCTAGTACTAAATTTTCGTATGCAGGTCTCCCATTTGAAAACGATAACATTGAAATAAGTGATTCCACTCCAGTAGTGCTCGATCTGAAGTAGGCCCACGTTTACATACCAATTCCCTGCTTGATTAGTGAAAGGAAGTGTGCTGGTGCCCGAACTCTGCTCAGAAGCCAGCAAACCGGTGCAATTAAACGCCGGGTCGCAGAATTTCAAGGCTGGTAGTCTTAAATCCACTCCATGCCTCTTTATTTCACTCGTGTACGTTCCTGCTTTCTACCGTTGTGACTATTTTCCCATTGTTCTCTTTCTCTGTATTTCTAATTTGTGTGTATTTCCCTCTCTTGCTCTCGAGAAATTCAGATGCGTAAAAACAAGTGCCGGTGCCCCCACCAGTTCAAACTAGGCACTACCAATGCTTTTAAGTGATTGCAAATGTCTGTGATTTATGGTAGGTTAGAAGTTTTACATCCAAACACAAAATCTGCTCCAGGAGTGCTTTCCAAATGCCTTGCAGTCATTACGGCCTACCTCCGCCCCCAGGGACTATGTTTACTTCTGTGTGGATGACAGGCGGATAAAGAACAAATCAGGCCAGCATTGCCTGTCCCACACGCAAATCATGTAATCCTGCTTCATAGGCTAGCGTTCACCATTAATGTCAAATAATCCCACCGGCAGGCTCTGCAGATTCACATATATTTGGGAGCAACACTCAGCCCAAGCCTACCCCACAAAAGAGAGAGTACAGGCGTTTTAGATTTGTATTCCAATTTTCCAGACATCACAACGAGAATGTGGTGAAGTAGGTGGGCATAATGCCTTCATATATGCAACAGGTTCTCAATGCACACCTACAAATTTAACTTTTGTGGGAGTGTCCAATGTCACATTGAGCATATGAATTGGGAAATCTTACAATAAGGTGACAGATCTCTCAACTTGCATAACTCTGACAACATACGTCTCACTTCAGGGATGTATGAGTATATCTCTGTCATCTAAACAACCTCTTCACATCAATGTTTTGGAATTCAAAAGGTTGTTTCTAGTGCTCAAGGCATTTCAAACGGAGAGGAAAAATGTATATCCTAGCAGATATGACAGCCATGTATTACATTTGCAAGCAAAGAGAGATGTTCTCTTATCCAGTATTGGGGTATCTTTCATAGATTCACTTGCTTGAATAATTTCCCATTGTTGAAGTGGGAGTCCCACTGTACGTTAAATAAGCTGTATGATAAAACTGTTATAGGCTATAATAGCCCTTGGCCATAAATTTAATAGCCTATCTGTGCCCTTATTTTTTATTTTATTTTAAGACCAAACTCAAACTATAACCAATCAGGTGCTAGCACTCTTTAAAACAGTACCAAGAGAGGCTGAGTCCCTAAGATGTCACACCACGTTGTGTGTGAATGGAGTCTCCCTGACCTCTGCTCAGTTTTCTTAAAACTATTACAACTTGGTATTTCTGCTACCATGTCTGAAGGAAAAGACCTGTGGGAAGAAAAGTGGTCATGTGGATGACCCACCTAAGGACTTTATTTACTGCCTCTATCCCCAACATAAGGTAAATCCGTGTAAAACTTGTTGCACTTTTTCCTCTAAAACCTTGAGGGATAGAGAGGGGAAGTTACTCTTGTGGCTTCAAAAAACAAAGTCACACAAGACTTCTGATGAAGACAGCGAGGCCCCTCATAGGTGTCACAAAACAGCCAGGTCCCATGAGGACGTATCTGAGGGGTCCAGAAAGCTTTTAAAAACCTCCAGGGCTAAGGATTCTCATAAAAAAAGAGAAACACTCTAAAGGTGCCTCAGAGCCAGCCTTATCTGTACCATCTGCTCCTCATAAGGAGAAAGTACACCCTCATGCCTCCTCTTCTTATACAGGGAAACACAAATCTTCTCAGAAGTCCCCGTCGACCAGCACTTCTATCTTGTCTTAGAGACAGTCGGCATCTATAACGTTGACTACAGCTGCCATCAATGCTTCCATACTATCAACAGTACTTCAACCAACCATGATGACCTCGTCATAGTCACCGCCGACGAGGAATCCGCCGAATAAGCCACCTTCGGCGGCACCTTTAGATACGGCGTTGGCGATCCCGTCAACAAAGACATCACCACCGACGTCAGTCCTGCCGACAAGGGATCCATGGAACCGATGGAACCGTCATCAGTCCCGAAAGTCAACACCAGCTATCAGAAGTCAACAACGTCGAGTACAAATTAAGATACACAAGACATGTTCACACCCAGTAATCACCTCGCCAAGCAAGGTGTCTCTGTTGCCCCCAAGCCACCTACTGGATCTTCAGGACTCAGGCGAGGTGGGTCCTTTTGGCACAGCTTACAGCCCGTCTGAGCTCCATGTAAAGGTTCAAGATGAGGACTGTGATGATTTGATAATGAGGAGTAGTATCAACATTACTGCCCTGCTCCTCAAAGAAAATTTGAGTCTTATAGGTTCTACTGAAGACCCCCTACGCTGGATACTGCGCACCTACTGCCATCCTTAATTCAGGACCTACAGGTCATGCTGTCAGACTAAAGAAAGAGATTTCCTCAACCACAGGACAAACGTCCTGCAACTCCACCAAAGCAACCAGCTGACTCTCTGACTCCAACTAGGCCACCTCCACCCACACCAAGGATAACTCCTCGCCCACTAGCGCATTTTCCTCCAAGGGAAGATCCATCCTCTTCGGATGAAGAGGGTGAGAAGGGCAAAATTCATGACCCTACATTGCCGACTGAGTGAGATGACTACATAATCCCTCCGCCATCTTCACCTCCACATTAGCCAGCTCTCTCTCCACCAGAGGATATGAGAAAATTTCACAATCTATTGGAGAGAGGGGCCATTAGGTTCCACCTCTCCGTTGTGTTAAAGCAGTCGGACTGCTTCCTATATGATTTTAAGGAGCAAACACGGGAATCAGTCTGCTCCATACCTATAATTGACTATTTGGCAGGAGGGGCTAAAGGTTATTAAAACACCAGCTTCAATGACTGCTGTCCTACCTCAAATTGGCAAAAAATACAGGTCCCCGGAAGAGTCCCCAGCATGCCCCACTGGACATCCCAAGACATACTCTATCATATCCCAATCAGCACAGAGAAGGTCCAGGAATCTCTCAACAACAATTACCGCGCCCTGACAAAGAAGGGCGTAGATTAGATGCTATTGGTAAATGCTTCTCGATGTCTGCCATCACAATGCGGGCTGCCATTGCCTTGGCAATTCTGGGCCGCTATGATCAGCGGATGTGGTCCGATATGGCATTTATGTTAGTTCTCATCCCGGAAGACAAACAACAAGATGCAAGGAACACTTTACAAGAAGGGGAGTGAGCAGCATCGGAAGTCATAGACTGTGTGATGAATATAGCTACAACTGGCTTTCGGCAGCTAGCCGGCGCAGCTGTTCTATGACACCAAGGGTGGCTGAAAGCAACAACATTCAGGCCAGAGGTTCAGACCAAACTCTTGGACATGGCGTACAGTGGAGACTCGATATTTGAGAAACACATTGATGAGGCTTTGCTGGCCATAAAAACTGACCCTGACACCGCCTAATCTCTGGGCAGCCTTCAGTATTATAAATTGCCCTTTCAAGGTGCGCATGGTCGAGTCTTTCAGACTATAAGGGTGAATACCAGCACACCCAACAGTACCAGGCTTGTCCGTCCTACTACAAGCAGGGTTACCAACAGCCGCTTATCAACAGTCAGCAACAGCTGGTTTCTCCAAACAGGAATGCCAAAGGAGAACACCTTCTCAAGGCCAAGACAAGGTCGCAAACAATGACCTCAATCGGGTACCAACTATGACCCCTTTAGGTCCTGTTGGTGCGAAAATATCCAGCCACATCCATTAGTGGAGCAACATAACATCCGACAAATGGGCGTTGGACTGAGTTGCCTACGGCCACACCCTAGAATTTATACACTGACCACCCAACACCCGTTCCAGGGTACTGCACCCCCCTCGTCTTCACTTATTCAGTTTAAAAACTGTGTTAATTGACCTTTTAGATAAGAACAAACAATACTGAATAATAACGTAAGCAAATATAAATGCATTGGAGGGATCTAGGGTAAACAAGAATTCCGATTAGCTTCTACACTCCTGGAAAGTAAACCACAGTAATGAACATGGAAAAGAAATAAATGGCACCAGTGAGAAGAGAATGAGAGCAGGAAAAGAATTAGTAAATGGAGAAGAGAGCATGTGATGCAGTAAGAGGATGGACAGGTATCAGGCCCACGAACCTAGTCGGAGAGACATTTATACCAGTGACTTCAGTTGCATCATCAGTAGTGACAGCATGAAGCTTGATTGCATGATTACAGGCTTTTGTCTCAGGACGGGATGTTCCTCAAACATGGTCTAGTTCCCCCCCTTCTGGCGGAAAGAGCAATAAGTAGTTTCACAGTGGTTGCCGTATGTTTTTAGGTCTGGATGTGGGTAGCTGCAAAGTGGCGTAGATATCATTCGGTGTCAAAGCATACCAAATCCCAAATCCATCCCTTCGCTGTTGGGACTGATGTACCACCCCAATGCAAGGACACCTGGCGCTTCCCCAACAATAGCTGCATAGCACCTAACTCGCACAGGGAGCGGTCGGACATTATCTAGTTATGGAATCCGAGTGAGCTCCGATTCGATCATCTGTGATAGAGTGAGAAAGACTTTCTCCCCGTCGTCTTCACTTGTTTAAAAAAGGGGGCCAACATTACGCTCTTCAACTGAGCAATAGAGAAAGTTCCTGTAATGCAAAGGGGAAAGGATTCTAATCTTGTTTTTTTCTCAGACACCCAAAGTCAGGGCAGTGGAGACCTATATTAGATATCAGGAAACTCAACAAAGTCCTCTTCATACAGACATTCAGAATGGTTAAAATTTTGGATATCTTGAATCTCCGCAGCAGCGGAGATTTTATGAAATCTCTTGATTTGGAAGATGCTTACTTTCATATCCCCATTAATCCCAAGCATCGAAGATACCTAAGATTCACAGTAGCTCGTACCCATTTCCAGTTCAAGGTCCTTTCCTTAGGCCTAAAATCCACCCCATGGTTATTTACCAAATGCCTCGTGCCAGGTCAGCTGGTATCCCGGTGACGGTCAGTTGCGGGTAGGTCCCGCGCTTCATAGGACTTCATTTGAAGTTCTTCTCTCGCCATATTGCGAGTACTCTGGACGTCACTGCTGGGGATAATAGACCCCCCCTCTAGGTGTTTTCCAGAAGGTATACATCTAATCCTATTAAATATTTGTTTCACTTTTTTGGGGGGCGTTAAATCTGCCAAGATCCTGTGGACTTAGGTGGAGCTGCCTCTCTGCTCCACGCCATCCTGCTTCTCTTCATCCGGGGGTATCGTCTGATCCCCTGTTGGGCGCCCGCCATCAACGCTGCACCGAGTTCTGCCGCTGACTCCGAGCGCGGCTGCCAGGCCCTCCTGACGGCGCACTGCTGCTGGCTGCGCCGGGCCGCGGCGTAGCTGCGGGCCTGCCTGCACCAGCCTGCTGGAGCCGGACCCACGACGAGGCCTGCCTGCCACCCAGCTGTCTCCTATTCCCGATAAGTCGCGCCGCTGCTGAGGTGCTTTGCGGCAGAGTTGGGGGCGCGCAGGCGCCGTACCACAGGGCCTTTCCTCCCGCTTTCTGGAGCCGCCCGGTGCCGCACGAGCTCATCACCTCTCACTCCCTTACTTGGGCCCCGCGACGTGGGCGGCGCGCTCACCGCGCTTTCCCGCTGCCTTCACCCCTGTGAGAGCGGACCTGCCGCAGCACTCCTGCTAATACTCCGCAGCGGCTGGGATATACGCGGCGGCCTCCTACCTGCCAAGTGAGAAGCCCACAATTGCTGGACTGCACGCCTGGATCTTCGCACTGGCACCCATCCGCATCTGAGGCCTGCCGACCTACTTCGCAGCCCTACTCGCTCGCTGCTGCGCGTGGTTGTGCCCGCCGGCCCTCTTCAGCTCCTTTCTCGGCAGAGGGCGCGCCTGCTGCTCCGGCGCCCAGACCGGTGTGGGCCTCCGTGGTGGCCCTATCCTTTGTTGGCCTGCAACTAGTGACTACCTCTCCTTTAACTTCACCCCTCTGCCTCCTGGCTCGCTCGGCTTCCCCCGCCCATCGCCGCTGCCAGTGCCTCCTACTGGCCTTCGGATTATAACCCCACTTGGGCGGCCTTGAACATCACCGCCACCTATCCGGATCTGCACGGCCGCCGGGGGGCCCTGGACAGTCACTGCTTTCCCGTGACGGCCCTGCCCCACGGCCCTGTGATGCCGGCCGGTGCCTTACCCGCGGCGGCCTCTCTCTTGGGACCTGCACCTGCCGCACTTCCAGTGCACCACACAAGGCCTCAGCTCCTCACACTGCCTCATGCCCTTCCCTGAGCTGCCTTCCTCTGCATCATGGGCGTGCCTGGTTCCTCCAACATCTCTAAAATGGAAGATTTTGTCGAGAAACTCATTCGTGACCTATTTGGCGATGTTCTTTCCCCTGTTTTCATCGTTGAGCAAGCTCACTGCTCCCTGGGTCCTCGGCCCACTCCTGGCCTGCCTGCTTGCCCAATAATTGCCAAACTGCTAAATTTCAGGGACTGGGATGCTGTGCTCCGTGTGGCCAGAGAGAAGGGAGAAATTCGACATCAGGGGAACTCCCTCGCCTTCTTTCCTGATTAAACGGTGGTGGCGCAGGCTGCCCGTCGCAAGTTCCTCCCGGCCAAGCGGCTACTCCAGAAACATGATGTCTTCTCCTCCTTGGCATACCCTGCCAAGCTGTGAGTCAAACAAGGCTCCCAAGTGCATGTCTTCACGGAGCCTAAGGCGGCACTAGCCTAGGCTAAAAAACTAGACAAGCCGCAACGCTCTTCACCATCCAGTTTCCAGGCTGCTGTCGACAGCAATTTAAGTGACAATGACTGACTTTTGCTTCTCCTATTGGGGTTTTGCTGTTTGTGCTTTCTGGCATAGTGCTTCCCGCCCTGGCTAGATTATCACCTGCACTGGTAGCCTCCTCTGTTCTCATTCTCATTTTCTGCTCTCATGCTCGCTGGTCCCTGGGCCTAGGGACTCTCGTTAGTTGTGGAGCCACTCACGGTTCCCGAAGAAATGGCTTCCCCCACCTCTCCCCTCACGCACTTAACACTGGCCCGCACTCCAGGCTACCTCATACTCCATTTGCTTCCATGCAACGGGCCCCGACCAAGCGGGCGCCCCGCTGTCCTTCTTTGTTTGAAATCGATGTCCTCAATAATTCACGGCTTGGCCACCCTGTCCTTGTGGCAGGGGTGTACGCTGGGCGGAACCATGTCTCCACGGGATAATTCCCTTCCTTGACTCTGATCTTCCCCTTCCTAGTTCGGTCTTCCTTGGATGGGTGGGGTTGGTTTCTCAACCTAATTGGGGGTTTGGTGTGGGTGGTGGGGGGGAGGGTTCATTGGGCTTGTTGCCTCCATCCAGAGGCCTGTTGTTTGTTTTGTTTCATGACTTTTTCTGTAACATGTCATCTGCTACATCGACTTCTGCACTGCACATCCCTTCCCAATCGCATCTGGCTCCCATTTCGCATCTGTCCCCATCCATCACTCACTTTAATGGCACAGCGGTATGACGGACACCACACTCTGGACTTGGAGCGGATCATCCGCAGTCTCACTGACCATCGTAAGGCCCGCTTGGTACATGCCCACCTCATTCGACACAAGGTAGACATTTGTTTCCTTCAGGAGACCCACCTGCTGCCTGCCACATCCTCCAGGCTTCTCTCTAGACATTGGGGCGAAATTCACTCCTTCAACTCCTGCTACTCTTGCTGAGTATCCATCCTAATGCGCAGAGGGCTTCCCTGGCATACATCTCAGGTCCTTGCGGACCCTGGGGGGCGCTTTGTCATCCTGCGCAGCACTCTCCTGGACCAACCCCTGATTCTTACAGCGATATGTGGTCCCAACTCAGATGACCCTGAATTCTTTGCGCAAGTGTTGCAACACATTTCTTCCCTGGGCCCTGCCGCGCTGCTTTGGGGGGGCGATTTGAACATTATACCTTCAGCCACCCTTGATCACTCTGGGTCCTGTGCTCTACACCCGTGCGCTACCTCTCTTCTGCACTCCATACTAACCGACAACTCGCTACTCAATGCGTGGCGGATTACCTGCCTGGAGGCATGCGTGTGACGGGCTCTCAGGGCTGTTGGTCCCGTCTGAACCTCTGGATCACCACTCGGGACGCCTTTGTGTGGGTCACCTCTGTAGAGCACATGGCGCGTAACCTTTCTGTACACGCTCCCGTCCGCCTTAGTATGCACCCCCCGCATTCTCCGCAGCGCATGTTTGCCTGGCGGCTGCCCCCCAATGCGTTCCGGGATTCGGTGTTCTGCGACGAGATCCAAACCGCAATCACAAACTATTTTGACCTTAACGCGGGCTCCGTCGACTCACCTGCCACACTTCGGGAGGGTTTCAAGGTGGTGATTCGGGGTGAATGTATATCCAAGCTGTCTGGTGTACTGCGCTCTATTCGTGGTGCTCTTGAACGGTTGGAGGGGGAGATCAAGGCTCTGGACTCTTTGCATTCTGTTGGCCCTAGCCCAGACACCTTTGCGCAACTCAGGGGTAAACTTACGGATTTTGATGATGAGGCCAATAGGGAACTCTCTTCTGTGGACAGGGAGGCGCGGGCGCGTCGCTTCGGTAAAGGGGATTGCCCGGGCAATACTCTTGCCAATCTTCTACGACAGCCTCATGCTGCCTCTTATATCACAGCGCTCCAGGACGGTGGCCCGGAAAGAACAACCTCTCCAAAGGAGGTGGTGGCTAGATTCACTGCCTACTACTCTCAACTCTACACCGCTGAGGTTGCGCCCTCGTGAGACATCCTTGATCAATACTTCGATACTCTTCAGCTCCTCTGGCTGGGCAACAGCCATTGGGAGTACCTCAACTAACCTTTTTCTAAGGAGGAGATCCTGGCGGCTATTAATAGCCTGCCAGGCGACAAGGCTCTGTGCTCCGACGGCTTACCAGCGTACTTTTACAAAGCTTTTGCGCCCCTTCTAGTCCCGCACCTTGCTACTATGTACAACAACTCCTTTGAGTGCGGCCACTTCCCTCCTTCACTCTGCGAGACCCTGTTAACGCTTCTCTTGAAGCTGGACAAGTCTCCCCAGCTCCGTGACTCTTACCGCCCTCTGTCTCTCATCAACACCAATAACAAGATTTTCGCCAAGTTGCTAGCTTCCCGCCTTCTCCCTCTCATGCCCCTGATAGCTCGCCTAGACCAGTCCGGTTTCATCCCCGGCCACACCACGTCACACAATCTCCGGACTATATTTGCCGTCCTCTATCAAATCAACCCCGCACTCCCAGCCATGGCTGCCTTCTTGGGCGCCACCAAAGCTTTTGATACTCTTGAGTGGCCTTTCCTCTTCTACCTTCTCCCTCGCTTGGGATTTAGCCCGTTTTTTATGCGCAAAGTCCACCTTTTTTACACTCTCCCCACTGCTCGCCTTCGGATCAACGGTCAGATCACGTAGCCCATCCCCATCGCTAGGGGCACAAAGCAGGGGTGCCTACTGTCACCCATGCTCTTCACTGTTGCTATGGAGCCCCTCGCCGCCAGGCTCCGGCAGCATCACACCCAGAGGGGTCTCGGATTCATCGGCTTGAGCCTTGGTCATCTCTTTGTATGCGGACGATGTCACACTCTATGTCCGCAATCCCCAGGAGAATCTCGGCCCCATGGTCCGCGAGGTGGTGCGCTTCAGGGGTTTGTCTGGCATCCAGGTCAACTGGGGTAAGTCCATTTTTTCCCCCCTGACAACCACCACTGTCCCCTTCCCTCCCGATTATCCGTTTGTATGGGGGTCGGGACCCACTAGATATCTGGACATTTGGCTCAGCAGGGACATGGACGAACTCTGGAGGGCAAATTTCGGCCAGGCCGTGGACTGGCTGGAGTCTAAGATTCACCTCTGGCGACGACTGCCTTTGTCCCTGGCAGGGCGCATAGCCATCGCCAAGATGGTGGTGCTTCCGAAGTTTCTGAACCTATTCTTGAACATCCCCATCCCACTCACGGCTCACTTTTTTCGCAAACTCCGCTCCCTTATAATCACTCTTGTCTGGTCCTGGGGAACTGGGCGCTCCAGACTTCAAACTATATGCCCTTAGCACCCAAGCTAGCTTCCTTCACTTCTTGCTGCATCCAACGCCTTTTCAGCCTCACATGGTGGTGGAGGTTGATCTCACAGCCCCCTGGCCGCTCCTGACCACTCTCTTTGTTATTGTTATTGTTATTGTTAATTTGATCTTGTATAGCGCATATATACCAACAGGTCTCATAGCGCTCAAACAGAGGAAGAAACATAGACAACGGAGCAGGCCAGGTCCTCAGACACTTTAAGGTTTTACAACCATATCAAATGCTTCTCTGAAGAGAAAGGTTTTTAATTTTTTTCAGAAAGGTAAAAGTCTAGGTTCCTTCCGTAGCTCTCCGGGCAACTGATTCCAAAGTTGTGGCAGGAGAACCGAGAAAGCTCTCCCTCCTTTAGTAGTGGAATTGAAACGAGGGCAAATTAGTCTATTAGCTTCCGCTGAACGCAACACACGTCCTGGCACGTATTTGAGTATCCGTTCTTTTATGTACTCCGGGGCTTGACTATGAAGGGCTTTGTGAGTAATGCACAAACCCTTAAACTTAGCTCTTTGCCTAATAGGTAGCCAGTGCATTTCACTCAACAAGGGAGTGGCATGAGTTCGTCTGGGCAGACTGAAAATCAGCCTAGCTGCATCATTCAAAACTATCTGCAATTTATTAGTAAGTTTTCGAGGCAGCCCGACATATAGCGCATTACCATAATCAAGTCTGGAGACTATAGTAGCTGTTACGATTGTCTTCATGGTCGAGACCGAGAGGAGAGGAACCAATTTCCTCAGCTGTCGCAACAGACCGACACACGTTCCGACCACCGCATTAACCTGATTGGTCATAGAAAGTTCAGAGTCGATCTTTATGCCCAGACTTTTAACCACAGGTACTGAAATGGGGGGGGACTCCTAACTCCTGGGGCCAAAAAAGGTCACTCCAGGGGTTGCCTTTGGTTGAAATGGCAAGGACCTCCGTCTTGTCAAGGTTGATCTTTAGAGAATTAGCTGTCATCCAGTTGACTGTGAACCTGAGAATGCTCTGAGCAGACTGTTGGGCGTGGGCCGAATTCTCAATCCTTAGGATGAGTTGAGTGTCGTCTGCATAGTTGAACACTCTACAGTTCATTTTGGCTAACGCAGCCACTAAAGGCTGTAGGTATATATTAAAGAGAAGGGGGGACAGAGCGGAACCTTGAGGGACCCCGCAGGAGATGTTGCCCTTGTCCGATACTTGCTCAGCCAATTGGATCCTCTGCGTACGTCCTGATAGAAAGGATTCTAGCCATTTGTGGACCTGTCCTTGAAAGCCCAAATTTGCCAAACGGGAGAGTAGCTTTTGGTGGCAAACCGTGTCGAACGCCGCTGACAGATCTAAGAGAATCAGGGCGTTCGGTTCTTTATTATCGGCCTTTCGTCTGAGTTCGTCCAGGACTGACAGCATAACCAGCTCCATGCTGTGGTGGGCTCTGAATCCTGCCTGCTGGACCTGGAGGATCTCATGCTTTTCCAGAAATGCTGAGAGAGTAGTCAGGACATGTTTCTCCAAGACCTTCGCCAAGAAGGGGAGCTGAGAGATAGGCCTATAATTCTTTGATAGAGCCCTATCAGCCCCTGGTGTTTTTTAGAAGAGGGATAACTCTGGCCTCCTTCATATTAGCAGGGACCTGACTGATTGTCAGGGATTTATTCAGGAGCATGAGAATCTGATTGTCCAAGGCAGGGAGTGCCATTCTAAAGATCCGGGGGGGCACGGGTCAATCGGGGAGCCTGATTTGGTCCCGACGGCTAGGAGTGAAAGAGTCCTTGAGTCTAAATGCGGAAAGCTGGTAATAGGATTACCCTTAAAAGATGGAGAGGTGGGCGATTCCGAAGCACCCGTCGTAATCCGAGTGTTGTTAATCTCTAGGAGAATATCACAGACTTTCTGAAGAAAAAAGACCTGAAGAGCATTGCAGTCCGAGGGTGCTGCTGTAAGGTTGATATCAGGCTTATTGCTAAGTTCTTTCAGGATCTTGAAAGTCTCCTTTGGAATGTTGGACGCGCTGGCAAAACGCTCCGCATAGTACTCAGCTTCCCTAGATAAAATGGCCTTCTTATACAATATAAGGAGGGATTTATAGATTGTTAACTCAGCAGGGTCACAAGCTTTCCGCCATCGTCTTTCAGCTTGGCGAAGGCTTCGTTTCCTTTCCCTCAGCAGTTCATTAAACCAGGGGGCCCCCTTGCCTTTGTGTCGGATTGTTTCAGTGCGTTCAGGAGCTACCTGATCAATAGCAACTTGTAAGGTGTTAGTGAGGGCTATGCTTTCTAGATCAATATTACCCACGCCAAACTTAGGTGGGGGTAGCCTCTGTAGTATAGCCCCTAACTTCTCGGCCTGAATTTTTGTCCAACTCCGCACCTTTCTCCATTCAAGAGGAGCTAGTGGAGGTGGGCCGTCTACGGGCACCCAACACGAGATCAGAAAGTGATCTGACCAGGCGCAGGGTTGAATGTCCATGAGCCTGTCCCGCCTATCGGAGGACCAGATCAGATCCAGGGTATGCCCTTTAATGTGGGTTGGGCGGTCGACCATTTGGATAAGCCCCATGGAGGACATTCCCATTTCAAGCTGTTTGGCATACGGCTCTCTCGGGGTTATTTCCCAATGGTGATTGAAATCTCCAACCACCATGAGACGTTGGTAACGAGTACTGAGATCAGACACGGTCTCAGTAAGGTAGTCGTGGAACCTCGAGATTGCCGCTGGGGGACGGTAGACCACCAGGAGCAGGAAACAAGAAGATTTAAAGGAGATTTTAATTCCTAATAAATCAGTGTTATCAATGCTCTCTGCAATGATCTTTGTGGCCGTGAGCCTGGTTTCAAAAAAGATTGCCACGCCCCCCCCCCCCTCTCCTATTGTCCTGCCTGTTGTGCCAAAAGGCATCAAATCCCCTAGGAAGGGCAGCAATAATGTCCGGGGCAGAAGTATCACCCAACCATGTCTCTGTTAAAGCCGAAATGTCGATATCCCCCTCCTGGAGAAGCGTAAAGATTTCCAGATGGTGTTTCTGTAGTGATCTTGTATTTAAGACCACTATTTTTAAACCCGGAGACTGATCAGGGCTACTGCTATTCAGAGGGATTTTCCTCAGCAAAGTGTGACTGCTCGACCCCTGTTGCCTCAGAATATTTTCCTTTTCCAATTTGGCAATGATGGCATTATTGAGCCACTGAGGTCCAGCGGCCAAATTAAATAGCTCTAAGGCAGAGTATCTTAGCCTGGGACTAGGGGTTATAGCCCCTAGCCCCGGACGGGCGCAGACGGGCTTGCCTTAGGCGCGCCCGCTGCGCGTACGCTCCAGCGTCAAAAATAAGGCTGGCCGCTTCCGATTGAGCAGCCAATCAGCTCTGCTGTGCAGCAGCTGTGTCCCCCTCCAGCCACTAGACCGCGAGATACAGCGGAGGTGAGTAAAAACGAGGGTTGCCAGAGATTCCCCCGCGTTGACCCCCAGCAGGTAATTAAAATGTACTTAAAACAGCTGACTTCTCAGGAGTGAAGTTAACAGTGTTTACAGGCATTCTAGCGTCTGATTTACATATTTAGCCAAACATCGCATCACAATTTCCCCGTTCCCCGTTCCCACCAATGCTTCCAATTCGGATACAAATACAATTTCAATTTCAGTTCACACAAAGCAGTGATAACAGTTTTTAAAACCAGTTAGAAACGCTGACCGGAGGGCAGCCCGATTGACTTCTCAGGAGTGACGTTAACAGTGTTTACAGGCATTCTAGGGTCCTTTACATATTTAGCCAAACATCGCATCACAATTTCCCCGTTCCCCATTCCCACCAATGCTTCCAATTCGGATACAAATACAATTTCAATTTCAGTTCACACAAAGCAGTGATAAGTTTTTAAAACCAGTTAGAAACGCTGACCGGAGGGCAGCCCGATTAACGTGGCCTGTGCCCTTGCAAAACCCCCGCGCGGAGAGATTGACACGGTAGAGACCTTGTGTTGGGCCTGGGACGGCCTCCTGAGATACTCTGGCTCTAGCATGCTCTCCGCCAATGCCATGCGCATCGCACGCATTCCCCCCTTTGCAGACAGCCAGGGCTGGCCAATATATCGGACCTTTCTCTGACAATAGCTTCTTTTCCCTTCCAGCCGAGTCCGGCCCCATGGACACTCTGCTGTATTACCAACTCAGAGCGTCTTGCAGGGAGATTCACCCCACGTTTCCTCAGCCCCCTCCTTCGATGGCTGTCCTCGACTTCGCATACACATCCGGCTCCCCCCACAAGCTGGTCACCAGTCTTAACGCTGGCAGCATCCCTCATTTTCGCTGACCGCGCCCGTGCAGCTTGGAGTGAGGACCTAGGCGCCGATCTCTCTCAGGAGGTCTGGCTGTACTGTTGCAATCAGACCAAACGTCTGTCCCCTAATTACCGCCTGCGCCTCATACATTTTAAATACCTGCAAAGACGGTACCGCTCCCCTGCCCAGCTGCACAAAATGGGCCTCATTCCCACTGACGGATGTCTCCGATGCTCTGCTCCCGACTTCTCCCACCTAACCTGGCTGTGCCCAAAGGTCTCTGCATATTGGCGCGATGTGTGCGTTGCCATCACTTAGATCACCTCCATGCCTGTCATGCCAGACCCACTGATCTGCCTCTTAGGCTTTGTGGAATACTGTCACACACACTAGCCCTAGTTGTTAACTAGGGATGGGAACTAGAGGCACAGGGCCTAGGGACTAGCCAGCCTCCAATACGACATGTAAACACAAATGGGGCTGTCCCTAGTTGGGATTCCTACAGGATTTCTAGAGATACATATCCAGTGGGGGCATCTCACAAAAAGTGAAGGACTGGCCTCACACACCACCTGGTGTCATGCTTCATGATAGGCCATCCTCACCCGCTAAAAACTCTGTTTGATAGAGGGCGGGCATACACCTGGAGACAGGGATGCACTTCTAAACTAAGCGGTGGTCCGTGAATTTGTGAAAAGTGATCTAAAAACCATTACAGTTGTCAATAAGCTAATTTAATTAAAGGAACAACTGCATGGTATAAAAAAGAAGTGGACGGTGATTTGGGAACTAATTATTCCAACACCGTGCTAAATATGGTCAACATGTTTCTGCTTTAGGGTCCCCGGAGGGTACATAGCATTCGTCAGGACCAATTGTTAAAGGGCTCCGCCTTTTTACAATTTGTATAAAGGATCAACCACTAAATGAAAGTTTATTGACAATTGTAATGGTTTTTAGATCACTTTTCACAAATTCACGGGCTACCACTTAGTTTAGAAGTGCATCCCTGTCTCCAGGTGTATCCCCGCCCTCTATCAAACGGAGTTTTTAGAGGACAGCCTATGATGAAGCATGACACCAGGTGGTGTGTGAAGCCAGTCCTTCACTTTTTGTGAGATGCCCCCACTGGCCACGCATCTCTAGAAATCCTGTAGGAATCCCAACTAAGGACAGCCCAATTTGTGTTCACACTTTGTGAAATACTGCTCAGACGCCTCCCGCCGGCTGACCGCTATGCTGCTCTTTCTCGCGGTAATCACCCATTACTACGGAGGCTTTACTCTGCATACCATTACTTCGCAAGCGTTACAACACATGCGATGTAACAACGCGTAGCCTTTACTACGCAAGTTGTTACATCGCATGCGTTGTCACTACGCATGCGTTGTAATGGATAAACAATGGCGCAAAGGAAGCGGCGCTGCAAAGACTGACCCGGATGAGCGCACACAGGAACCCACCACCCACCCTTGATTCAAGGCCTGTTCTGCCAGTTTCAGCTGTGACGCAACATCCGACTTCCGGTCCGGTGCGATGACTGATACTTGAACCCTGAGTCTTGACACCAGCCCCTTTTGTCGGAAATGGATCCAATAGTTTTATCTGTCTCCAGCCTCATGCTTACAATGGTAATGATTATGGCGATGACAACTGCATGGAAGCGGAGCGAGCAGCGTCCCAGGCAGGGGGAGGTGACAGGGAGCGGCAGCTCAGGGATAGGGAGAGCAGAGCCCGTCGTCATGGAGTGAGGGGGCCATGGATGCAACGGAGTACCGCATAGGGTTCCTCACCTACGAGGAGGACGTCAGGAGAGGTAAGCTGGGGGCGTTGTCTTAGGGGGAGGGACGTGCAGGGGGTAGTTTTTTAGGTTTTAGGGTAGTGTAGTTGTGTTTCTGTAGTGTAGATTAGTGTATTTGGGTTTAGGGTAGTGTCGGGTCGTGAAGGTTAGTGTTTGGGAGCAGGGACAGGACTGGGGGTAGGGGCAGGGTCGTGCTGGGGGTAGTGTTTTAGGTTTTAGGGTAGTGTAGTTGTGTTTGTGTATAGTAGTGTATTTGGGTTTAGGGTAGTGTCGGGGTCATGAAGAGTAGTGTTTGGTGTGAGAAGTTGGCCTGGTATATGCTGTCCACTAGTTATAGTGGGCACCTTGTACCAGTCCAAACAACCCTTATTGATGAATAGGTTTAAGACAACCTTTATTGAAAGCTATCCTAGTGGTAGCTATGGAGAGCAGACTTCAGGCTAAGTCTCGAAGGAATGTAAAGCAGCTTGGTTTATCAGATTATAACCTCTTGAATAACTAAATGAAAGGAGAACCACACAAGGTATATATATAAAATATATGTATTTATTTCTAAACACTTTCTACTAACCTCTTTATGAAGTTAGAGAGCAAGGCACACAATAATACAGTTATTAAACAACAGTAAATAGCACAATATACAATGGGCCCCAGGGGGGAGACCAAACCATATATTAAGAAAGTGGTATAAGAGCCACGACTTGACTAGACAGAGTGCCTAGAGCACGTAGAATCGCTGGGACCCCAAGGAACCACCCAAGGCAGTGACACCTGAGACCCACGGGTGATGTTTGCAGTGTGAGAACAAAGCCGCGAGCCCTATACAATTCAATAGGAAAGTCGCGGTTGGAATTTTAAAGAATAAGGACACTTAGAAGAGGACTTTGAGCAAACCCCTTTAGACTTTGGGGTTTCTAGGGCCAGCACCCACGGGAGCACCGGAGTACTCGTGTTACCTCACCCATGGAAGCCGGGTGCATAGGTGTGAGGGTGAGCTTCCTTCCTCTGGATCTGGACGCGAAGATACAATGAACCCACCTCTCGATACCTTCAACTCTGACTTTGTATAACAGAGTATTGAAGTGATCAAGCGGGGGAAGGGAAATTAGGATGGGAACAGGTGGGAAGGAGAGTTGTAAAGGAAAAGGTTAGTAACACCACAAAAGCAACTTCAGCAATAGTTAAACAATATCGTAAAAGCTCCCTTGAGTTTAGTCTCACGATTATCTTGGGCTATAAGATCATATACGTAAGTTTTACTGCACTCACGAAATCTTTAAACCATTGCACATGAGTTAACACACTAATGAACAGAATGGCACTTTCAAATAACTCTCTTATGCTCATTCAAAGTTACTATGTCCTGTGCCGCTACGTAAATACAGAATATGCAAATGCGCTCTTTATGTCTGTATCTCTTCGTATTAAAGAACATTCAAATGCTCTCTTTATTAAAAGAAAACGAAGTTGCCCAGTTACTGAGTATTCACAAACGAAAATACGCAAATGTGTTCATCACAATGAAAACGAAGTCGCGATGTTCCAACTGCGACTAGAATACGATTCTTACCTACAAAGTACGACCTACTCTGCTAATTCTTACTTGTGCTGCCAATGGCAGGGAAAACACTGCGGGAGCTGGGATGAACCTGTGAAGAGCAGCGGGAGTCCAAGCACGAACTGCGGGAGCCGGCATAAACCTGTGAAGAGCAGTGGGAGGTCAGGCTTGAAATGGAACTGCCAAAATAAGGATCCGGGACCTCAGGTAGGCGTGACCCCCACTCCGAAGCCCTAGGGGGCAATACCAAGGCCTCCAACAAGGAGCAGCAAGGCGCCAGGAGAGTAAGGAATCCGGAACGGAGACCGAGAGCTCCGCACTCGGGAAATCCCAAGGAATAGTGAGCACAGAGGAAGGGGCGTGGCCGATGATGTAAGCGCTGCCATGCTCTCCGTGCAACTAACCCCAAGCATGATGGGATATGTAGTTCCCAAGAGAAAAACCTCTCCTGCAAGACAATAAAGAGCTATAAGAGCTCCCAGGACACAAAGAAACCAAAAGGCAATGCACAGGCAATACAATTAAAGCAAAACATCAATCACTTCATACGCAAAGCAGTTAAAAGCAATCACATCACCTACAATGGGAGTAGCATACCCACCATCGAGTTAGAGAAGCTGCCTCATGCGCTTTGCCACAACGGACCTTAACGCAGGGTGGCATGACATGAGGCAGCTTCTCTAACTCGATGGTGGGTATGCTTCATCATCACTGTAAAGTGAGTGGGGCGGGCCCTAGACCACATGCCGCCCTAGACCTGACTGTACTTCCCCCTCCCCAGCGGGGTCTAGGGCCCGACTTTTGAGGATAATGGAGGTGGAAGCATCTCACCAAACGTGGAGAGTGAACATTACCTGCAGGTCATTTTCGGGCTCATATCCTTTCCAGGATATCAAATACCACAACACAGAACCCCTGAACTTGGAATCCAAAATGTCACACGCTTCGTACTCCCAATGACCGTGGACCAAAAGAGGTGCTGGACGTTCCAGGCACGTGTCACTGGCAGGTTTTAACCCCTTCGCTGCCAGGCCTTTTCCCCCTCCTGTGCCAAGCCTTTTTTTGACTATTTGGGGTAGTGCGCGATGAGGCCCCTGTAACTTTTTGACCACATAAGATATCCACGCCAAATTTGCGTCCTTTTCTTCCAACATCATGGGGATTCTAAAGGTTCTCAGGGTTTGTGGATTTCCCTGGAGAAGTCACAGAAATGAGCCAAAATACAGCAAAATTTTGTTTTTTTTCCGGAAAAATGGGAAAAACGGGCTGGAAATGAAAGCATCTGGGTTTTTCCCTGCAAATGTTATCAAAAAAGAGTTTGTGGGGTTAAAATCACCATTTTCCCAGCTTTTAGGGGATACCAGACTTTTGTCAGAAATCCAACAGTTTTTACACAGTTTTGGCATTTTTCTGGGACATAGCCTATTTTTGCTATTTTTTGTGCTTTCGACCTCCTTCCAGTTAATGGTAGAAATGGGTACAAAAGCAATAATGGATCCTGGAAAGCTATACATTTTAGAGAAGTAGACAAAATACTGAATTCAGCAAGGGGTCATTTGTGTAGATCCATCAAGGTTTCTCTATAGAAACTAACAGTTAAATATAGGATAAATTGAAAATTAGTTGAAAAAAACAGCCTTTTCTGTCAACGTTTTCACCTGTAACTTCTAATTATGACAGCTCTTTGAAAGCAATATACCGTTACATCCGCAGGACATTACTGGTTGTGGGGATATATAGGACTTGTAGGTTCACCAAGAACCCGACAAACCCAGAGCCAAAAACTGAGCAGCAACTTGCAATGGTTTTTTGTTATGTACCGGGTATATAGTAATTATTCTGTAAAAATGTGTACATGGAAAAATCGGTATGAAAGACACCTATGTATTTCTGAAATGGGAACAAAATATAGAGTTCAGAAACAGTAGATATTTGAACATTTCCGAAATTGGGAATACTCATACTAGCATGAGAATTATCAGTCATTTTTTAGAATGACTTCTTTTTTACACAATGTCTTTCATTTGGAAGGCAGAAATTCATCGAAAGTCAATAGGTAATAACAGTTCCTTTACAAATCTGAATTACCCTAAGTCTTCCGATAAAAATGGTACCTCACTTGTGTGGGTAGGCATAGTGCCCACGACAGGAAATGGCTCAAAACCCAACGTGAACACACCACATTTTCACAATGAAAATGTACCCTTTTTTTGCGAAGTGTCTAGCTGTAGTTTTTGAACACTAGCTCTGCCGGCACCTAGTGAAATGTTGCAAACCTATACATTTTTTAAAACTAGACACCCAGGGGAATCCAGGATGGGGTGACTTGACTGCCTCCCACCAGGTTCTGTTACCCAAAATCCCTTGCAAACCTAAAAAATTGTAAAAAAAAAACACATTTTCCCCACATTTCTGTGGTGGAAAGTTCTGGAATCTGCATGGATGTACAAATTTCCACCCACCCTGCGTTCCCCAAAGTCTTACGAGAAAAATGGTACCTCACTTGTGCGGGTCGGCTTAGTGCCCGCGACAGGGAACGGCGCAAAACGCAACATGGTCACACCTCAATATCGCAGTGAAAAATGACCCTTTTTTGGCAAAGTGCCTAGCTCTAGTTTTTTAACCCTAGCTCTGCGGGCACCTTGGGAAACCTAGCAAACCTATACATTTTTGAAAAGTAGACACCCAGGGGAATCCAGTATGGGGTGACTTGACTGCCTCCCACCAGGGTCTGTTACCCAGAATCCCTTGCAAACCTAAAACATTGTCAAAAAAAACATATTTTCTCCACATTTCTGTGGTGGAAAGTTCTGGAATCTGCGTGGATCCACAAATTTCCACCCACCCCGTGTCCCCCAAAGTCTTACGAGAAAAACGGTACCTCACTTGTGCGGGTCGGCCTAGTGCTTGCGACAGGAAACGGCGCAAAACACAACGTGGTCACACCTCAATTTCGCAGTGAAAAATTGCCCTTTTTTGGCAAAGTGCCTAGCGGTAGTTTTTGAACCCTAGCTGTGCGGGCACCTTGGGAAACCTAGCAAACTTATACATTTCTGAAAACTAGACACCCAGGGGAATCCAGGATGGGGTGACTTGACTGCCTCCCACCAGGGTCTGTTACCCAGAATCCCTTGCAAACCTAAAAAATTGTCCAAAAAAACCACATTTTCCCCACATTTCTGTGATGGAAACAGTGCTTAATTTGTGCCGGTGCTTAGCACCGGCACTTACTTCTCAGGGCCGGGTCTACACGCGTCTGCAACCCTTTACGACTGCACAACACGTCACATTTTACCTGATGTTAGCTTACTAACTCGGCGCAGAGTGCTGTTCTATCTTCTCGGTCTCCCGAGTCACAGTGAGTGCTTCGTTGTGACTTGTGAGCCGGCCAAAGACTGCATTTAGCAAATATTAATGCATAATTTCAGTCTGCGCATTGATTATCATCATAAATGTGATCATTGTGATGGCGGCCCTTCCTTTGTTCAGTGTTGCCGGCGGTGGGCGGGAGTGAGACACTTATTGGGCTGGGCCTAGGCTAGATTTGGTTGTGCGCACTGCGCGCAAATTTTTTGTCGAATTGCCACGCCCCCGGCGCACACCTGTACCCCACGAGTCATCAGCCCGACCACTTTGAGGGCAGGCAGTGCAGCAGTAGCACCAGGCGGAAAGGCAGTGTTCGGCAACCCTGGCCGACCAGGAGCGTAACCGTAAGTAGTACGCACGCCTCTAAGCAGACATCATGCCATGCATTGCATGCCCATTCCCAAACTAAAGGCATGCTACTTTTTTTTTTGTTTAAGTGAGGTGGCGTGTCGGGCACCGCCACCGCTATAGCTCCTGCTCCATCTCCATCAACAAGAGATTCGATGACGCACTGTGTGCCTGGCCTGCTGCGGCCCATGGTAGAATGTACACTTAAACGAAATACATTTATTTATATCAGAATAGGGCCGGCCGGGCTTAAGTTGTTAAAGAAGGCTCTGCCCCTTGACGTATCACTATATACGGCCGGCGGTCGGCCGGGTTTAAAGTTAAATGCCCTGTCCGGCCCCTGCCTTGTTTGAACTTGTGTCCTCCTCCCGGCCTCAATTCTTAACGGTGGCACCGCTTTTACTGACTTAAAAGTGGATAAATAATACCATGAAAAGCAGGATGTTATGTAGGGCAGGCAGCCGGCGTGCACAGATTTTATTTCCGATTGCCAAGCCCTGGCACACCCGCACCCCCCCGTGACGAGCCATCATCAGCCCGACGACGTTGAGGTTGTGGGCAGGCCAGGCAGGCAGCAGCAGCACCAGGCAGGCTCCTATAAACCAGTCGAGCAGCTATTATCACCTGAATGCAAAGAAAGGATCGTAATCATGATCAAGACCTTAACACCCTAAGCACTGCTTTCAGGAAAAACAGACTGTGATTTTGTTCTCTCAAACCTAAAGGTCAGGTACTGGGGATTTATTTCCCATAAATAATTCCCAAAATTCAGATCGGGAAAGTCTACATAGTTAATCTCTTAAGCATGGAGGTAATGTCATACTCAAGAGAACATCCTAAGAGAACAGAGATGGGAAATTGCACGTCACTTAATGCAAGTTTCAAAAGCCATTTCTACCTCCCTTAAAACACGAATGAATGTCCGACTCTTACTAGAGAGATGTCACATTTGATTATGTTTCTGGATACCGATTGGATTACAGTATAGTCTTTCATTCCTGCTAGTCACAGGGTGGAGTAAATTATGCTGCTTCTTGTGGGGTATTTATTACACGTTGGTTGATTTTGTGTTTTAAATGTTGCACCGAGAAAAAGAAGTCAGAATGACGCTTTCACATGGAAAATTCTAGATTATACGGGTTGATGAGGTTACTTTTTTGAAGGATTTTTATGTTGCACCCAGTGAAGGGATCTTCAATTATGGCACGAAAAAGGCAAAGAGAACATATGAGGAGATTTTGGATGATGTGACCCGACCTCTGAGAGTGTTGAACTTAGTTAAAAGACTGGGAACAGAAGGACCTGTAACAGTTAATCACGGTGTCAAAAAGAGTCACTCACAGTGGGCACTTTATCCTCTTAAAATCTTATTGTTTTATCATTATGTGGAGTAATTTGAATTACAATTTGAATTACAATATATTGCCACATGCGGAGCACATCTTCCAAATAGCCACTGTTTTTCAAAAAAAGTACTGTTCTTGACAGTATTTTCTGGTTCACACAGAATGACAAGTGAAAAATTAGCCGAACGTTAAAATGCAATTTGTTTAAGATTACGATTGACAGCGCTGTACCTCTAGAACACCGAGACACTTTTTCACTTTTGATCTTCATAACCCCTCACAGTACCCCTAGAACCTATTATAATCTTGGGCATAGTGACAGTCTGGATGTATACCTGCTGAAATGTCCTGCTTGTTTACCCTGAAAAGAAAGGTATTGGAACTTCCTGGTCACATGGCAGGGAATTGTATGAAAAATATGGATTACAGGTCTGTGTTGTAAAACCTAATGGTTCTGTTTAACCCTGGTGCAGAACCCATGGTTTAATTTTCATTCCAAGGCACATTTGCCTTCTCTAAATGTAGGTTGCTTTGCTTTGCCCTGGGCCAAACCTGCAGGCCTACCTAGCTATATAGTGTAATAAATAAGGCAGTGCCCCGGACGCCCGGCCCACCACGAGTATAAATAACTAAGTAATACTAAGCAGGTCATTCCATGCCCAGAGCCAAACCAACGCTGCTTTTTTTTTGTTTGAGCGTGGTGGCGTTTAATCTAATTTAATCGTCACATAAAACACTGGAATTGTCCCTTTTCAATGCATTTGTGATTTTAGCTAATTTATTCTAAAAATTGTGCTTTAAATGCACTTTTGGTTTAATCTTTTTCAAAATGTTCACAGGGCAGGGGAACCTTCTATCAAAACCTTACTATGAGGAAGGCACTCTTGCTAAAATTCATCTGACTTTTCACAGAGCCAGTTGAGGATGTGGGTGGAGCCAGAGAAAAGTAGGTGTGGCCTCCGACAAAGATTTGAGCACCTGCACTTCATATTTTACAAATTAAGCACTGGGTGGAAAGTTCCGGAATCTGCGTGGATCCACAAATTTCCACCCACCCCGCGTTCCCCAAAGTCTTACGAGAAAAACGGTACCTCACTTGTGTGGGTCGGCCTAGTGCCCGCGGCAGGAAACGGCGCAAAACGCAACGTGGTCACACCTCAATTTCGCAGTGAAAAATGACCCTTTTTTGGCAAAATGTCTAGCTGTAGTCTTTGAACCCTAGCTCTGCGGGCACCTTGGGAAACCTAGCAAGCCTATACATTTTTGAAAACTAGACACCCAGGGGAATCCAGGATGGGGTGACTTGACTGCCTCCCACCAGGGTCTGTTACCCAGAATCCCTTGCAAAGCTAAATAATTGTCCAAAAAAACACATTTTCCCCACATTTCTGTGGTGGAAAGTTCCAGAATCTGCGTGGATGCACAAATTTCCACCCATCCCGCGTTCCACAAAGTCTTACGAGAAAAACGGTACCTCACTTGTTTTGGTCGGCCTAGTGCCCGCGACAGGAAACGGCGCAAAACGCAACATGGTCACACCTCAATTTCGCAGTGAAAAATGACCCTTTTTCGGCAAAGTGCCTAGCTCTATTTTTTTAACCCTAGCTCTGCGGGCACCTTGGGAAACCTAGCAAAGCTATACATTTCTGAAAACTAGACACCCGTGTGCTTCCAGGGGGGTATGGCTTGCGTGGATCCCCCAACGTTTCCTTACCCAGATCCCATGCAAACCTCAATTTTAGCTGAAAAAAATCACATTTTTCACACATTTTTGTGAGGGAAAGTTGTGGCATCACCGGGCTCACTCATTTTCCCACCACCCAGCGTTCCCCCGGGTCTCCCGGTAAAAATGGTGCCTCACTTGTGTGGGAGGCCCAAGTACGATCGACAGGCAAGGGCCCAAAACGTAGTGAGGCGACATCAAAATTGCCTATCTCAAAACCACCTGGTTTTCCAAGGGGGGTCACTTGGGTATTTGGCCCGGTGCTCGGCGGCCATCTAGGGAAACCTACCAAACCCATACAGTTCTGAAAACTAGACACCCGGGGGCTTTCAGGGAGGTATGGCTTGCGTGGATCCCCCAACATTTCCTTACCCAGAATCCCCTGCAAACCTCAATTTTACCTGAAAAAATCTCATTTTTCACACATTTTTGTGTGGGAAAGTTGTGGCATCACCGGGCTCACTCGAATTTCCCACCACCCAGCGTTCCCCCGGGTCTCCCGGTAAAAATGGTGCCTCACTTGTGTGGGAGGCCCAAGTACCCGCGGCAGGCAAGGGCCCAAAACGTAGTGAGGCGACATCAAAATTGCCTATCTCAAAACCACCTGGTTTTACAAGGGGGGTCACTTGGGTTTTTGGCCCGGTGCTCGGCGGCCATCTAGGGAAACCTACCAAAGCCATACATTTCTGAAAACTAGACACCCGGGGGCTTCCAGGGAGGTATGGCTTGTGTGGATCCCCCAATGTTTCCTTACCCAGAATCCCCTGCAAACCTCAATTTTAGCTCAAAAACTCACATTTTTCACACATTTTTGTGTGGGAAAGTTGTGGCATCACCGGGCTCACTCAAATTTCCCACCACCCAGCGTTCCCCCTGGTCTCCCGGTAAAAATGGTGCCTCACTTGTGTGTGAGGCCCAAGTACCCGCGTCAGGCAACAGCCCAAAACGTAGTGATGCGACATCAACATTGCCTATCCAAAACATTTTTTGGGCCCTTGCCTGTCGCGGGTACTTGGGCCTCCCACACAAGTGAGGCACCATTTTTACCGGGAGACCCGGGGGAACGCTGGGTGGTGGGAAATTTGAGTGGCTAGTGGCCATTCCTGCTGCACGATCGTGCAGCAGGAATGCATAAAAGAGACATCGGGGCAGAGGCGCAGCTAGAGCTTGTGGCGCCCAGGGCTATCTCTCAGATTGCCGCCCCTGGTGAGGGGGGGGCGGGTTGTTGGGGAAAAAGGACGGCGACCGAGAGACACGTAGTATCACCGCTAATAGTTACCTCGATCATGCAAGTTACATGACACGGTCCAAGGCTACACAGTTGAATACACCGGTGAATAGGCAGTACAAAAGAGAACACACAGACGGCATGATCTATTTGGGGACTCAGAAAAACCGCATGTGACATCCATCAGAGAGCTATGTGAATCATTACCTGGTAATCCCCTCCGCACAATGCAAACATGCACATACATGACACTGTTCATGGATCCATCATCTACAGCTGACATTAAATGACCATTCATCATGGTCCCCCCATTAAAGCAGTGCACTTTGTGATCTGCATGGTACATGTTCTTTGCAGCAGGCACATTAACCCTCTGTGCTACCTTTCCAGGAGTCAACCCTTCCACTAGTCAAAACTCCATCTCTCTCTAGGAAGAACATTAATCACCAAAGTTATCATGACATTTTAATTGTTGCAGCAAGTTTTTTTCAAACCATAATATACTTGCAAACACTATGCATGTAAATAAAAAACAATCTGGCCACTTTTCCACCCCCCTGTCTTGCTTTATTTAGTTATGTATTTATTTACCTTCTATTTCTCTCCATCCTGCTGCACTTTGGCATTTATATAAGGTGCACAGTCAAAGAGTGCACACAAATGTGTAATGTAAATACGGTGTTATGTAAAGCGCTCCAATACCTTCGGGTCGAGTTCGCGCTATATAAATATGCAACCAAAAATACATTCACAGCTATTGCATTCCGAGTCCCCGGGCTTAGTTACTGAGACTGTCCAAGGTATTCAAAGCAGTGAATAGTTAATTGGGGCTGCGGCAGGTATGTGATCATATCTCCGGCAGTGAAGGGAGGACTGCGTCATTTAAATGTATATGCTCAAAATAATGGAAAAATACGCATTGCTATCTACATAAATATAAGAGTTAGAATGCCAGATGAAGTTAAGTCACTTAGGCAACATTGTTACTTGTGTTCTAAGTAACCTTCCGTTTATTAAAACTCAAATACCCCCTCCCCAGCCCCAAAACTCACCTCTTTCTTCTCCGTGGTGCAGGAAGCAAATGACTGGAGATGAACTTCAGTATGGAGAACAAACGCCACGGAGAACAAAGGGGAAACCTCCATGACGTCAGCGCGGCTCGCGTGCTGATGTCATTGATGACGCGGGGGTGGGGGGTTCCCAGTAAAAAAAAAAGATCGACCACTCACGGGGGGGGGGGGTGGGGGAGCGCCAGCGCTTCCCCCGTGGGTGGGTGTCATGACGAGCTGGACTCGTCATGGGCACAGCGCGACTGTGCTCCATGACGAGTCCAGCTCATCATGGGCACAGAAGGGGTTAACAGAGAAGTGTGAAACACAGGATGAATCTGTAATGAACCATGTAATTGTAATTTGTAACTGGGTTAACTTGACGCACAACCTTATATGGTCCAAAGAATTTTGGATGGAATAAACTTCTTGTCTTGAAGGCAAAGTTTTTGGTGGAAAGCCATACCTTTTCCCCTGGTAATAGAGTGGGCCAGGTCTATGATGTTTATCATATTGCTGTTTATAGTTTCGTTTGGCTTGAGTAAGATTCTTTTGAATCTGGTGATGTATTTGTTGCATATGGAGAACAGTATCCTGTACGGCCGGTGTATCCGAACTTGTCTTTGGTATTGTCACTGGGATAGTGTTGGGAACATATCCATACAAGCCTACAAAAGGGGACGTACCAGTGGAGGAATGTGATGAAGTGTTGTAAGCTAACTCTGCCATGCACAGTAAGTCCAACCAAGAGTGTTTTGCTTCTGAGATGTAACAATGCAAATATTGTTTCAAAGTATGGTTGAGACGCTCAGTTTGACCATCTGTTTGCGGATGATAACTTGTTGACATATTTGATGTGATCTGTAACGTTCGACACCATTGTTGCCAGAATTTAGAAGAATATTGAGGTCCACGGTCTGATAAAACTACATTGGGCAATCCATGAAAACGCACGATTTGCTGTAAAAATATTTGTGCCAATTGACTGGAGGTTGGTAATTTTTTACAGGCGATAAAATGCGCATACTTTGTTAAACTGTCTATGACCACTAGAATAACTGAATGTTGTTGCGCCGGAGGTCAGCCTGTGATGAAATCCATGGACACATGTTCCCACAGCGTGGAAGGTGTAGGAAGAACTTGTAACAATCCCTTCAGTTTGGTATGATCGGATTTGTTTCGTGCACAAACTTCACACTCCAGAACCATCTTTGCAATGTCTTTGGTCATTGTTGGCCACCAAAAGGTTCTTTGTATTTTTTCTATAGTTTTTTTGGGTCCTGGATGACCTGCCAATGGGAAAGAGTGTAGCCAATAAAACACTGTTTCTTGTAGTTCTTTGGTGGGCAGGTATACTTGCTGTCCATGAAAGGGTATTCCTTCTTTCACAGTTTGATTATTGCGTTGCTTAATCCAATTTGACCAAGAAGAAGGGGGAAAGTGTGCATGAATGTTATCTAAAAACTGTTCTGCTAGGGGGCGTGGTCTGAGGCGTCAAGATGGCGGTCGCACTTTGAGTGCTCCGGACCCCTCTGGCATCCACCCATTACCAGCTGCTGCTCACCTCCTCTCCCCATCCGCTGAGCTTCCCATCACCGCTAGCTCTCTTCTGATCCCTCTTGCGGGTGGACGGGCGCCTCCGTCGTTGAGGGCCGCCGCCTTCTCCCGCCAGCCCTGAGTCCTCAAAATGGCAGCCCTGCATCTCTAGGCTTGGCGCCTTCTTGGAGGTCCGGCTCCCCTGGCCGCGCTGGTGGTTTTGCCTGCCTGCTCCCGTTACAAGTCTACGCTGCGGACATTTCATGGTGTGAGGGTACCCCGGTGCTGGGGGTGGTGTGTGGCGGCCGCCGGGAGCCTGGCTTCCAAGAGATAGGGGCCCGGCCTGCTGCTCCGGGGCCCATATCCGAACCCCACCAGTCGGGCATGTGGCCGTGCTCGGATCATCGAGCCTCGACTGCCGGTGTCGGGCAGTGGCGCAAGGAGTGGTGCTCTTCCTGGATTGCCTCTGGTGTTCTCCCCTGGCCCAGTGCTGATTGCACAGTCTGGTTGGCCGGTGGGGGTGAGGCCTTCCCTGGCGGCCGTCTGCGGCCCGGACGACATCTTCCACTGCATCTCGCGGGGGTTCAGCCCTTGAGCCCCCCTGGGGCCTGCCGGAGCTGTGGACATCTGTCTTTCAGCCTGCCCTGATCTCCGCCTGCCGCGCTGGATCGGCGGAGGCACCCCAGCCTCGTGGTAACTGCAGACCTTGGACTGCCGGTGAGTGGGGCAGGGGTTTCGGCCACTGTGTCGGGTGGCGGGGGGACATGGGCACTCCCCACCCATGTGCGCATTTCTTCTCTGGGGGTGCCCACCGCCGGTGATCCATTACAATATATTGGATGACCGGTGGGGGAATCCGCCTGGCTCTTCTACCCCGGCTGTCTCGCCCTATCTCTCCTGCTGATTTGAACCTGAGTTGGGGCGGCGACCTCATCTCTGCTGCGGAGCCTCTGGGGGTGACATTTTCTTGTGGTGGCCTTGAGCCTTGGACTGTGGGGGGCCCGAGGATCGGCCACTGTGTCAGTTGGCGGGCGGAGTGCTGGCATCGTGGCTCCTGCCCCCCCTCCAGTGCCACACTTCACTTCTGGGGGTGCCTCCTGTGCCTGTTGACCCGTGGGGAGCACTGGACCTGCCTGGCATCTCCTTCATATGGCTCACATTATCCACCCCCTAACCGCTTTGGACCGGCCCTGGGGCGGCGGTCTCCTCTTGCTGCTGGCTGGCCGGCCTTCGGAGGCATCTGAACTCCCTGGTAGCCTTTGGGTCTCGTCTGCCGGTGCTTGGGGCTGGTTCGGCCATCATATCGGGTGGCAGGCGGTGTGGTGGTGGTGCCACCTCCGCCCCCTCTTCCCTCTTGCTATCTCCCTCTCCTTCTGGAGCCACAGTTTCCTTAGAGGTGCCTCTCTGTGTTTGCTGGCTTGTGGGGTATGGTGGCCCTCTTGGCCTCCCCGGCCCCGGCGACCCCCGTCCTGGGTCGGAATCCTTCCTGCCCTCTGGCATCTCCCGGCTGTCCCGGGCTGCGGCCCTGGGCGAGGGGCCGGTTTGGGCCTTACCCGGGGGCACACGGACCTGAGTACCGACGGTCTGGGTGCTTGTCTCCTCCTGCTGCTGGACCCCTGACTGAACCTCATCTCCTGGCCTGCACCGACGACTTTCTCCACCGGTGAAGATGGGTAGAGTCTGCACCACACAGGCGGCCGCCCCGCCAACCCAAACCACGATTGACCACTAAACTGCCAGCGAACGGGACTCTGGAGGGGTGGGAGCTGCGTCCCCCGCTCCTGCTGGAGGAGACTTGTCCACCATTCTGCAGGCCATTGGAGCTTCCCAGGCCTCAGTGGAAAACAAGATTGGTGAGGTATGGGTTGACGTGGCCCTCCTTCGTCAAGATCTCCTCAACGCCATGGCCCGGATTACGGAGGTTGAGTCGCGTATTTCCACTGCGGAGGACAACATAAGCCAACTCAGGACCCAGGTGGCTCAGCTTCAGAACCGGACTTCCGAACTCCATCGCCAGGCCAAGGATGCCGAAAATAGATCATGGAGGAACAACCTGCGCTTGGTCGTATTTACTGAAGGGGCCGAACAGGGCTGAGCAGACACATTCATGGAGACCTGGGTGCGATCCTGGATGCCCAAGGAGCTCCTCTCCCCTTGGTTTGCGGTTGAACGCGCCCATCGCTCCCTGGCTCCCCGACCTCTGCCCAGGGCCCCGCCGTGGCCCATCATCATGAGGGTCTTCAATTTTCGAGAACGGGACGCTAGCCTCAAGGCGGCGAGGTTGCAGGGACCACTGATTTTTCAAAACAACAAAACTATGGTGTTCCCCGACTATACCAAGGAGGTGCAGGCCCAACGGCGCACCTACGATGATGTTAAACAGAAACTTTGTGGCCTGGGTCTCCGGTATGGCCTCCTCTTCCCGGCCAAGACTTTATTCTTCGATACCCCTCAAGAGGCCTGGACCTGGTTCACGGAGGAACACCCTCTTCATGCGCATCCTGCCTCCTCTCCTGGCCGCAGCAGCCCACGGCTCTCCCAACCACCCCCTCCGAAAACTCAGAGACACAGCACCCGCTCCCGCAAGAAGAACGACCGGCGAGGAGGGGCCTCGCTATCCCCTGTGGCGCGGTCTCAGATGCCCCCTCTTCCTACACCTCCTCGGAGCCTGGATCCTCTTAGCCTACCCGGAGCATTGGTGGACTTGGGCCAAATTCCGGTCCCGTCCACAACGCTGCGGCCCTCCCTGTCCGACTCAAACGTATCCCGGAGCCCTGTGCTTCGCGGATCTGCCGAAGATGATGCTGACTGACTCCTGAGGCCCAGCTGAGTGGGGTCCACATCTGTTCTTTGTTACTTGCAGCTGTTAACTTTGATGTATCTGTATGTATGGGGGGGTCCACCTTTGCCAAGACTCTGCTTGACTTGCTGGGTTGTTGGGTACCCTAAGTAATTTGTGCTCGCTTCTTGGGGCCCTCATTGATACGCTCACGTCCTGCTAAGCGTTTTAGCTTAATACCTTGATTTTTCATATGGTTGTTTTAGGTGTTTCCGTTTCAGGGCGACAGATGCTTCATGTTTGGAAGTGTAGGGTGGGGGGAGTTGGGGGGCGAGGAAGGGTGGGTAGACCGTTGTCTCCCGCTGTGTTGTTGTCTGCCGCTTACGAGCAGCTGCTGCTGTTTGTTTTTCTTGGTAGCCTACTATGCGCACACGCCACCGACATTGATATGAGCCTTAGCAGACCACGAGGACTTTACTCTCAGGCCCGGCTTACAATGGGGGGAGGGGGTGTGGGTGGAGGGACAACATGTTGTTTCCTGCACGTTTATTGTTTTCGGCCGCCTACAGGCCACTATCCCTGGTTCTTCATAACACCCCCCGAGCACCCGGGAGTCCGGTGGGGACATGGGCCTTGCCCTGCTGTATGGTTCTCCTCCCCACATTCCAGCCTGGGATCGCTCTCTCCCTTGGAGCCCGGATGCCCCCCGCACGATCCCCTACACACACTGTCCATCCTAATGATATCCGTCATGGGTAGACCCCTCCACATCCTTTCCTGGAACGTCAATGGCCTACTAGACCACATTAAGCGTACTGCTGTCCTCTGCAGCGCCCGTCAGGCCCTTGATATCCTCTTCCTGCAAGAGACGTACCTGATGGCCACCCACTGTACCTTCCTCGCCCGCTATGGGTTTGACAGGGTCTGGCATTCCGGCTTCTCACGGGGCTCCCGGGGGGGGTGGCCATACTGATTCGTAAAGGCCTTCCCTTTTCCTTGACATGGGCCGAGATGGACACACAAGGCCGCTACGTGGCCCTGTCCGGCAAAATTGAGGGGCACCTTATTAATCTCCTGAGTGTATATGTTCCTCCCCCCACGCTGCCATCTACCCTTCGACACCTCACAGGCGTTTTTTCCTCTTTCCCGCCGGGGCTGGCGGTCGTCAGGGGCGATTTTAACGCTGTTTTGCATCCACCGCGCGACACGTCCGGCACTCCCTCTGCATCCCATCTAACCTCCGCTGAGCGAGACTCTGATTGGTCCTCTGTAACGCTTGGAGGATGTGGAATCCCCGCCAGGGACCAATACACCCACACCGCGGCAGCTCACCACACCCACTCTCGTATTGATCTGTTCCTGGTTACGCCCACCGACTGCCAATTGGTGTCGGGGCGGATATTCTACCCCGGTGCATCTCGGATCATTCCCGTCTCCCTTGAACTCGGGACTCAGCCCGGGGGCATCCGCACGACCTGGCGCATGAACGCTTGGTTCTTGCAGGACGAGGACTTCTTCGACTCCCTCGAACAGGACTTGCAGCATTACTTCCTGATCAACACGGGATCGGTCACCTCGCCGGCCACGTTGTGGGAGGCTGGCAAGGCGACTATGCGGGGAGTGGCTAGAGGCTTGGTTTATGCACGACGCGCGGCTCAGGCCGCCCGCCTCGCACAGATGGAGGCTCGCGCTGCACTGTTGGAGGCGGCCCAGACCTCAGCAGATAGTCCTGACTCCTTCCGGCAACTTGCTTTACTCCGCGAGGAAATTTGTCATGTTGCCTTGGACTCTGCCAAAATGCTTTGGCGTTCCTCGGTGGCACGCGTGTATCGCTGGGGTGATAAAAACGGCAAATTGCTGCACAACTTAATCTCGTACCCCAGGGTGGACTGTGTCATCCCGGAGGTCTGCGATGCAGCCGGCCGTCACCATTCCACCTCGAGGGCCATTGCTCAGGCCTTTGCAGGGTACTATGCCAATCTGTACGCTGCCAAGCCACCCGCGGATTCTTTGGCTGCAGCGCTGTCGGAGACCGGGACCCAGCTGCCCCGAGTCCCCCAGGATGTTTCTGAGACCCTGGATCTCCCCCTTTCCCCGGAAGAGATACACGGGCCATTTCACTCCTACACTCAGGCAGGACGCCTGGACCGGATGGCTACCCGCAAGAATACTACGCAACCTACCGAGACCTACTGATCCCACACCTGATAGTGCTTTTCCAGCATGTGGTGGACACTGGGTATTTTCCTCCTGAAACAGACGTGGCCACCATTGTGGTTCTCCCGAAGACCAGACCGCCCTCCTTTGCCTGTCCGGACTACCGCCCCATTTCCCTCATCAACACCGAGGTGAAACATTTTGCTACTGTACTGGCCCGGCGGATCCGCCCTCACTTACACATCCTGGTCCACCCGGACCAGAGTGGTTTCATGCCCGCCCGAGGCACTTGGCACTGCATACGTCGCCTCCATCTCGCCCTTGCGCATCGCCACTGCCTCCCCCGTACCTGGCCTTGCTTCTCATCGATTTTGAGAAAGCGTTTGACACGGTTGCTTGGGGTTATTTGGAGGACGTGCTGGAATTGATGGGGTTCAGCCTTTCATTCCGGCGCCTCATCCGCGTCCTTTACTCCAGTCCCTCGGTGAGGGTCTTAATCAACGGGGTGCTCTCTGAGAAGTTTCCCATCCAGAGGGGCACGCGCCAGGGAGGCCCACTCTCACCACTCTTGTTCGCACTGGCGATGGAGCCCTTGGCCTCTCTTATACGCCAAGACTCCGGCATCCGTGGGTGGGCTTGGGACCCTTATCGGGTCGACAAGATCACCCTTTACGGCGACGACGTTCTCCTTTTTCTGGCGGATCCTGAGAGCTCTGGCCCGCATTGTCTGGCGGTTCTATCTGCATTTGAACGGGTCTCGGGCCTGCGGTTCAGTCCGCCGAAGTCCACCCTGGTGCCTCTCCACCCATCACGGGACTGCTTTGACTGGCAGACGAACATTCCTCTGCGCAGGCTGTCCTTCAAATATTTGGGTGTGTGGATCGCCCTACTCCCGGAACTCGAATGGGCCTTAAACATTACGCCCCTGGTCAACAAGACGAAAGCGGACCTTCGGAAGTGGCAGTCCCTCCCGCTCAACCCCATGGGTAGAAGAGCCCGCTTTAAAATGATGGTCCTCCCCCGGTTCTTGTATATTTTACATTATATTATACTTCATCTGCCGTGGAACATGTTCCGTGAAATTGATGGTATCCTCACCCGGTTTCTCTGGGGGGGGTGGGAGACTGCGAATGTCTCTGGTGCATTGCCGTATACCTCCATATGACGGGGGCATGGGAGTTACCAACCTCCACCTTTACTATCTAGCCACGAGACTCATCGTGATCCATGATTAGTTCGCGAGCGGCTGGTCTGACCCAGCGTACCAGGTGGAACTTCGCTTGATGGATTTCCCACAGCTCTAGGCTTACTTATATGGAGCCCCCGTACCCCAAGATCTCCCCCAAGTCACCAGGACAGTTTTCTTGGCTTGGCACTCGGCGTTGCGCCACACGAAGTGGGACCGGAAACTCACTAGACAGATGCTTCTTTCGTGTGGTACGTGGCTGCGGGAGGCCTCGTCCCTTTCTGACTTTAACCGATGGGACAGCATCGGAATCTTGCTTCTCGGCGACCTCTGGGTGGGGGACCACATCAGAACCTTTGCGGACTTGCAGAAGCGCTTCTCCCTCCATCCCTCTCAATGCTACAAATACTTGCAACTTAGACATGCGCTCCGCGTACATATTCCATCTCCCACCTCCTTCCCGGAATTCAGTCCTCTAGAAGCCCAGGTGATGATGGGGAATTTGGGTAGAGGGGGTGGTGTCTCGGATCTACCGCTCCTTGGTGAACAATGGCCCCGCATCTCTAGACTCGCTGCGTACCCGCTGGGAGGGGTGGCTGGGCCCCTTGTAGGACGCAGATTGGAGGGACGCCCTTATGGCCCCTAAAACACTGATGACCTCCTCCAAGCTGAGGTTAGTCCAACTCTATTACTTACACGTGGCATACCTCACCCCTGCGCATCTTTACAGTGTCCGATTGAGATCCTCCCCTAATTGCGCGCGATACGGCCACGCTCCTGCAGACTTCTACCACATGGTCTGGCGATGTCCGGTCCTGGCGGCGTTCTGGGCAGGGGTGGAGCTGGAACTCACACTGACCCTGGGGTGGGTGGTCCCACACAACCCGGTGCGCTTGCTCCTGGGGGTGTTTGACGGCCTAGATTGTACCCGAGCAGATAAGCGCTTCCTCGAAACGGCGGTGGCAAAGCGAAACATTATGGCACTCTGGTCCCAGGCCAAGCCTCCTAGCATAAGGAAATGGAAGCGGGGGGTTTGACTGTTGTGGGACCCAAGAGGAATCCCTCTTTGAAGCTCGTGGCTGTCCTGAACTTTTTAAGAAGGTGTGGGGCAAATGGTTCAATCAATTCTCCTAAAGGGACTGCAGGTGTATTGGCTTAATGTCACTTACAGACATTATTTTACCCTGCAGTATGTTGCTCTGTCTCCAGTCGTGTGGCTGTAAACAATCATCATAATGTGTTTGATTTTGCTACCAATGTTCTGTTTTGGTGTGATTTAAATTCAATAAACTTGATTATCAACAACAACAAAAAACTGTTCTGCTAATACACATAACACCTTACTAGGGGTAATTATAGATTGAGGTGTCCCTTCTAGTCTATGTAAAGAAGAATCTTTTCTAGACAAGGCATCAGCTTTTTTATTGTTGAGTCCAGGTCGATACGTTACAATGAAATCGTATTCGGCAAAGAACATCCTCCAACGCAGCTGGTGTGGTGTTAAAATCCTAGCTGCACTCATGAACTGGACATTTCTGTGATCTGTGTAAACAGTAACAGTGAAACGTGCCCCTAAAAGATAGTGTTGCCATTCTTTGAAGGCATCGTGGATGGCAAGCAATTCTTTCTCGGCTATCGTGTAGTTCTGTTCTGCAGAAATTAACTTTCTAGACATATAGGTCACTGGATGCAATTGTCCCGTATTTGAGTTTCTTCGGGACAAAATGGCACCAATAGCAACATCAGAGGCGTCCGCTTCTATAATAAACGGTTCTTGAACATCTGGGTGCATTAAGAAAGGAGAAGCTGTAAAAGCCCCTTTAAGAGCTTGAAAAGCAGAATCAGCTCCAGGAAACCAGTCAAATTTCACCTTTTTTCGCAACAATCGAGTGATTGGGGCTACTAAAGACCAAAAAAGATCAATGGAACGTCAGTAGAAATTTGCAAAGCGTAAAAAGCATTGCACATCTCTTATAGACTTGGGAATTGGCCAATCTGCAACAGCTTGTATCTTTCTGTCAGTCATTTTAATTCCTGATGGTGTCAGAATTACTCCTAAGAATTCTACTTGTGTAACGTGAAAGTCACACTTTGATAACTTAGAGTATAAATGATGTTTTTGAAGAGTGGTTAAGACCTTTTTAACATGGCTTTCATGGGCGTTGACAGTTTCTGAATAAATCAAAATGTAATCTATATACACAATGACAAACAGGTCCAAATATTCCCGTAACACATCATTTAAGAAGAATTGGAATGCAGCTGGAGCGTTGCAAAGCCAAAATGGCATGACTAAATATTCGAAGAGTCCATATCATGTTTTAAAGGTAGTCTTCCATTTGTCTCCTTTTCGAATACGAACCAAATGATACGATCCCCTGAGGTCCAATATAGTTTAAATTACAGCGGTTTTCACCTGATCCAAAAGGACAGGAATCAGTGGAAGGGGGTATTTATTTTTGATTGTGATCTTATTCAATGCCCTATAATCGATGCACATTCTTAATTCACCGTTGGCCTTTGGAATAAAAAAAAGAGGAGACGCTGCTGGAGACCGAGATGGACGTATAAAACCGTTCTCCAAGTATTGATCGAGATATTGCGCAAGTGTTGGTTCTCGTTTTCAGAGAGAGCATAAATTTGTCAATTAGGTACACAAGAACCAGGTATGAGATCTATCTGACAATCATATGTCCGATGTGGTGGCAGAACAGCGGCCTTGGATTCACTGAATATGTCATGAAATTGTGCATATTGGATAGGCAGGATAGTTTCCTTTTCTTCAGCTGTGGCAATATGTCCTTGTACCTTTTTGTCAGTAGTGTTTGGGGTAGAAAAACAGTGAGAGTGACAATGACTGGAAAGAAAATGAAGTTCTCTTTTTTGCCAATCAATCACAGGGTTATGTAAACAGAGCCAAGGCATCCCTAAAATGAAACCATATTGCGGGGCTTGGATAACCTCAAATTGTACTTCCTCTGTATGTTTCTGTTCCTTAGCCTCTGTACAGGACATGATCATTTTGGAAGTTTGCATGGTTACCGGTCCTCCTGACAAAATTTTTCCATCTACTGCTTGTTCGATTTCTGGTGTTTCTTTCTTTTAACATACTATGCGTAATCTTTGAGCCGTTTCCAAATCAACAAAATTACTTGTTGCTCCGGAGTCCACCAATACCTCCAATTGATGGACTGTGGTGTTAATGATGATTTGTACCGCTAAACGAAAATGAGCCTTGTAATTTGAGACACAAGAATTTATTATAGGGAAGGCAAGGGTACCCAAGAGATCCCCTTCCAAACATCTTGGGCAAATCAGATTTCCATCGAATTATTTGTAGTTACTGCAACAGTTTTGGCACTTGGACTTTTTCCTTTAGGTCTTATTAGGCAGTCCTTAACAAAATGCCCCTTTCGGCCACAATACAAGCAATGCCCGTTCTTACGACGGGTGTCTTTTTCGTCTTTGGATAATGGTTGTCTAAGAGTTCCGATTTCCATAGGCTCAACTGTGGAATCTGAAGTAATAAGCTGTACCCGGTACCTCTAAGGACGCTAACCGGGTTTGTCTGGTCTTTTCCTTTCACCCTTTCTTTCAAAAAGTCTGTGATCCAATCGCAGGGTTAGATTTATTAATTCTGGACGCGTTGTTGGTTGAGGATCAATCTGTGCTAGAACATCTTTTAGCTCATCTTTCAGTCCCTGATAGAATAGAGCTGCTCTTTTTTCCTCAGGCCAAGAGGACTCGGCTATTAATCGATTGAAGTGTGATAAATATGAGACCAAGTCTTTGTTCCCCTGCCTTAGTTCTAATAATTCTCTGTCGGCCGACAAAGTAACCACACCTCTATCAAATACCTTTGCAAACTCCTCCACAAACCTTCGCCAATTGTACAATAGTGGGCTATCTTGTCGCACCAAAGGAACAGCCCAAGTGGCTGCGTCTCCCGAAAGATAGGATATCAAAAAGGCAATCCTGGATTGGGGATCTGGAAATGCTGTAGGCCTACACGTAAAATGCAATTCCCCCTGAGTCAGGAATATTTGTACCTTGGAAGGGTCACCAGAAAAACTCTCAGGAGGGGCCAATGGAGTCTGTGTAGGAATATTTACAGCAATATTAGTGAAGGGCTGTGAGTCTACTCTCGACGTAGGTGCCGTGGTGTGAGGAAAAGGACTACCAGCACCCTGCTGCTGCATTCGATCTACTTTATCTGAAAGAGCTGCTGTAACATTTTTTGCGTCTGCTAAATCTCTCTGCATTTGAGTAATGACCTTCATAAGATCATCTGTGGTGGCCAGTGTAACTTCTCATGCAGAACGGAAGGAATAAAATTTGTGGGCTCACTATTCTGTCAGGGTGAGCTTCCTTCCTCGGGATCTGGACGCGAAGATACAATGAACCCACCTCTCGATACCTTCAACTCTGACTTTGTATAACAGAGTATTGAAGTGATCAAGTGGGGGGAAGGGAAATTAGGATGGGAACAGCTAGGAAGGAGATCTGTAAAGGAAAAGGTTAGTAACACCACAAAAGCAACTTCAGCAATCGTTAAACAATATCGTAAAAACTCCCTTGAGTTTAGTCTCATGATTATCTTGCGCTATAAGATCATATACGTAAGTTTTACTGCACTCACGAAATCTTTAAACCATTGCACATGAGTTAACAACACTCACTAATAAACTGAATGGCACTTTCAAATAACTTTCTTATGCTCATACAAAGTTACTATGTCCTGTGCCACTACGTAAATACAGAATATGCAAATGCGCTCTTCATGTCACTGTATCTCTTCATATTAAAGAACATTCAAATGCTCTCTTTATCAAAAGAAAACGAAGTTGCCCAGTTACTGAGTATTCACAAACAAATATATGCAAATGTGTTCATCACAATGAAAACGAAGTCGCGATGTTCCAACTGCGACTAGATTACGATTCTTACCTACAGAGTACGACCTACTCTGCTAATTCTTACTTGTGCTGCCAACGGCGGGGTAAAGACTGCGGGAGCCAGGATGAACCTGTGAAGAGCAGCGGGAGGCCAAGCGCGAACTGCGGGAGCCGGCATAAACCTGTGAAGAGCAGTGGGAGGCCAGGCACGAAATGGAACTGCCAAAACAAGGATCCGGGACCTCAGGTAGGTGAGACCCATATTCCGAAGCCCTAGGGGGAAATACCAAGGCTTCCAACAAGGAGAAGCAAGGCGCCAGGAGAGGAAGGAATCCGTAACAGAGACCGAGAGCTCCGCACTCGGGAAATCCCAAGGAATACTGAGCACAGTGGAAGGGGTGTGGCCGATAATGTAAGTGCTGCCACGCTCTCCGTGCAACTTCCCTCAAGCATGATGGGATATGTAGTTCTCAAGAGAAAAACCTCTCCTGCAAGGCAATAAAGAGCTATAAGAGCTCCCAGGACACACAGAAACAAAAAGGCAATGCACAGGCAATACCATTAAAGCAAAACATCAAGCACTTCATACGCAAGGCAGTTAAAAGCAGTCACATCACCTACAATGGGAGCAGCATACCCACCATCGAGTTAAAGAAGCTGCCTCATGCGCTTTGCCACAACGGACCTTAGAGCAGAGTGGCATAGGCACACGACTGATGTACAAGAGGGATATGTAAAGTGAGTGGGGCAGGCCCTAGACCGCGTGCCGCCCTAGACCTGACAATAGGTGTCAAATGGTGTTGGGAATCGTCATTGATTTCAATGGCGATGCCCTGCAAAGTGCTGCTGTGGAAAGTAGAAGTGTGCGGTGTGATCCAAGCCTTTGGACAGAGTTTGGGTTACTTGCCAGTGACCAGGGGCACGATAGACGAAGGCCCACTGATGTCGGGTGTTTCAGGTGTGAAGAGGTGAAGCTTGACTCCACTGCCACGGGGACCAGGAGGCGTTGACGCATCCACAGTCCGCAGGCGAACTGTCCCATGAAGGATGTTGAGTGCTGGGGGTTAGTTTCCGGATTGGAGACCAACCAGCCTTGGCAACAGCAACCCACGCGGTGAGAGAGAAATGGCTTTGGTGTGGACCAGCAAGGTCCTGTGGACTCCCAAAGCGATGGAGAGTCAGGGCACATCTAGAGCAACCAGGAAAGCCCATTGAATGTCAAAGTACCCTTCTCAGGGACCCACAAGTCGACGGACAAGGGTTCGCGAAGGGACCTCAAGAGGAATCGCTAGATACGCCTACGGGTCACTCGAGGAGTGTAGGCCAGCAATCTTTGGTGGAATCACTGCTTGGGGTCTGGACTACAAGTAGCCCAAAGCACAGCCTCAGGGATCACCAAGAAGTGGAAATGGTCGCGATGTCCAGGGGTTCGGATTGCACGGTCCCCACGAGGGCTTTGGATCTCAGAGTTGCAGAGAGCAAGGATCAGCCTCAGGGAAGCTTGGAAACCCACCTCCTGTGTTGCAAAACCGTCTGTGTCCTTCGGGAGCAGTGTCAATGCAAACCGGACAGATGCGTCTTTGGTGCCTGCCTTGTAGGGGAGTAACTCCTGTACTCCAAGGGAGATTCTTCGGTCATCCAACGTTGTGTAGATAGTAGAAGTTCTGGTAAATCTGTAACAGAGTTTTGTCCAGGTAAATCTAAAGTCCTGTAGTCAGGGATTCCTACTTTATACCCAAGGAAGAGGTGGGACAAACTCTGGGGACCCACCTATGGGAGGGTCAGGAAAGAGGGGTGGCTACACCCATTTCCTTTGTCCAGTTTTGCACCAGAGCAGGGGCTGGTAGCCCCTGCAACCGGTTAGAGCTGGACTATGCACAGGGACACCAAATGTGACCCCAGTGCAGACATCAAAGCACTCTTGGAGTGCACCCACCCAGCCCCAATACACTAAAGCCTGTCTAGGAACTGGTTACACCTCCCTGTGACAGGAAACCTATTGTCCAGGCCCGGGTCTGTTAAGCTGGTACCGGGTATACCGGTGCTGTCATGTTACTCCCTCTAGTAGGGTGGAATCATACCTCCCACACCAGATACTGGTGTGGGGGTATGATTTCAAGGTGTTTGACACCAAACACGACATGTTTCCATGCAGCCATTCCAAATATAGCATTTACCGCAAGGTTATAATGCACTTAAGAGTATATGGTTTGGCTGCATCACAAACAACCCCAGAATAAAGGTTCTGATAGCTGCAGAGGGGCTCTGCTCATGCATGGACACCCACTCACATGAAACCCAGCCCCCTACCTTCAGGATTGTTAAGGCCTGCCATAGGGGTGACTGATAGGTTACATGTGCAGTGATATGGAGAGATATTGGTAACCTATATCTCAGTAAGGGGTGCATACACCACCTTACACAGTCTGCTGTAGCAGACCTGTTGTGTCATTTTAAATGGCTTCCCAGGGGTGGCACAATACATGCTGCAGCCCCTGGTAGGCCTCTGGGGTACCTATGCCCTGGGTACATAGTATACCATATACTAGGGACTTATAAGGGTGCCCCAGAATCCAATCTGGAGTATCTAAAGTACATGCAATCAATTTAGAGAGGAAGCAGCTAGGCTGGGGCACTGAATAGCAGGGTCCTAGCCAGACTAAAGTAAAAAAACAGTGAAACATCAGCAAAAAGTGGGGGTAACCATAAGAAGCAGGTCCTACTCTCCTACATTTTGGAGTAGAGACAGGACTGTGGTTAGGGGCAGGGTCGTGCTGGGGGTAGTGTTTTAGGTTTTAGGGTAGTGTAGTTGTGTTTGTGTAGTGTAGAGTAGTGTATTTGGGTTTAGGGTAGTGTTGGGGGTGGTGAAGGGTAGTGTTTCAGTGTAGGAAACGGACTGGGGGTAGGGGCAGGGTCGTGCTGGGGGTAGTGTTCTAGGGTTTAGGGTAGTGTTGTGGTGTTTGTGTAGTGTAGGGTTGTGGTTTAGGGTAGTGTCGGAGGGGCGTGAAGGTTAGTGTTTCAGTGTAGGGAACGGACTGGGGGTAGGGGCAGGGTCGTGCTGGGGGTAGTGTTTTAGGGTTTAGGGCAGTGTTGGGGTGTCGTGCAGAGTAGGGTAGTGTTTTAGGGTTTAGGGTAGTGTTGGGGGGTCGTGCAGGGTAGTGATTGAGTGTAGGGAGCGGACTGGGGGAAGGGGGAGGGTCGTGCTGGGGATAGTGATTTAGGGTAGTGTTGTGTTTGTGTAGTGTTTAGGGGTTTGGGTAGTGTTTTAGAGTTTGATATGTTTAGGGTAGTGTATTTGTATTTAGTATTTAGTTTAGTGTTGGGGTAAATGTCTGTTTTCATTACTAGGCAAGTTTTTAGTTCGCTTACAAAAACACTTGCAATGTAAAGGTATGCAAACTAAAAGCTTGCGTAGTAACGGTAATTGCTAAGTAAAAACTTCGTAGTAAAAAGCTGCGAAGTAATGGTATGCGAAATAACGAGTCATATTCCGTTCTCGCATGGCGTAGGGTCGCCATGCATTGGGGACGGAGACCGGCACCCAAAGCCAGCACTTGGCCTGAAGACGCTGCGCATTGTCAGACGCTACTGTCCGAATTCTGGGACTTGGTGCCGGCAACTTGTTGCTCGATTCATATTTAGGGTCCCCTTGTTTCTTACCTCCAGCGCCAGAGTGCCTTCCACTCCGCGGTCTGTCCCGCACCCCCGCCGGCTCTTTGCCCACGGCAGCCGCCGGGGATGGCTCGTAGAGTGCAACTTCCCCATCCATGCGCTCTGCTGGTTCCCTGCGGCCTCTCTCGCCAGCACTTGGCCTCCCCTGGGCGCTCCCCAATGCCCTTCCTGCTCCATCTCATATCACTTCCCTCCGTGTACTGTAACGGGCTGCTTATGTACAATTGTTCCTACAATGCATGTAACAGATGTGTTCTCTTTGAATGTGGATCCTCCTCCTACATATATTGTAACTTGATGTGAAAGTTTCTTAATAAAGGTTTTTGAAAAATTAAAAAAATATATATATATTTTTTTCACTTTCACACAGGACTACCACACGAGTCCAGACTGTAGGGGACGGGACCTTTTAGATACGTTCCCACACCGTCCCCACTAGAGTAGATGAGGATCTCCTGGTCCTGATGAAATGCTAAGATCCTTTGGACGACACAGGGCATGAAACATGTTGATCACTTTCACATCGCACACATTATCTTAAGCTCAAATGGGTATAATTTCCCTTTTTCAGCTACGACTCTTTAGTCGTTTGTTTTTACTCATAACATAAGAACCCAGCTAATGATATATTCTGTAGGATTCCGATAGCTATTTTTAATCCACACATACTTTCTTCCCATCTCTACTCACTGCACATATGCCACACTACTACGTCTTCACGTCGGCAAAAAGAGAAGACCTCCGACAAAGAGCCCCCTTGCCGGGCCCGTTGGGCATTTTAGCGCATGCCCAACGAGGAGCTGTCCGATAATCAAGCATAACACCCCTCGGGTGTGTGGGGGCCCTTGACCTGGTTCTCTGGCTCTAAAGCAGCTCTGCTGACCTGGTTCTCTGGTTCTAGAGCAGCTCTGCTGACCTGGTTCTCTCCCTCTAAAGCAGCTCTACTGACCTACTTCTATGGCTCTAAAGCAGCTCTGCTGACCTGGGTCTCTGGCTCTAGAGCAGCTCTGCTGACCACCTGATTGTCTGGCTCTAAAACAGCTCTGCTGACCTGGTTCTCTCCCTCTAAAGCAGCTCTGCTGACCTGGTTCTCTGGCTCTAGAGCAGCTCTGCTGACCACCTGGTTGTCTGGCTCTAAAACAGCTCTGCTGACCTGGTTCTCTCCCTCTAAAGCAGCTCTGTTGACCTGGTTCTCAGCCTCTAGAGCAGCTCTGCTGACCTGGTTCTCTGGCTCTAAAGCAGCCCTGCTGACCTGGTTCTCTGGCTCTAAAGCTGCTCTGCTGACCTGGTCCCTTGGCTCTAAAGCAGCTCTGCTGACCTGGTTCTCTCCCTCTAAAGCAGCTCTGCTGACCTGGTTCTCTCGCTCTAAAGCAGCTCTACTGACCTGGTTTCTCTGGCTCTACAGCAGCTCTGCTGACCTGGTTCTTTGGCTCTAGAGCAGCTCTGCTGAACCTGTTCTTAGGCTCTAGAGCAGCTCTGCTGACCTGGTTCTCTGGCTCTAAAGCAGCTCTGCTGGCCTGGTTCTATGGCTCTAAAGCAGCTCTGTTGACCTGGTTCTCTGGCTCTAGAGCAGCTCTGCTGACCTGGTTCTCTGGCTCTAAAGCAGCTCTGCTAACCTGGTTCTCTGCCTCTAAATCAGTTTTACTGACCTGGTTCTCTGCCTCTAGAGCAGATCTGCTGACCTGGTTCTATGGCTCCAAAGCAGCTCTGCTGACCTTGTTCTCTGGCTCTAGAGCAGCTCTGCTGACCTGGTTCTCTCCCTCTAAACAGCTCAGCTGACCTGGTTCTCTGGCTCTAAAGCAGTTCTGCTGACCTGGTTCTCTGGCTCTAAAGCAGTTCTGCTGACCTGGTTCTCTGCCTCTAGAGCAGCTCTACTGACCTGGTTCTATGGCTCTTCAGCAGTCTGCTGACCTGGTTCTCGGCTCTAAAGCAGCTCTGCTGACCTGGTTCTCTGGCTCTAGAGCTGCTCTGCTGACCTGGTTCTCTGGCTCTAAAGCTGCTCTGCTGACCTGGTTCTCTCCCTCTAAACAGCTCAGCTGACCTGGTTCTCTGGCTCTAAAGCAGTTCTGCTGACCTGGTTCTCTGGCTCTAGAGCAGCTCTGCTGACCACCTGGTTGTCTGGCTCTAAAACAGCTCTGCTGACCTGGTTCTCTCCCTCTAAAGCAGCTCTGCTGACCTGCTTCTTAGGCTCTAGAGCAGCTCTGCTGACCTGGTTCTCTGGCTCTACAATGGCTCTGCTGACCTGGTTTCTCTGGCTCTACAGCAGCTCTGCTGACCTGGTTCTCTGCACTCACGATGCACGCACCCGACTTCGCGAAAATATATTTAAAAATAAGTACAAATATATTATTTTTATGAATATCTTAGATAATCTCTTGCCTTAATATGTATATTAAAGACACATACATATCATTTTGGAATATACATATTTTTTGCGGGAGTCGCGCAACCAGTGCGCCCCAGCACGTATATGACGTCACTCGGGACCCGCAACCGCGCAAGCATCTCGTACCGTAATGAGCATGTGTCGCGAATCCGCGGGAGCAGGAGTCGCGGACTGGTCGCATACCAATCGCGCACATCACGTAATATTAAATGTATATGACGTAACTGATAAACACGCAGCCGTCGCACACCGTACGTGAATCCTTCACGACTTTTCCAAAATGGCGGCTAGAATGAACGCACCCACCGTGATGTGTACGCTTTGAGTGCGCGACTCCAAAAAGAGATCTCATCAGTAATGTCATCAGTGATGTGACTGACCATGTCATGAATGATGCAATATGTGACATCATCAGCAGTGCATTGCGGGCGCGCGAGTTATAGTTAGCAGAACTAACTATAACAGAGGAATTTCTATGGTTTTGTACCAGTGAAATTGCCAGCTAACTATAACACCCCTGAAACCTATGTTTTTTTCTGTGAATTTCTAAGGTTTTTTAAATGCTAATTTCTAACTATACCGTCTCTGAAACCTATGGTTTTTTCAGTGAATATATATATATGTGTTTGTGTGTGTGTATATATATATGTATATGTATATATATAAAACTTAATTTTGTAATTGTCTTGTTATGGTTCACGTTCACGCATCAATGTGGTCATTCTCAATAACCTTATGATTACGTATTTATACTACCACACACAGAGCATTAGTAATATCTACTTTTGCCTCTGCATACCAATCTGGGTTTTCCTGGACTCTCTGCACAGCGTACTTTGCTTTAGTACACTATTTAGCGAGACAGCCTCCTACACTTGGTCTTTGCAATTATATGAGACAATGGGTTTTTGATTATAGCACTTTAATAGCACCTTTGCTGGTTTCTATTAAATAAGCAAAAGACAGAAATGACAAGATAACATGGACATCAGAGATGAGGGAGGCTTAACAGAAACTGAAGACTGAGATAATAATGACCCCAGTTTTGGGAACTCCTGATTATAGTATTGTCATTGCAATAGTCAAGTGATGATAGCTGTACCTAAGAAGAAATGTCTTTTAGGATACAAACCCATTGCATATTTTAGTGGACACTTGGATTCAGAGATGTGAGGACATTATCCTTGAGAGCAAGCTCTCGCCGCTGCGGAGTTTGCAGTGCAGAAAAGCACCTGCATTGTCATGTAGGCACCTTAGACGCTCTATGCAAAACATGCAGTGCTTGCTATCATTCAGAACGCTAAAACTACTCTGACTTACGCTGAGAGTGTTGGGAAATGAGGTGATACTTTCACTACCATCTGTGAAGGTTGTGAAGTGTCATACAGTAACTTCTGCAACATTCTTTGGTCATTCTATATTAGATTCTAAGGGTGATGTGCATGACTGTGCAACTTACATTCCTAATGAATCTAGTCAAGCAACAGAGGATCCTATACCAGGTAGCATTGTCTATTTTGTTGAAGGTTCTTCTACAATTGCCCAGCATACAGGAGTGGGAAGCACGGGTGCAGCAGTAGTCAGAGCACAACAGCATGTTTCTTCTGATACATTCCACATAGTAGAGCAGTTATTACTACCAGCACATTATTCTGCACAAGCAGCAGAATTAATAGCCTTGATAGTGACTCTTAGGCAAGGAGCAGGAAAAGACATCTCGATTTATTCAGGTTCACCTTATGTGACTACCAGAGTACATCCCAGCATTATGAGATGGAGTAGCCAAGGTTTCCTTGAATCAGACAGAAGTCCTGTTATGCATAGGAATCTCTTGGAGGCATTAATAGAGGCACTTGCATTACCACAGGCAATGGCAGTTGTGAAATGTGCAGCACGTAGAAATGGACAGGATTTTGTGTCTTAGGGTAATGCAATAGCAGATTCGGCAGCTAAAGATACAGTTAAGTGTTCACCCCTGCCTTTGCCGTTGGGTTTACAACATGTCCCTGTTTTGGTGGCTCAGACTGCATTGCCGTCCGAATCTGAATCTAATCCTACCACAGAAAATATCACGCCTCAATATGCTGAGACAGCGTGTTTACATCTCCAAGAATTGCAGGATGATGCTCTACTGCATGAGAAACAGTTATGGGAATGCTAGAGATTGCTTCCTGTTAGGGGATGACCTAATATATAGGCAGCTATCTACAGGTAAACCAGCCCACATTTCAAGAAATCACTTGTCTATGCAAATACAGCAAGAGTGGTTCATTCCCAATTTGCATTAAATGCTTACTATGTGTCTTCATAACTGTATTGTCTACCAACAATTCTCTCCCATTCCCACATTGACAATGATACATTCTACCATTTCCCGACCACAAGGTCCTTTTAAAGCTCTCCATATTGACTTTGTGGACATGTTAGACAGGTGCAGCAACTATCGGTATCTTATAGTTTGTCCTTTTTCTCGATGGATTGAAGCAGGACCATGTGTCCATTGTGATGCTAAGTCAGCTGCTACCTTTCTAATTCGTGAGTTGATTCCACGCTGGGGAATTCTAGAAGGAATAAGATCTGACAATAGCACACACTGGTGCCAATTCCGATCCGGTAAAAACCGGGTACGAACCGTCGGACGGAGCCTTTTCTCCGTTCGACTCGTACCCGGTGCGAAATCCATCCGAAAATGCAAGTACGATTCATACGGAAACACCATTTCCGTACGAATCGAACAAAACACCGACCGAACAGAAACTAAACACAATTCCGATCCTGAAAGGCGCCGACGTGACGTCGGTACGCATCCAGCCTACGTTTCACGAACAAGGAAGTACGAATCGAACCGACGTCATCCCGCACGGTAAATATTTACCGGCTGCCAAAAACTGCCGGGAAATCAGGACGAGACACGCAAGGAGCAGCTGGACGCGACGAACAGACATGGACCCGAACCTACGTGCCATCCCTGCCCTCCTAGCAGTCCACCTGGCGTACAGGAACCGACGCAGACGCCGCAGAAGGTCAGCACAACAACCAGGGGCAAAGGGGGGGGCAGGGGCAGGACACACAACACCAACACATGGTACCAAATCACACATGGCCTGGACATACCTGACCATCAGGGCCTGGACACTGCCAGGGTGTGGGGGCGAGGCCAGCAACGCAAGCGTCCGCCACAACGGAAGTGGATGGTCACGCGAACCGGTACGTACCCTACCCAGGCCGCAAGAGCGTGGGTACGGAACGTACCACGCGTCCCCCTACGTCACTCCAACAATGGCGGTACGGCCCGTACCCACGTCAGAAAGGCCTTGGTACAGCTCGTACCAGCATTGCTGGGGTCATGTAGGGGTACGCGTGGTATGACCCGTAGCCACGCCCCCAAGGCCTGTGTACGGTGCGGACCCCACGGCACCGCAACAATGGGGGGACGCACCGTACCCACCCACCAAAGGCATGGGTACGGCCCGTACCCAGGCACGCAGAGCGTGGGCAGGGGTATGTACGGACCGTACCCCCACCCGTAGAAGTACGGCCCGTACCCCCACCCATGCATGTACGCCCCGAACCCCCACCCGTGTATGTACGCACCCAAGCACCACCCGTGTATATACGCCCCGAACCCCCACCCGTGTATGTACGCCCCGAACCCCCACCCGTGTATGTACGCACCCAAGCGCCACCCGTGTATGTACGCACCGAAACCTCACCCGTGTATGTACGCACCGAAACCTCACCCGTGTATGTACGCCCCGAACCCCCACCCGTGTATGTACGCACCGAAACCTCACCCGTGTATGTACGCCCCGAACCCCCACCCGTGTATGTACGCCCCGAACCCCCACCCGTGTATGTACGCACCAAAACCTCACCCGTGTATGTACGCACCGAACCCCCACCCGTGTATGTACGCCCCGAACCCCCACCCGTGTATGTACGCACCGAACCCCCACCCGTGTATGTACGCACCGAAACCTCACCCGTGTATGTACGCACCGAACCCCCACCCGTGTATGTACGCACCCAAGCGCCACCCGTGTATGTACGCACCGAAACCTCACCCGTGTATGTACGCCCCGAACCCCCACCCGTGTATGTACGCACCCAAGCGCCACCCGTGTATGTACGCACCGAAACCTCACCCGTGTATGTACGCCCCGAACCCCCACCCGTGTATGTACGCACCGAAACCTCACCCGTGTATGTACGCCCCGAACCCCCACCCGTGTATGTACGCCCCGAACCCCCACCCGTGTATGTACGCACCAAAACCTCACCCGTGTATGTACGCACCGAACCCCCACCCGTGTATGTACGCCCCGAACCCCCACCCGTGTATGTACGCACCGAACCCCCACCCGTGTATGTACGCACCGAAACCTCACCCGTGTATGTACGCACCGAACCCCCACCCGTGTATGTACGCACCCAAGCGCCACCCGTGTATGTACGCACCGAAACTTCACCCGTGTATGTACGCACCCAAGCGCCACCCGGCCACCCGTGTATGTACGCAACGAAACCTCACCCGTGTATGTACGCACCCAAGCGCCACCCGTGTATGTACGCACCGAAACCTCACCCGTGTATGTACGCCCCGAACCCCCACCCGTGTATGTACGCACCCAAGCGCCACCCGTGTATGTACGCCCCGAACCCCCACCTGTGTATGTACGCACCCAAGCGCCACCCGTGTATGTACGCACCGAAACCTCACCCGTGTATGTACGCCCCGAACCCCCACCCGTGTATGTACGCACCGAAACCTCACCCGTGTATGTATGCCCCGAACCCCCACCCGTGTATGTACGCCCCGAACCCCCACCCGTGTATGTACGCACCAAAACCTCACCCGTGTATGTACGCACCGAACCCCCACCCGTGTATGTACGCCCCGAACCCCCACCCGTGTATGTACGCACCGAACCCCCACCCGTGTATGTACGCACCGAAACCTCACCCGTGTATGTACGCACCGAACCCCCACCCGTGTATGTACGCACCCAAGCGCCACCCGTGTATGTACGCACCGAAACTTCACCCGTGTATGTACGCACCCAAGCGCCACCCGGCCACCCGTGTATGTACGCACCGAAACCTCACCCGTGTATGTACGCCCCGAACCCCCACCCGTGTATGTACGCACCCAAGCGCCACCCGTGTATGTACGCCCCGAACCCCCACCCGTGTATGTACGCACCCAAGCGCCACCCGTGTATGTACGCACCGAAACCTCACCCGTGTATGTACGCCCCGAACCCCCACCCGTGTATGTACGCACCCAAGCGCCACCCGTGTATGTACGCACCGAACCTGCAATAAGAATGGGGTGTGCCAAACACCCCCAGCAGTGCCCAGACACAGGAGGGGTGGGTGCAGGGTCCTCCCAGCAGTGCCCAGACACAGGAGGGGTGGGTGCAGAGTCCTCCCAGCAGTGCCCAGACACAGGAGGGGTGGGTGCAGAGTCCCCCAGCAGTGCCCAGACACAGGAGGGGTGGGTGCAGGGTCCTCCCAGCAGTGCCCAGACACAGGAGGGGTGTGTGCAGAGTCCTCCCAGCAGTGCCCAGACATAGGACAATATACCCCATCAACAAGTTCAGTGACCTACAAGGGTGATACCCCAGATGCAGGCGGAGCCATCGCTGAGCCAGCATGGCTATATTGAACGGCAACCCTCACACATCCAGGAAATGTAGACACAGCACAGCACAGCATTTGGGAGACACCCTGCAGGGAAAATGGCCTGCTCCACAGAGGATGGAACACACCTTGGGACAATGTCACCATACAGTGAGAGCAAACATGACCAAATACCATTGGCAGAGACCTTTGTGATGGCACGCAGATGGCAGGGTACACCCCATGAGCAGCACACTCCAACATTTCACAGACCCCTAACACATTATCACCACCCCAACGCAGGGAGCACCAGCACCAACAGCAAGTCCAGGAAAGCATCAGTGTGCAAAACCAAAATAAAAGGCTTTATTCAGCAGGAAAATATATCTGATAAAATGTCCACTATGTACAAGGGCCATGGGCCAGCCCAGCAGCAAAGTCCGGGGGGGGGGGGTACACATCGGGACGTGTGTCCCCTAGCTTGCCTGCACAGTTCACAAGTCCATTTCATCCACAGAAGAGGGGGCATCAGGGGGGAGGGTGGAAACAGGCACCGCAGGGACAGGAGGGGAAAGGGTAGGTGTTGTGGGTGCAGGGAGGGATGATTCTGCCACAGGGGGGGTGCCAGCGCCAAAGGTGGAGGACAGAATGGCGCTGCACACGTCGGCAAGTTCCCCCAGCGACTCCCCCGCACCCAATCCAACCACAGGCCCCAAGGAGGGGGGGGGGCAAAGGGATGGGTCGCAGCGCCACTGGGGGAGGGTGTGGACAGGGTGGGGGACTCAACTCCCCTGGCCGGGTCCCGCCTCCACCGCTTGCGGGGTGGTGTCATCCTGGGGCTGGGGGGCACACTCGCAGTGGATGATGCTGTCACTGACTGTTGGCCAGGAGAGCTAAGGGGAGTGGATTTGGAGGGAGTGGGTTGTGTGGAATGCGGACTCCCACTGTGGCTGCGTGTTCTACGTTTCCCCCCCGACCCAGTGGGTGTGCCTTCCTCACCCTGTGTGTGCGTGACAGGAGGTGTGCGCTTCGACTTCCCTGGTGGTGTGGTGCCTGTGTCTGTTGGGGTGCGTGCACGCTGACGTCTGGATGTGCGTGGGACAGGCACGGGAGTGGGAATTGTGGATGGGGCAGGGGTAGGGGGTGTTACGCAGCGCTGCAGGAGATCCAGTGCTGCAGTCAGTGTGGAGTCTATGGACCTCAGCAACTGCCGTTGGTCAGACTGCGCAGCCGACATGCCCTCCATGTATGCCTCCATCTGGGTCAGCACCTGGGTGTGGGCATGGAGGACATTTAGCATCGCAGTCTGACCAACCTGCAACTGCCTCAGGATGTCCACAGACTCCGCACTCACCGCAGCAGTGGTGACAGGGGCAGGGGGTGCGGTGCCTGGCAGGAAGGAGACATGTGGGGACCGAGCACGGAGGGAAGGGCCACGAGCATGTGGGAGGCCGGTGATGGAAACTGAGGTGGCGGGGGGATGTGGAGGGCTGCCATCAGCTGGGGGGGCAGACTCCGCCACCTCTGGGAGCTCAGCCTCGGACCCGTCTGCGTCATAGTCTGTGTTGGCAGTCAACAGGTCCTCTGCCTCACTCCCTTCGGCCTCCGTGCCACTTCATGTGCCAGACAGGACAGCACTGCTGGCACTGGTGCTCAATCCCTCCTCCCGGTCCGTGCTAGTGTCTCATCCGTGTCCCCCGGCGATGCTGTGGGCAATAGTGAAGAGACAGGAGAAAATCAGACACCTGTACACATATGTCACATGAGTCAAATATACATAGGTCACATTGCATAGCCTGAAAAGCAACAGGAGTAACACCTACAAAACAATGTACACATGTAGGCCATGGAACACACAGTTTTTCGACCCACCATGCCACTGAGACACAATGGAGATCATGACACAACAGCAAATCACTGCACCTGAAATTTTAGAGAGGAGCCAGCCTCTGGGGACAAATGTGCACAGCACCTGCACCACACTGCGTCGTCAAAAAGGGATGAGCATGAATCATATCCATTTACTCTTGCCGCATGCTGCAAAGGCAATACATGAAACCAGGCCACACATGACAGGGTCACTGCACCTTGAGCGTATGTCCAGTCAAACATCACACACAGGCTAAACCCAGCAAGGAGGATGAAGCTTCTGACATGTAGGCCTTGTACGCACAAACCACCCACACCTGAGACAATCTCATTGAGACGGAGAAAGTATGTACACCTCTTACTCTGGGATGGAAACACATGGCCTCCACTAATTCATGACTGTACACACACAGCCCCTGGTGGCCATGTCCACACATCATTGACAGGCAAACATCATCAGATTGTCTCAACAACACACACAGGTAATGCCCACTGTGAGTATGCACAAGCAAAATGGGTCCCCCTGTACAGTGGACACATGTAGCAACCTGTAGGTCCTAACAGTTGAGCCCAGGGTACAATGCCACCCTACCCAACCCATGGTGAAGACACAGTGAATGGCCATATTGTTGGATGACGCACATGATACCTAGGAAGAGGTGCCCCAGGGCACAGTAGTGCCCACACTCCTCCATGGTCCAGGATGGACATGACTGCAAATTAAGCAACCGTCCCTGCACTTAGCAGGCCTCCCACTCAGGCACATCATGTCAGAGGGCACACAATTGGACATGCATGCTGGAAGGCTGTACATTTTGGAGACACACCCCTATGTCGTGATTCACAATCAGTGCCAAGTGACATGGACACCACAATGACTGAAATTGGCCATGGCACACGCAAGGTCCCCATACCTGTGGCACATCACCCCCACATATGATGCTGATAGCATAGGGCACCTGCATGAACTGCCTGCCTAAATAACCTTGTGCAAGAGTGGCTACAGACAGACCAGGGAACACATTGCAAGGAGGGGAAGGGAGGGAGTGAGAACAGCACTGTGCTACTTTGTGGAGAAGTTGACGCACTGCACAATCAAACCCTGGCAGTGTATCCATGCAACTGCACACTTACATTGGCTGGGGACACACAACTGACACACATGTACCTACCCCCTTCCTGCTGCTGCCTCTCCTGTAGGCGCCTGTCCATATCGGGGAAGACCACCGCCAGCACACGCTTCTGGATGTGGGTCAGACGACGGCGCCCACGGTTCTTACGGCTCACAGGTGAGTCCCCCAGCAGGAGCCGTGCAATCCTCCTCGTCCAGCACCGGATGTCCTGCCAGCGTTTCCTCACCTGAGACAGGCTCCGCCTCCGACCCTCTGTACCCCTCACGGCACTGACGGCTTCCCTCCAGATCTCCCCCTTGGCAATGGCGCCTACCTGTGAGGATGCAAAAGAGAGAATACATTAATCCACATGAGCAAAGACACAGAGACACACATATAGAACAATCCTCATTATAAACAGGCCATGGTATGCATGCAACTAATTGCACCTTTGTCATAGGGACATTATCCACTGTGGAAGGCCAAATGCACTACGTGCCAGTGAAAGCACACGGGTGGCATGAGGGGTACCACACACTCAATGACCAGGGATCACACTGTGCCTCACAGGCTACACCAGGATTATGTACAGCACCTCACAGCAGTCACCTGCCCCAGCACACTGATGCTACCTCAGCAGAGTACACAGACACACACAGGTACAGGACAATCACATGGCATTGCCAACTGCGGGTACACACCTCACTCTGCCCATGTGCCAGTAGACGGGGGTGTCACAGGTGTGGGGCTGGCTCAGCACGGCATGCACACAGCACTGCTCCCTGCTCACATCGGATGGCCAGGCCATATCCATCCCTCATGCTGCTTGTGTGCAACACTCCCCATATGCACTCACCCACATGACAGGGGACTAACACACACCAATGTGCAGGGGACGAACACGGCCTTTGGACACTCACAGCACAGGTACACTGAACAAACACACATCCATGGGTACTGACACCTGTCACACTGGGGGGAACACAGGATCACATCAGGACTGTGGAAACAACATCCCCAGGAGGAGTATGCAGGCAGAATGTGGCATGCACCTTGCATTCATTGTCACAGTAGGCACTATGCAAGTGAGGAGTGCACACAGGAAACACAGCATGCTCTGCATGGGTGACATGAGGCCTTCCACACCCTGGGACCCACTCCAAACAACAGTGCATGTCTGTCACACATGGACACAATGCCAGAAGTCACTGTCACACAAAAGGGGCACAGTCTAAGCTAGTGGAGTCTGCACTCACCTGAACCCCTGGTCGACCATACAGGCTCTGGAACTGTGGGAGGATCACATCTATCAGGGCAAGGTTCTCCTCCTGGGTGAATGGCTGTGACCTCTCCACAGTCCTGGACATGGTGCCAGAGGAATCACTATCAGCAGCAGTGGTCATGGATGAATGGATGTGCAGGCAAGTGCTCTCTCATGGGACCTGGCTGCCTTATATATGCCTGGCTGGCCTGTTCATGTATAGGAGTACAGATTGATTGGTCAGTCACATTAGGATCCTACGTTTCATCCAATCCCTTCAAACCTACCCCAGTGTGTGGCTTTGCATGGTTTCAGTTTTGATAATGATGTCAAGTCAACATCCACATTGCAACAATGTAGATTCTTTCAAACTGACTTCTGCTGTGCACCTGGTGCTCAAATTCAAAAATTTAACTCCATGGCAACCATCATGCATTTAGGCCCTTATACTTGTCCCTCATGTGTCCCCTATGTGTTTTCATACATTTACACACAGGTACGGTGCGTTCCACGCCCTAGGGCACCCCACAAGCAGTGATACCGACCGTACAAGCGCTTGTACGGTCCGGATCACAAAATGGGCGCTGGCGTATGCGTACGCCACAGTAGTACGGACTGTACAAGCGCTTGTACGGTCCGGATCACAATATGGGCGCTGGCGTATGCGTACGCCACAGTAGTACGGACTGTACAAGCGCTTGTACGGTCCGGATCACAATATGGGCGCTGGCGTATGCGTACGCCACAGTAGTACGGACTGTACAAGCGCTTGTACGGTCCGGATCACAATATGGGCGCTGGCGTATGCGTACGCCACAGTAGTACGGACTGTACAAGCGCTTGTACGGTCCGGATCACAATATGGGCGCTGGCGTATGCGTACGCCACAGTAGTACGGACCGTACAAGCGCGTGTACAGTCCGTACTACTGTGGCGTACGCATACGCCAGCGCCCATATTGTGATCCGGACCGTACAAGCGCTTGTACGGTCCGTACTACTGTGGCGTACGCATACGCCAGCGCCCATATTGTGATCCGGACCGTACAAGCGCTTGTACAGTCCGTACTACTGTGGCGTACGCATACGCCAGCGCCCATATTGTGATCCGGACTGTACAAGCGCTTGTACAGTCCGTACTACTGTGGCGTACGCATACGCCAGCGCCCATATTGTGATCCGGACCGTACAAGCGCTTGTACAGTCCGTACTACTGTGGCGTACGCATACGCCAGCGCCCATATTGTGATCCGGACCGCACAAGCGCTTGTACGGGCCGTACTACTGTGGCGTACGCATACGCCAGCGGCAATATTGGCCCAGGGACCCTATACACGCACTCCGAGCGTATGTACGGTGCGTTTCACAACTGTCAGTGGTGACAGGCGGCACACATACAGGAATGGAGCGGACAGGTATTGCCAAGGGTGGACACCAATGCATTGTCTGTGCAATACCACATGTGTGTGACACAGGTGTGTCAGGATGTGATGTGGCACTTTACCCCTGAGGTGTGGGCAAAGCACATGTACGATGAGCTGTGTACACATGTCGGGTGTGATGGTGCGCATTGTACAACACATCCCCTGCACTCCTTTGACATGTGTGCATGTCGTACACACTAGTGGAGCCATGAGTCACTTGCATGTCCCAGTCACGGACACCCGCACCTGTCCCCTGATGCCAGGTACACGGAATATTACACATGACATGTGTATGGCTGCGTTGCACGCTGCAACCATGTCATGTGTGTGGCATGTCTTTCCATGATTTTGCTGTAGGTGTGTGGTTCAATGCATCAGCAGTTGCTGCTGCCAACATGTGTCTGTGTGTCGATGGGCATGGCACACTGTTCCGCACACCAGCCCACATATGTGATTTGCCATGAGGTGTGTATGTATGCAACTACACGGAGTATCAACACAAGTACATATCCACATGCTCCCTATGTATGTTCTGTCTCGACATGTACTCCTCAAAGGCAATGTGTGTGGCCTGTCCTATTCCTATGACATGTGACCAGTGCATATCGCATCCAACTACCTGTCTGTACCATACGCATACTACTTCTGCACATGTGTGGATGTCTGTGAATCCTGTGATGCGTGTGCATGTTCACTCACACTGGCCCACAGCTAGTCTCATGCCATGTCATCGTGATCTTGCCCCCCTCCGTTAGTGGCTGTCCCTTGGTAGGAGTGTCACCTGACTGGCGTACGTGTCCAGGAAATGTGGCACAGACCTGACTCACAACGTGGCATATGTGTATTGGCTGTGTAACATGTGCTCAGTGCATTGACGATGTCGTTGTACAGTGCTCACTCTTCGGTGTTCCTTCCATTTCACTGCAGGGCTCCGCCTCTCCCTCGACGTATGCCAGACATGGCTGCCCTGCATGAACGGGACTGTATACGCCGCTACAGATTCAGCCAACGGTTGATTGATGAGTTGACTGGCCGGCTGGAAGCACAACTCCTCCCGCGCCACAGGTATCCCAGTGCACTGACACCCAAGTTGAAGGTGATGGCAGCCCTACATTTCCTTGCCACGGGTACGTTCCAACATACCATTGCTGATGTCGGGGGCATGTCCCAGACGATGTTCAGCCGTGTTCTGCATGATTTCTTAGAGGCCATGTTGGTTCACCTGGATGAGTACATAAAATTCCCAATTCGTGAGCAGTTGACAGATGTCAAGCGTGAGTTCTATGCCCTGGGAGGGATGCCCCATGTCATTGGGTCCATAGATGGGACACATGTTGCGTTGGTACCACCACAGGCACAGGAGGTGGTGTATAGGAATCGCAAACATTATCACTCCATTAATGCCCTTGTGGTGTGTCTGTCCAACATGGTGATTTCACATGTCTGTGTTCGCTTTCCAGGATCAGCACACGATGCCTTCATCATGAGGCGTAGCAGGCTGCCTGAAATGATGCTGCAGCTGCGGAACGAGCGAGCATGTATTGTTGGTGGGTAGACTCTGGCAGTTCAGTGTTTGGCGTCATCTTCCAATCTCACTGCCTGTGCTGACACACTTCTGTCCATGATGTTTCCTTGTAGGGGACGCTGGCTATCCCAACATGCCATGGCTGATGACGCCTGTCCGCAACCCCAGCACGGCTGCCGAGCACCGCTACAACAACGCACATGGGCGGACCAGGAGAGTCATTGAGAGGACGTTTGGCCTTCTGAAGAGCCGATTCCGGTGCCTCCACAAGACCGGCGGAGCACTCCCATATGCCCCGGTGAAGGTGTGCAAGATCATCATCGTCTGCTGCATGCTGCACAACATGGCAGTGGAGGAAGCTGTTCCACTCATACTGGATCAAGATGACCAGGACCATCCACCCGTGGAGGATGAAGGCCTTGGTGACGGGGCAAGTGATGTGGAGGAGGAGGAGGCTGTGGAGGACATGCGGAGTCGGCTCATACGCAACTTCTTTGCTTAGTGGTGAGTTCCAGTGTCTGAGTGTGCACGCATTGGGCCGTGTGTGGCATGTGTTGCAATGTGTGTGTCCATCTGCATGTCTGCCAAGTGAGTCAGTGGTGTGTATTGAAGTGTCACTCAAGTGATGGCGCAATGGAAGGATGTTGTCTGAGGGTCATCATTGTCACCTGTCATGTTGACAACATGATACGTGTTGAGTACATGCTTGCGGATGTGCTCCTTTGTGCTGACTCCTTGTGTGTCTCTCTTCCACAGGTCCATGTGCATGCTGTCTGCTGGTGGCATTGTTGTGCTCCTGCTACTCCTCATGAACACAGCAACATGTGCTGATTCAGCGTCACATGCACGGGCAAGTGTTGAAATCTCCTTAGGGTAAGGGATGCCTCACGTCGTTTTTGGTGTGTGAATTGTTTGTAGTCTGTGTGCACTTCTCCGGTTCATGTGTGTTCCATTTGCATACATGGTGATCCTACATGGGGAACATGACATGGGGCAGGCTTCACCTGGAGCCATGGTCAGACTTGGTGACTGTCATGTGGCAGGGGATTGGGGATTGTGATGAGGCCATCATTGTGTGTAACACTGGCCTCGGAAACATACAGGTTGCACCGGGTTGACATGGTGTGTGATTGCCCCATCAGGGCCTCAATGGTGTATAGCGGCCTCTCCGTGGCAGCAGGGGGTGTTTAGCTGTTATCCGTCACTTGTGTGCCAGGTCAATGGGATACCAGCATCTGTGTTGCAATGGGGGGTGCCAGTGTTGCTCCCACATGTTCATCCACATGACCTGTGTATGTGTTGACAGAGTATCATTGTCATTCCAACACACATGACTAATAAATTTGTCCCTCTGTCTCCAAGGTGCCTCTTCCCTGTCAATGGTGGCCTGTTGCCACTGTGCGTGCGGCATGTCTGGCATAGTTTTCATAGGTGGTGCATATGTGTCTATGTGTAGAGTGACAAGATGCTAGGGGTTTGTCAGGGAGTGGGAACTGTATTATGCACAAGATGCACAGTTCCATCCACCTCAAGGCAAGAGAGACCATCCCCCAGGGCAACTACAACATCCGTGTCGAATCCTACCCTGCAGTCTACGGACATGTGCCTTACGACTCCCATGGTACTTGTCCATATCCGGAGTGCATCTGCACAGCTCTGCTACTGCGTCGGGCAACCAGGCCACATCAACGTCCAAACGGGATGGGGGGAATGTTTCACAGCCAGCTGCAGGATGACCTTCTCGATCCACGCCCACACTCATGATGCAGCCCACAACCCCAACACAACCATGTGGCACTGTGATCCTAAACTGCATTCTGGCATCTCCATGCATCCAACCTTGGCCTAGCCACCATTCTCAACATCCGCCTGACGCAAGCATGCTGCACATTGTAGGGACACATGTCTAGACATACCTGGGAGCGGCAAGCCAGGTCACTCCACATGATCCCTGACCTCTGCGCATGACTGTTGCTCCCCTGAATGTGTCTGTAGCCACAGTTGTGCGGGAACCACTCAGCTGGTTGGGCCCAGCACAGGTGAGTATGGTACTCCATGTCTGTATCAGATGATACATTGGGACCCATGTGTGTCCTGGGCAAGACTGCGACCCCACGGTTTGGATGGTTGGAGTTAATTCTGAGATCAGGCATGCTTTGACTTCACGACACACACATGTATTGTAATAATGCAGAATCACGGCATCATCTTGTAAGTGTGATTAATTTATTTGTGGTGGGGTACGGGTTTGTGGGGATGACAAGAGGTGCACAGCGGGAGTGTAGAATCCAAAGTTCACTGGGGGAGTTGGTATCCTTGCCGTAGCAAAATGTCAGAGTCCATGCCACAGTCTTCGTCAACATAGGTCAGACAGTGACCAGCAAGTCCATGTGGCAGAGAATGTCATGTGCTGCTATTGGGCCAGAGGGCCAGGTGCCAGGCCAGGTGACCTGGGAGATGGTGATGTTCTGCTGACTCTCACAGTCTTTTTCGTGGACGACCCACCTTCCTGCGGGGACCCTCGGAAGCAGTCCGTGACGATGTCTGTGACGCTCCGTCGGATGAATCCTCCTCCTCCTGATCCCTCCCTGTGTCTGGTAATGGCCTTCGCCTGGTGCCACAGGGAGGGTTGCCCATGTTGTCGGCAATCCGACGGAGTACACCGGTCATTTGGGTTTGCACCGCCACGAGCTCAGCCTGTCTATCCTCCATCCTTCCTTGGTGTTGCAGTTGACAGGCATGTTGCTGGGACTGCAGGGTCTTCATCTCCTGGAGGGTCCCCTTGATGTCATTGAGGGTGGACGCAATCTGGTCCATGCCCCTGGTGTCACGCCGGTATGTATCCAGGATGTTGCTGACCTGGGACACTACCGGGTCCTGAGCTGCCTGGTCAGGTTCGCGCCTCCGCCGTCCTCCACTCCCGCCACCCCTGCCCACGTGCACCTGGCCTGCCGTTGTGGGTGCATCGGGTCTCCGGGACCCCTGAGGGATGGCATCTGCGTTGCCGCCTGCCTCCTCCTGGGTGCCCGGAGGACCGTGTCCCTCCTGGGCAGACTGGCTGGGTGGTCGTGTGCGGGCAGGGCTCCTGGACGTCTCCTGGGATGTGGCAGGAATGGGGGTGGTGGTTGGCACAGTTGTACCTGACGCAGGTGCTGCAGGTGGTTGGACACCAGAGGGGCCAGGTTGGTCTGGGTCATCCACGGAGTGGTGAGAGTCATCACTGGCGGTGGGGTCCTCATCCCGCGGAGCCTGGTCCTGTGAGACTTCCCCCCCAGTGTTGGGGGGTGTTCGTCGACGTTGACCTGTGTGTGAGAGAGACAATGTTAACAGTGTCAGATGTGGCATCCATGTTGCATGCATTTCTGATTTGGCACTCTTCCTCTGGGTAGTTGGATCTGTCCTGCATTCCTCTCACAGTGCACTTGTGCATGGCTATGTCCCTTGGCCACAGCTGTCAGGGCTTTACGCATGTGTGAGACACAATCTTAGTTGATGCATCTATTTGGGTACACAGTCAGCAGTGTGGTGTGCGGGCGTAGCGAGCCATGCAGAGGTGCCTTACGTGTTGCACTGTACGTGGCCAAATGGTGTTTTGCCAAGGCAATTTGATGTTGCAGGTAGGGGACTGAAGCATTTGTGACAGGGTTCTTACCGACACAGTGGGTGGGTATACTGGGTGTGTGGTTAGGTCTGTGCCTGAAGCACGGATGGACTCGTGCACAGATTGACACATGGACCGGTATTCATCTACGGAAGGGGGGGTTGAGGCACTGCCAGACCTGGTCTGCATGCACACAGTCCACCGGCTGACGAGTGGGCATGGCCACACCACCCAAGGGTGATTTAGTCTCCCTGTGTCTCCCTTCCTCCCTCCCTCTGTCACCCTCCTCCCTCCCTCTGTCGGTCTCCCTCTGTCACCCTACTCCCTCCCTCTGTCTGTCTCCCTGTCTCCCCCTCTGTCTCCTTCCCTCTCATTCCCCCTCTCCCTCCCTCTCTTTGTCACTCTCTGTCACCTCAGGCCAGCTTCCTGGGCACACACAGTTAGCCGGTCTTTGAATGGCCATTGGCTTGTTCATGTGAGTTAGTCCCTGTTCTCCGGGCACCCATTGGGCAGTGTGTCTGAGTGTAGGCTGCTGCTGTGGCGGTGTGTGCTGAGACTCTATCAGAGCGATGCATCTTCATTGTCTGCTGTTATGTGCAAATTGTGCCTTCAGACCCATGTCATCCTGCATGGCAGCCACCATTTGCAGGCAAGACAGTACTGTGTGGGTACACACAGTTTGTATGGCTGTGCCCTGGGCCATATGGGCTGAGGGCATTGTTGTGTGCTTGTGAGTTGCTCAATGTTAGTTTTGATGCCCCCACTCCCAGCATCGACCACATCCTGTGTTGTGTTGGTGTTTTGTGTGGCCTGTGACTTGGCATGGCCCTGATTGATGCATGGGGCATGGAGGCGCTAGTGGCATGTGTGTGTTTGTGGAGTGTTGTTGTGTCCGGTGGTGGCTTGGGGGGGGTGGCATGCATGATTGATTGTGTATGGCATCCCCCCCATGTGCGGTGAGTTGTTTGTGTACTCACCAGGGTCTGGGAGTCCTGGCAGTCCGTGTAGTCCCTCCACCGCCAGCGTGGACATCAACTTCTCCTCCCAGGGATGGTATTGTACCGGTCTGGGGGGCGGCCCTCCTCCAGTGATGTTCCCCTGGTTGTGATTGTCAGTCATCTTCCTCTTGACCGTCCTCCGCAGATCGTACCACCTGGATTGGCACTCGTGCCTGGTCCTTCTGGTGGTCCCAACAGCATTCACAGAATCGACAATCCTCTGCCACATGGCCGTTTTTTCGGATATGCTGGTCTGTCTGACCAATGTCCCAAAGAGCTGTGGCTCGACTCTGAGGATTTCGTCGACAAGGATCTCCAGCTCCTCCTTTGTGAACTTTGGATTCTTGGTGGTGGACATGGCGTGGGGTGTGGGTGTGGATGGTTGTGGGGGTGTGGGTGTGGATGGTTGTGGGGGTGTGGGTGTGGATGGTTGTGGGTGTGTGGGTGTGGTAGTGGAGGTGTGTGTGTGAATGTGATGAGGGGGTGTTTGTGTAGGTGGTTGTGTGAAGGTATGCAAGTGTGAGGTTCAAGTATGGTGGTGTGGGTCGTCTGTGGGCTCTGGCAGCAGTGGGTCTGTTGCAAAGGCTCATGGTTTGTGTGTGTGGTCCATTTTTATTGGTCCATTTGTGGGTGTGGCTGTGTTTGAAATTTGTGTGGGTGTGTTATGAGGAGTGATTGAGTTTTGGGCCTCTGTTTGGCAGTTTGGCAGTTGCAGGTGAGTGTATGTGATGTTTGTGGGGTTGTTGGGCATGTTTGGTGGTGTGGGGAAACTCTACTTGACTCTCCTTGTGTAAGTATGGTTTGTCCTGGTTCAGTACGTGTTTTTTTGGCGTCAGTACGGTCCGTACATGCACTGGTGGGGGTGCGGTGCGTACATACACGGCTGGGGGGGGGGGTTCGGGGGCGTACATACACGGGTGGTGGTTCGGTGCGTACATACACGGCTGGGGGGGGTTCGGTCCGTTCATACACGGGTGGGGGTTTGGTGCGTACATACACGGGTGAGGGTTCGGGGGCGTACATACACGGGTGGTGGTTCGGTGCGTACATACACGGCTGGGGGGGGGTTCGGGGGCGTTCGGGGGCGTACATACACGGGTGGTGGTTCGGTGCGTACATACACGGCTGGGGGGGGTTCGGTCCGTTCATACACGGCTGGGGGGGGTTTGGTGCGTACATACACGGCTGGGGGGGGGTTCGGGGGCGTACATACACGGGTGGTGGTTCGGTGCGTACATACACGGCTGGGGGGGGTTCAGTCCGTTCATACACGGGTGGGGGTTTGGTGCGTACATACACGGCTGGGGGGGGTTTGGTGCGTACATACACGGGTGGGGGTTTGGTGCGTACATACACGGCTGGGGGGGGTTCGGGGGCGTACATGCACGGGTGGGGGTTTGGTGCGTACATACACGGCTGGGGGGGGGTTTGGTGCGTACATACACGGCTGGGGGGGGTTTGGTGCGTACATACACGGGTGGGGGTTCGGGGGCGTACATACACGGGTGGGGGTTCGGTGCGTACATACACGGCTGGGGGGGGTTTGGTGCGTACATACACGGGTGGTGGTTCGGTGCGTACATACACGGCTGGGGGGGGTTCGGGGGCGTACATACACGGGTGGGGGTTCGGTGCGTACATACACGGCTGGGGGGGGTTTGGTGCGTACATACACGGCTGGGGGGGGGTTCGGGGGCGTTCGGGGGCGTACATACACGGGTGGTGGTTCGGTGCGTACATACACGGCTGGGGGGGGTTCGGTCCGTTCATACACGGGTGGGGGTTTGGTGCGTACATACACGGGTGGGGGTTCGGGGGCGTACATGCACGGGTGGGGGTTTGGTGCGTACATACACGGCTGGGGGGGGGTTTGGTGCGTACATACACGGCTGGGGGGGGGTTTGGTGCGTACATACACGGGTGGGGGTTCGGGGGCGTACATACACGGGTGGGGGTTCGGTGCGTACATACACGGCTGGGGGGGGGTTTGGTGCGTACATACACGGGTGGTGGTTCGGTGCGTACATACACGGCTGGGGGGGGTTCGGGGGCGTACATACACGGGTGGGGGTTCGGTGCGTACATACACGGCTGGGGGGGGTTTGGTGCGTACATACACGGCTGGGGGGGGTTCGGGGGCGTTCGGGGGCGTACATACACGGGTGGTGGTTCGGTGCGTACATACACAGCTGGGGGGGTTCGGTCCGTTCATACACGGGTGGGGGTTTGGTGCGTACATACACGGGTGGGGGTTCGGGGGCGTACATGCACGGGTGGGGGTTTGGTGCGTACATACACGGCTGGGGGGGGGTTTGGTGCGTACATACACGGCTGGGGGGGGTTTGGTGCGTACATACACGGGTGGGGGTTCGGGGGCGTACATACACGGGTGGGGGTTCGGTGCGTACATACACGGCTGGGGGGGGGTTTGGTGCGTACATACACGGGTGGTGGTTCGGTGCGTACATACACGGCTGGGGGGGGTTCGGGGGCGTACATACACGGGTGGGGGTTCGGTGCGTACATACACGGCTGGGGGGGGTTTGGTGCGTACATACACGGCTGGGGGGGGTTCGGGGGCGTTCGGGGGCGTACATACACGGGTGGTGGTTCGGTGCGTACATACACGGCTGGGGGGGGTTCGGTCCGTTCATACACGGGTGGGGGTTTGGTGCGTACATACACGGGTGGGGGTTCGGGGGCGTACATGCACGGGTGGGGGTTTGGTGCGTACATACACGGCTGGGGGGGGTTTGGTGCGTACATACACGGCTGGGGGGGGGTTTGGTGCGTACATACACGGGTGGGGGTTCGGGGGCGTACATACACGGGTGGGGGTTCGGTGCGTACATACACGGCTGGGGGGGGGTTTGGTGCGTACATACACGGGTGGTGGTTCGGTGCGTACATACACGGCTGGGGGGGGTTCGGTGGCATACATACACGGGTGGGGGTTCGGTGCGTACATACACGGCTGGGGGGGGTTTGGTGCGTACATACACGGCTGGGGGGGGGTTCGGGGGCGTTCGGGGGCGTACATACACGGGTGGTGGTTCGGTGCGTACATACACGGCTGGGGGGGGTTCGGTCCGTTCATACACGGGTGGGGGTTTGGTGCGTACATACACGGGTGGGGGTTCGGGGGCGTACATGCACGGGTGGGGGTTTGGTGCGTACATACACGGCTGGGGGGGGTTCGGTCCGTTCATACACGGGTGGGGGTTTGGTGCGTACATACACGGGTGGGGGTTCGGGGGCGTACATGCACGGGTGGGGGTTCGGTGCGTACATACACGGCTGGGGGGGGTTTGGTGCGTACATACACGGGTGGGGGTTCGGGGGCGTACATACACGGGTGGTGGTTCGGTGCGTACATACACGGCTGGGGGGGGGTTCGGGGGCGTACATACACAGGTGGGGGTTCGGTGCGTACATACACGGGTGGGGGTTCGGGGGCGTACATACACGGGTGGGGGTTCGGTGCGTACATACACGGGCGGGGGGGGTGGTGGGGTGTTCGGCGCGTATGCGGGCACATGTCTCCATGGTTGCTATGGGAGTTCGGTTCGGACGGTGTTTTTTGCGTACGGTTGTGAAATGGGGAGGACGGGAGGGATCGTACTTGCGCAGTCGGACTTTATTTTTCCGCACGGTGGGTTTTTCGACCGGGGACGTGTCGGTGACTTTTCCCGACCCGAGGACGTGTGGGGAAATCTTCCCAATGCGATTCGTATGGACTTTTTTCCGTTCGAATCGTACTTGGCAGTTTGTACGCTACTTTGACGATTCGGACGGAAAAAAATCCGGATACGAGTCGGACGGGGAATTTTTTTACCGGATCGGAATTGGCACCACTTTGTTAATGCAGTTTTCACCCATCCTAAAAAATTTTTAAGGATAAAACATAAACTATCCTCTGTTTATCATCCCCAAAGCGATGGCATCTTTGAGTGCTTTAAGGACCAGCTGAAGAATAAGATCAGCAGGCTATGTGCCGTGCCACGTTGCATAAGAGGTGGTTGTATTGCCTACAATAGGCTCTTTTTTCCCTTAGAACTTTACACCACATCAGATAGTGAAAGGGAGGCCCATGAACATGCAAATACCTGCCACTAGAAGTAATGTCCAGGGAGAAAGTGCAGCAGAACTTTTTAATGATGAAATGCATGTTTACCTCGTTGCATTAATCAAGGTTGCAAAGTTTATTTCGAAACAGGTAAACAAAGGGAAAATGAAGTGTGCCACCAGTGAGGTCGACCCCCCCCTCCCAGTTGTGCACATAGGCAACACAATTTTTGTCTGGAATTTCTTCCGGAAATAGAGACAGCCCAGGTATGATGGACCCTTCACAGTGACAACGGTGAACCCCACTGTCCTCAAGGTAGATGACAGGAAACCTTGGATTCACCTCTCCGATAGCCTTCTGAATCCAGCATCATGCCAAGCATCGTCAACAATGTAAATTTAATAAGAGGGGGAAATTGTCATCATAAAAATACCCACCTCTACCTCTGCCTTTGGACAGTTTTTGGGATTAACCAAAAGAAATGTATGTATTTTTGTTTTCCTTTTTCGTCTCTTAATACTATCATTTCTAGTGTTGCTGTTCCATAACAATGTATCTTCTAGCTCAAACATCACACACCTGTGAAGAGAATTCTCTATTCATGCCAACTATGCTGATAAAGGAACTTTGTCAGAGTCTATACAAACTTTAGAAAGTCTACAGAAGAAAATGGTATATGAAGGCGATGGCCCAGATAATTGGTTAAACAGGTGGTTTTCTTTTCTTTCATCCAGGATGTTGGGACTGTGGGAGCCTTGCCGTCAGCTGGTGAGCAGTCTATATATCGACTTTTAAATATCGAGGGACATAAATATCGAGTCAAAAATATCTACTGTACAAAATATCGAAATAGATAATATCGATGTGTAAAATATCGATTTCTTTTTTTTTTTATTATATGTCGATGTAAGTAATATCGTTAGTAATAATATCGACATGTGAAAATATCGTTATTGTGTGTTTAGTAAATATTTTGAAGTTGTTTGTATAAATAGTTAAAATGTATATAATATGAGAAATATTTTTATTGTTTTAGGGGCGGGATGTTGGGTTATAGGGGATAAGGGTGGGGAGTGTTTTAAAAAAGTTAATAATTTTTTCAATATATTGTAAAATTTAATTAGTAAATTTTATTTCAAATTTGAAATGTATATTTAATTTTAGGAGCGGGATGTTGGGTTACAGGGGATAAGGGTGGGAAGTGTTTTAAAAATGTTTATATATTTTTGAATTTTTCCAAAAATTTATTTAGAAATTTTAATATAAATTTAGAATTTTAAAAAAAAATTTAGGAGCGGGATGTTGGGTTATAGGGGATAAGGGTGGGAAGTGTTTTAAAAATGTTTATATATTCTTTAATTTTTTAAAAATTTTTTTTAGAAATTGTAAATTAAATTTAGAATTTTACAAATAATTTTAGGAGCGGGATGTTGGTTTATAGGGGATAAGGGTGGGAAGTGTTTTAAAAATGTATATATATTTTTTAATTTAAAAAAAATATAATTTAGAAATTGTAAATTAAATTTAGAATTTTAGAAATAATTTTAGGAGCGGGATGTTGGGTTATAGGGGATAAGGGTGGGAAGTGTTTTAAAAATGTTTATATGTTTTAGAATTTTTAAAAATAATAATGTTGAAATTTTATTTTTAATTTAGAAATTAAAAAATAATTTTAGGAGTGGGATGTTGGGTTATAGGGAATAAGGGTGGGAAGTGTTTTGCAAATGTTTATATATTTTTGAATTGTTTATAAAATAAATTTATAATTTTAAATGTAATTTAGAAATTTAGTTAAAATTATCGGAGTGGGATGTTGAGTTACAGGGGATAAGGGTGGGAATTGTTGTAAAAAAAAAATTTAAATTTGGAATATTTAAAAAAATTTATTTGAAATTTGGAATTAAAATATATTTTTTATATTATCTTTTAGGAGTGGGATGTTGGGTTATAGGGGATGAGGGTGGGGAGTGTTTTAAAAAATTTGATTTATGTATGAATAATTTGTATACACAATTTATAAAATTATAATAAAATTTCGAATGTTATATTGAATTTTAGGAGTGAGATGTTGTGTTACGGGGATAAGGGTGTGGAGTTTGATTAATATGTGTAAAATGTTGGTAATATTGTATAAAAAGTATGTATAAATTTTGATTTTGATTGTACAATTTTAAATTGTTTTGGGGCTTGGGATGTTGGCTTATAGGGGATAAGGGTGGGGAGTGTTTTAAAAGTTTATTTGAAATTAGTAATATTGAGTAATTTATATTAAAATATAATATATTATAATATAATATTTTGGGATAAATTTTAGATTGGGGATTTGGATTTGTAGAGGATAAGTGTGGGTATTTTTTTATGTAAATTTTTTAATAATGATTAAAACATATTTTTTTTTATATATTGATATTTATATATTTGTATTGCAATTAATGTAATTAAATACATATTGGAGTGGGAATATAAAATTAATTAAGATTAGTATACATGATCTAGTGTAATTAAATATATTTATGAGTGGGAATACTAAATTAATGAAGTTTAGTGTTTTGCAACTACCATAATTAAATATAGATTTGAGTGAGAATAGTACATTTATAAAGTTCTGTGTCCAGCACTTATGTTAATTAAATATAGACTGGAGTGGGAATAGTAAATTAATTCAGTTCAGTGTCCAGCACATACTATAATTAAATATAGGTTGGAGTGAGAATAGTAAATTAATTAAGTTCAGTGTCCAGCACTTATCTTAATTTAATATAGACTGGAGTGGGAATAGTAAATTTATTTATTTCAGTGTCCAGCACCTACCCTAATTTAATATAGGTTGGAGTGAGAATAGTAAATTAATTAAGTTCAGTGTCCAGCAGTTATCTTAATTAAATATAGACTGGAGTGGGAATAGTAAATTAATTAAGTTCATTGTCCAGCACCTACTGTAATTTAATATAGGTTGGAGTGAGAATAGTAAATTAATAAAGTTCAGTGTCCAGCACTTATCTTAATTAAATATAGACTGGAGTGGGAATAGTAAATCAATTCAGTTCAGTGTCCAGCACATACTATAATTAAATATAGGTTGGAGTGAGAATAGTAAATTAATTAAGTTCAGTGTCCAGCAGTTATCTTAATTTAATATAGACTGGAGTGGGAATAGTAAATTAATTTATTTCAGTGTCCAGCACCTACCCTAATTTAATATAGGTTGGAGTGAGAATAGTAAATTAATTAAGTTCAGTGTCCAGCAGTTATCTTAATTAAATATAGACTGGAGTGGGAATAGTAAATTTATTAAGTTCAGTGTCCAGCACCTACTGTAATTTAATATAGGTTGGAGTGAGAATAGTAAATTAATTAAGTTCAGTGTCCAGCACTTATCTTAATTCAATATAGACTGGAGTGGGAATAGTAAATTAATTAAGTTCAGTGTCTAGCCACTACCCTAATTAAATATAGATTGGAGTGAGAATAGTAAATTAATTAAGTTCAGTGTCCAGCACTTATCTTAATTAAATATAGATTGGAGTGGGAATAGTAAATTAATTAAGTTCAGTGTCCAGCACCTACTGTAATTTAATATAGGTTGGAGTGAGAATAGTAAATTAATTAAGTTCAGTGTCCAGCACTTATCTTAATTAAATATAGACTGGAGTGGGAATAGTAAATTAATTAAGTTCAGTGTCTAGCCACTACCCTAATTAAATATAGATTGGAGTGAGAATAGTAAATTAATTAAGTTCAGTGTCCAGCACTTATCTTAATTAAATATAGATTGGAGTGGGAATAGTAAATTAATTAAGTTCAGTGTGCAGCACCTACTCTCATTAAATATAGGTTGGAGTGAGAATAGTAAATTAATTAAGTTCAGTGTCCAGCACTTATCTTAATTAAATATAGACTGGAGTGGGAATAGTAAATTAATTAAGTTCAGTGTCCAGCACATACTCTAATTAAATATAGGTTGGAGTGAGAATAGTAAATTAATTAAGTTCAGTGTCCAACACTTATCTTAATTAAATATAGACTGGAGTGGGAATAGTAAATAAATTTAGTTCAGTGTCCAGCACCTACCCTAATGTAATATAGGTTGGAGTGAGAATAGTAAATTAATTAAGTTCAGTGTCCAGCACTTATCTTAATTTAATATAGACTGGAGTGGGAATAGTAAATTAATTCAGTTCAGTGTCCAGCAGCTACCCTAATTAAATATAGATTGGAGTGAGAATAGTAAATTAATTAAGTTCAGTGTCCAGCACTTATCTTAATTAAATATAGACTGGAGTGGGAATAGTAAATTAATTAAGTTCAGTGTCCAGCACATACTCTAATTAAATATAGGCTGGAGTGAGAATAGTAAATTAATTAAGTTCAGTGTCCAGCACTTATCTTAATTAAATATAGACTGGAGTGGGAATAGTAAATTAATTCAGTTCAGTATCCAGCACCTACAATAATTTAATATAGGTTGGAGTGAGAATAGTAAATTAATTAAGTTCAGTGTCCAGCACTTATATTAATTAAATATAGACTGGAGTGGGAATAGTAAATTAATTCAGTTCAGTGTCCAGCAACTACTCTAATTGAATATAGGTTGGAGTGAGAATAGTAAATTAATTAAGTTCAGTCTGTAGTGGGAGTAGTATGTTAATTAAGTTTGGTAAATAGCAAATATTAGAATTAAATATAGAGTTGAATAGGAACAGTTAAATTAATTTGTTTTAATTTACAACAAATCTGTAGATTTTAGTTTTGCTTGGATAAAAGATAGAAGTTATATCAGAATGCAAATTCCAAATATTTGTATAAAATAGTAGAAAGGAAAATAAGATTTGTTTTATAGTTGTTGGAATGTATATTAATTAGAGAGAAAATATTGTTTATTATTACGCATATTATAATAATTAAATCATTGAAATAAACATGTAATAACATAATTAATATTTAACATTTGTATTATTGTAAAAAAAAAATTATAATGGATATATATTTGTTTAATGTATATTTTGGACATTAATATATGAACAGACAAAATAATAAAAAAATAACAATTCTGATTTTTATAGCTGTTTAATATTTTTTAATTTATATTGTGTACTCTCAATATTTTTAGACTTTATTTGGATTTATAAGAAATTGTATGTTTTGAAATATATGATAAATATATTTTAATTATTAATATTTATATTAGATAATTAATATTGAAATTGTTTACATTTTAGAATATTTCTTTTTATTTTTAGTTTTGGTATGTTGTAGATACAATATATTAATTATATCATGTTCATACATTTTTTTGGGTAATATATACAGTTTGATTATTATATTAATAAATATATTTTATTTATTATATTTATTTTTATAAGTTAAATAATTTTCACATATATAAAAAAAATAGGTATTCTTTTTGAGTATTTTATTCTAATGTTTTACTAATTTTTAAAGTAATGTGTAATGTTAAATAAATAGTTAGGGTATTTTTTGGGATTTTCTTAGTTGTTATGTTTGTTTGGGTCTTTTATTTTGTAACCGCTCGCTGTTGTTTTGGGTTATTTTGGTAGAATCCAGGTCGCGGTCGGGAGCTGTTTCGCGTTTGAGAAGGTAAGAGTTATTTTCTTTATTATTAAATAGTTTTAAGTGTTTTGTGGAAGTAGTAATGTTGTAATAAGTGTGTATGGATTGATGTTTTAGAAGTTAGGGTGTTAGTAATAGTTTGTATACGGCTTTTTAATTTACGTTGGGTTCCGTGTTTGTGGCTTTGTTAGTGTTTTATTATTTAGGTGTGTTAAAGTTTTATAGTGTTTGAATAATGTTTGTAGTGATGTTTTTAGGTGCATTATGTGTGTTTGTGTGTGGGTGGGAATGTTTGTTTCTCTTTTGTAGGTTTTACGGAGAAGATATTTTCGTCTCTTTCAAACACCTTATTTTTTTTAAGGAAGTGTGGATTAGTAGTGTTTACTAATCTTTATTTTACACTTCCTTTATTGTTCGGGTTTCCAGGAGCGGTAATTTATCTTTTTAATATTTTTCGGGATTTTTATGGTTAATGGATAGTCGTTTTTTGGCGTAGACGTTTTTTTCGAAAAACAGTTGTATTTTTCCATTTTATTTGGATTTCTTTTTGATACCTATGGATTTTGAACTACCTGGATTTATTTGGAAGGAATGTTATTATCCCATTGGAGCAACTACACAGGTAAGTTTATTTAAATATTTTAATTGTGGGTGGGCAAATCTTATATATTTAATATTGTTGTTGTGTACTTGGTTTGTTTAATTATGTTGTCTAAATATATGTAGATATAAATTATTTATATATTTTAGACCACATAATTAAATATGTGATTTAATAAAGTGGTTTATTTATGTTGTGATAGTTGTTTTAGTAGAATTGTGGGTTAATATTTTGGAAAGGGTTTAGAAGAGAGTTTGAGCTATTATATTTAAGTACTCAAGTCCTCTTGTGGATGGGTATAGCTGTACCTGTTGTTGTAGGTAATTATACATTTGAGTAGTTTGTCTAGATTGTTTTGGTTTTAATTGTAGGACAGATTGTTGCATTCTTAATTCTTGGAAACGTTGTTCCTTTTGTATGGCAATTAGTAGTTTTTGTAGTGTTGGAGTTGTTCTCCCAGTAGAAGTTAGGAATGCATTATGCCAGCCCTCGACGGCGTTGTTAGTTTTGGCTTGTTGGTTGAGTGTACTTACATATACATTCCACCAAGGTATTTGGAACTTGGGCTGACGTCTATGGCCTGATCTGTGTAGTCTCCCCACCCAGGTATCCTCAAAATAATCTAAGAGGGGAGATAACTTTACTTCATTTTGTTTGTAGAATGGACTTTCTAATAAAAGATTGTAATGTTCTGCAACATCTGTGGTTGGTACATAAGCTAGGGCTGTTAGAAGTTTTATTTGATGTGCAAAACTTATGTTTGTGGCATATTCTACACTTAGTGAAGATTTTTGTAAATGTCTCCATATACATTGGTTTAGATGGAAGTAACATCCTTGGATAGCTGTATGGGGGTACAGTTTTAGAATGCAATTATCATGGCTTGCTCAAAGTCTATGATAATTCTTTGAGGGTAAAAATCATTTGATTCTTGTTTTAGTTTTCCTAGCATTTCATTATATGTTGTGTTTTGTTTGTTAGGTAATAGTGCATAAATTAAAGGTATGGAAGTGTTGTGATATTGACCGTGTATTGTGTAAAGCTGGTAGAATGGTTTTGGGCATATTGTAAAGGTGCCATCCATCATCCATGTTTGGCATTGTTGGAGTTTAGTTATATTGTTTGCAGTAGCAAACATTATGATTCTTTTTTCTGTGCTTTTGTTATCAAAAAAAATAAAAGGTTCATTATTGTGGGTGATAGTTAATTCTGGTGGAATGATGATATCTTGAAAAGTTTTAGGGGATGGTATAGTTGTCGTGGTTGATTTTTTGGTCCTAGCAATTGTTCTTTTTATAGAAGCAATTGATGGTAATTGGCCTCTTGCTTCTTTGGGCACTCTAGGTAATAGTTCTTTTAGGATTACACTTGTAGCAGTTTGTGAACCAGTGCTTAATTCTTTTATATTTTCAAGGGTTGATCTGACTTCTATTTCAGAGAGATTGGGTGGATGGTTATGCTCTCTTGTATATAGTACAGTTGTTTCTCTTGTTGTTGCTCGTCCGTAGCATTTGTTAGAATAATATTTAGAACACTTCCAGTTCACTTTTCGGTCCGTCTGCTTTTCTTGGGTGTATGTGTAACCCATGTAACACAATAGGAATTTTCCTTTCTGCGAAGTTATAAATTGGGCTTCTTCTGTCATCGTGATGTGTTCGAAATCTGGAAAAAATGTATATGAAAATATATGCAATAGTACTTTATATATTTCTATAAAAATAGGAAACAAAAAACTATTTTATATATACTTACCAAGTGTTTTTGGTTGTATTTGAATGAAGATGTTCTTTGTAGACAAAATGCTGTTTAGTTGATGTAGTCTCTGAAAGTTAAAGAAGATATATTGTTTTGGTTGGTTTAGTTTTTTAAGTGGGGTGGTATTGCTGTTTGGTATAGACTATTTTTTTTGTAGAAACGTTTTTTATTGTTTTACAAATCAACAACTCAACAAACATTCCCCCCTTTACCCGTCCCGGAAGTACCACACATTTATCATCAACACCAATTATTCAGGAGAAGGAACAACCTTCCCACCCAGTTCTCTACCCCCCCCCCTCCCCCACCCCATGTCAATGTACCCCCGTCCCCTACCCCTCTTCCTATGTGCCCCTCCTCCCTAATAAATAAGATGCAGGAGCTCACCCTCTCCCTAAGCAAACGGAGCCTTCCCTAATGCCGAGTGGTATAGACTATAGGTGTTAATTTATACAGGTTTTTAAAAACTTAAAGAGAACATGGATTTGTTTAGGGGTTTAGGATGTTTTGGGGTTTGAGTAGGATTTAATTAATATTTTATAAAGTATTTTGATAGTATACTTACTTTTTAGTGAGTCCTTTCTGGCAATCTTCAATATTTTCTTTAGCTGTTTTGAGTAATATCTGTAGTGGAAACATAAAGAGATGGAACATATATGAGTTAGTTATTTATTTGAGTAAAGATAAATTAGTGTTTTAGTTTAATTTGGCAGTTTAGTTAGAAAAGATTATTTACTTACGTTTTTAGAATAGTAGTAGGATGTAGGTTTCTTCTGTTTAGCAGAGTTTCTTCTTCGTTCAATGCTTTGGTTTAAGGCACAGTAGAAGACTTGTTTTAATTGGTTTATATCGTGGTTTTAAATTGTTTCTTGAATGTTATTGGTTGTTTTCTGTATGTGGCCTTTTTATTGGATAGTTTGAATTTTTTTAAGTTAATTGGTTTCCTTTTTTGGAAAATGCTAAGTAAGAGTATATTTAGTTTTAAAGGAGGAGAGTTTTAAATAATTATATATAAAAAGATTGTTTATAATGTGTTGTAATTTTGTTAAATGTGTTGGAAATGCCTATGTGATAATTATTTCAGTGTTTTTTTATTATGTTGTTAAATATTTAGATCGTTATAAATGTAATGTTTATGTTTAAGTAGAATATAATTGGAAAATGTATGTTTTCGGAAAATATTGTATTTATGTTGTTTAAAGTATTGGTTTTATTAGTATTAGAATTGTCGATATATTAAAAAAAAACGATATTATTGATGTCTATATTTTGGTTATCGATATTTGTTACATGTGTTATATTTATTTACTTATGTCGATATTTAGTATTGCGATATTGATGTGTGCGATTTTTGTGTGATCGATATAATTGTATTACGATATTGTAGTGTCGATATTAGTGTAGTTTTTTAATTAAGTATACAATGTCGATAATTTTGATGTCGATATATTTGATGCGATATTTGTGTAGTTCGATAATGTGTCTTTCGATAATATGTCAGAGATCCCCGTCAGCTATTGTGTCCCAGTTCGTAATATATTGTAGTATCCAATTCTAGCATGTTGTAGGATTGTAACAAAGGTGGGAGGGATGTTTCCAGTTAGGACACCAACAAGAGTAATAGATGCTCTGGGCAATACATATCACCTAGTGCCAAGGGTACACCAACATTTAGAACCAGTACCTCAACTAGAGGGGGGAATGTTATTGAAATGAAATACGAAGAAGTGGTGCAACAGCAGACAACAGTAGAGAGCATAACACAGCTATACATGGTGAAAGAGCAGTGCAGCCCTAAAATCTCGTTCTGATGAGAGAGGTGAAGAGTTCACTTGAAAACAGAGTACATGCCTTGCAAGGTCGTAGTTAAAGGAAAACCTTGGCCTTAGCACACATGCACATATGTTGTGTTCTCAGCAAATTGAAAACATGATTAAACAATAGGAGCAGGAGATTAAATTATCTAAGAGTACACAGAATCTGAAAAGAGTTCTTGGGAGCAGAATGATCACACTCACACAAATACACATGCATTCAATAGTAGAGAATACTTGGTTTGTTAGGCATTGTTAGAACTATAATAAAGGATGTGTAGAGAATTAGGTTAAAGTTTAGGGTCACAGGTGACTTGATGTTTTTCCACAAACAATATGGAAGTACTAAGTAAGTAATTGTTTAATCTTTTGTAACATATATTCTCTGACTGTAGAAAAGTAGCTGCCTGTGAAGCAACAAATTGAGACCGACTGTTTACTTGTGTGAAGACGGTCGCTCTCCCTGCTGCGACAGTAAAGAGGTGTTTTTACCTTGCCAAGAGGAATCTGTCTTCTTTATCTTTAATTTATCCTGCAACAGTGGCAAATGAGTTCCCCTGGAGGAGATGGCATCAAAGGCTGGTCAATACTGGTATGGCTTTATCTGCTAATACCATGTACAACTTACTCTGCAGACCATTGGGCCCTGCTGCTCTCCCTCTTTGCAGTCTCTCAACACTTCTCTGACCTCCTTGTTATAGTCCCCTATTCAAATCTGCCTTCTGTTCTAATTCTAGCTTCAGAAGTGAGTACCTACTTAACCAGCTCTCTTTCTTCCCGTGACTTCTCAGACCCTGCCGTATATATATATATATATATATATATATATATATAGCCCAAAAAAAAACAAAAAATAAATCTTCTATGTCTTTACTATTGGACAACAGATTTCCGGGGGTCTTACACTTTAGCTCTGTCATAATGTTTTTTTTTATTTAGTTTTGTTTTCCAAGCCAGGTGTTTACTGCAGCTCTCACTACACTATACTAATTAGCTAACTTACTCTGCTCCCACCTTCACTGTATACCCTATTCTAAAAAACCCTGAAAACTATCTCCTGGCATCCCACAGTCTGTTAGACTGGCCCTCATCTTTTCTTTGCTAAGATGTTTACCTAATGCCATCTCTAACCCTGAGATCCTATCCTCTAGATCCAGAAGCTTTTTTTTTTTAAGTCTCTGTTCTTGTGAGACTCTATACCTATAATTCTACCTCTTATGAATGTACCTATAATTCTACCTCTTATGAATGCCTTAAATGGGACATAACCCAAATCTACGTCCAAAAAATATTCTATCTCCTGTCTTAACTGTTTAACCACCTCCTGATCCCTTAACAACTTCCTGTCCAATGTACACCTTTGGGGAATTCAGTCAAAACAGACAGTTTGAGAGGGTAACATGGCAGCCACGAGGTAAACGGTCGCGGATCGCCAGGAACGGGAGTCGAGCTGCCGAGGATGTGAGCACTTTGCTGCCACCCCACCCCCCTTGTCACCCCCCCCCCGCGTCTAGAATGATGGCCCGATTTTAGAATTGGAAAATTGTAAATGGATCAAGCTGATTACTGCAGCTTCCTGCGGCATCGTGGATGCAGCGGGTTGAGCTACACTGCTGGGGAGCTGTTCAGGCGAAGTAAGAGAGGCTCTGGCGTGGGAAAGGGCTGCAGTGCTGTTACGTTGCCTATGAACGGCACGAGCCTTGAGGTGCAGAGTCAGCACAAGCTCCCTGAAGGAGGCCACAGAGGAAACGGGTAACAGGAGAGGGGTCTCTGCCTAAGCCTGCAGGGTTGAAGGGCAGGATAGGGGGGTCTGCAAACGCCACATTATCCCCATATGGAGAAGGAGAGCTTACCGCCTCCGGAGAAAGCTGGTGCAATTCCTGATAGGATATCAAGGTACACTCTACACACTAGGACTCTCGGTACTCTCTAGAAGTCAACTGGGGTAAGTCTGAAATTACCCTCAGCCACGGTAGTCCCCAGTGATATATGTACTAGTAAAGTTGGAGGGCCTATTCCCACTAAGGTAGTGAGGGCAGGGAAATCTGTAAGGCAGCTGGGGAAGAGCCCACTCAGAAGGGGGGGGGATCTCCACCCTACAAGTTAAGGTCACTCCATCCCTTGAATCATATAATAAAGTTTCGACTCAATGCGCAATTTACGGACAACAGAAGAGGCAGATAGTCTGATAGATAGCATAAGAAATGGTGGGGTATCTTGAGCAATAGTTCTTATCTGATTTTGAAAATAAGGAAATGAGGTATCTGGTATCGGCAGATCGGGGTGGTGAGGGATGGACGGAAAGGGAGAGGCATGGCTTATATTTATGGTTTAGTGAGGCAAGCTCCCTCTCTCTGGTGGTCCAACAGGCACCATGCCTGATAGTCAAGGGAGGGTTCCCATGGGAGGGATAGGGGGTAAACGGGAGGAGGGCAGGGCACTGGGTGGGGAGCAGTGGGAAAAAATCTAAAAAATAATAAGTCCTCAACATTTATATTGTCTTGGTATACTTTTAAAATAGATTATCAGAGATCCCCAGGTCTTTTAAAATTTGCTCAAGGCAAATGGGTTGGGATGATAATGAGCTACAAATTTCAACCTGGGATGTAAATGGCCTCAGATCGAAAAATAGACAGAGACTGGTGATGAAATACTTAGATGACTCCAAAGCCCAGGTTATTATGTTACAAGAGACCCACCTAACGGCAAGTGAAAGCAGGGGGTTATATGCAAAGGAAAGCTGGGTCGAAAGTTATGCAGTATCCGACCAATCAGAATGTTGCAAGGGTGTTGCAATACTTATCAGGAGGGGGTCAAGGGTTGAGCTGATTTCCTCCAAAACTGATGATTCAGGCAGGTGGGTTTTAGCAACTCTCAAATGCTCTGGTGCAGTTTGTCTGTGCTGGTTTTTACGGTCCAAATGTGGACGACCCCCAGTACATTGTGGATTTACAACTGACATTAGTAGGGGTAACCACACCTATAATAATAGGGGGAGACTTTAACGCCCTTTTAGACCTTACATTGGACAGGTCCACTAGCAGGAAGGGAACCCAAGCCCAAGCACCAAAGACTAGACAGGCCCTCAACCATATGATACATGAAATGGGATTGGTTGACACCTGGAGATATTTAATGAAGGATAAGTGAGGTTACACTTTCCGTACAAAAAGTACAACCATTTGTCAAGATTGGACTATTTGCTAGTGGACAGAGTGTGGGCTGGGAAATTAAAAGAGGTCCATATATCACCAGGACATATTTCCGACCACGCTGTGGTTAGTGTCACACTAACGGGAATCAGAGCAAGGCATAATGCGAGATGGACATTGAAAAGGTCTATCTTATTAGACCCGATGGTTCCATCCTTTTGAAAAAAACAACTATAGAGTTCTTCCAGGATAATGCCTATTCGGCCTCCATTGGATTTATCGGGGATACTTTTAAGACTTGTGCACAAGGAGTCTTACAAAGACAGGTCTCGTACAAGAACAAGGTGGATAGGGCCGAGCTGAGGAAATTGGAGGGGGAAATTGGGACATTAGAAGTCAAGATGCAGCAAGGGACACGGAACACACAGATCAGAGATGAGGTCCTAAAACAGTTGGAGGAAGCCAGAGTAAATTATAAGATCAAGTTAGAGACAAAATGTAGAGAGAGGTGGGCTACGCAGCATTTTGAATATGGTAAAAAAGCTGAAGCACTGTTGGCATGGCAGTCGAGGGCCGAGAGTGCGCGAAATCACATTGAGGAGCTGGTCATCAACCCCAAGGCGACATTACGAACAGCGATGAGGAAATACAGGCCATTTTAGTCTCAATCTTCTCTGAACTATATGCGGAAGAAGAGAGCCCTGATGAGGAGAGCCTAAAGCATTGGCTAAATAATGTAGGTCTCCGGGTTCTAACAATAGAGGGTAGGAAGAGTATAGATGCTCCAAATACAGAGGGGGAAATAAGAGAGCAGCTCTAGCATATGAGGAACGGAAAGGCGACAGCTCCAGATTCATAGTGCCGGAAATTAAGTCACTTTTCAATGCAGTAACGCAGTTTATAAGGGGGAAGAACCGATCCCGAATTCTTGGAGAGAGGCCACAATTACTTACCCGCTAAGAATCCGAGGAAGGACAATTCTTATCGTCCAATCTCCTTGTTGAATGTAGATCATAACATTTATCAACTGTCCACCAACAGTAGTATTGTTTATAATGTGGAATAGAAGGACTGAGAGAGGGGACGATGGAGAGCCAGGCACCTCTCTAGTTCTCTCTTGTCTTCTCTTATGAGGTTTTTATAAAATGTACATCCATCCACTTTGGCCCATTTTAATCTTCTCCCTTGGTCTGTTATTTTCTCTGGTAGCACAGAGAAAATAACAGACCAGGGGAGAAGATTAAAATGGGCCAAAGTGGATGGATGTACATTTTATAAAAACCTCATAAGAGAAGGCAAGAGAGAACTAGAGAGGTGCCTGGACCCCGTGGTTGAGGGACCAGAAGTAGTTAAATGCTTTGAGGCAGTTGCCCATTTAGTGGACAAGTTGTTGTGCTCCACCCACCATGGTCCAGTTATGGAAAATCCAAGATGGTTTGACAAACCCTGCACCTCAGCCCTCAAAAACTTAAAAAGTTGTTTAAAAATCTTACCAAGGGACAAGTTGAAAGTAAAAGAGTTAAGGCTGATATACAATCAGGCCGTTAAATGCAGGAAAAGAGCCATTCAAACACAGGCCTGGGAAGACCTAAGGGAGGCTGCCTTAAGGAGGGACATTTCCGCTTTCTGGAAAACAATTAATAATCCATGTTTCCAGGATGCCAGTGTTCCCGCACTCGGCACCAATATCTTGCCGGAAGATTGGGTAGCTCATTTCACAGGCCTTTATAATTATGTAGCGGAAAGTACAATTCCCTCTGAGGTGGAGGCAGGGGAGGTACCTGCAATTATGTTTACGTTGGAGGAGATCATTGGGGGAATACAGGGTCTATCCCCTAATAAAGCGCCAGGACCGGATGGCATTCCCCCGGATCTCTTTCTAAGTAGTATTGAGTTGTGGGCGCCCATACTGACAAGAGTGATCAATGCTGCGGTAACGTTTGGTTGTCCCAGTTCGTGGTCCACAGTGATAATTGTCCCTATATTCAAAAAAGGGAATAGGGACTCCCCTCAATGTTATCGCCCGATCTCTTTGATCGACGTCACAGCGAAAGTTATGGGACGTGTGATTTTAGCACGTTTGATGGATTGGTCGGAGGAAAATCGGGTCATTACTGATGTTCAATATGGTTTTAGACCGGGGAAATCTACATCCGACCAGTGTATAAATTTATATTTACTAGTGGCTAAATATACATTAGCAAGTGAGGGGACGGTTTATTTAGGCTTTATGGACCTAACAGCCGCATTCGACCATGTAAACAGGGAGAAATTATGGGCACTTTTAAGTAGGTTGGGGGTGGATGGGGGACTTATAAATATACTTAGGGACCTACACTGTAATACATCTGCTAGAGTCCGATATAACCGTGAGGGGAACTTATCAGCATCGTTCTCTTGCACTAGTGGGGTTAGACAAGGGTGCATTTTGGCCCCCTTTTTGTTCTCCCTATATATCAATGGACTGGAGCAAGCATTACTTGATCTTAAGGTGGACTCCCCCAGGGTAGGATGTAGGCCAATTCCAGTTCTGCTTTATGCAGATGACGCGGTACTTCTAGCGCGCACACCCAGGGGCTTGCAGCGTCTGATAGACGGTTGTGTTAATTTCATGGACACGCTGGATCTGTCGGCCATTCTCTCTAAATCCTATGTCATGGAGGTCGGACGCAAACCCATTAAGAAATTCAGTTATAAAATGGGTGATAATAGCATAGGGAAAGTACAAAAATTTTCATATTTAGGCATTTTATTTGATGGGCGATTAAATTTTAAAATTTTACTGGAGGAACGATGCACAAAGCTAGTCTCGACCACAGGCTCTATTATGAATTATGGACGTAGGCTGGGACGGTGGTCCCCGGAGCAGATAGCAAGATTGTACACCTCAATTTGCTGCGCAAAGGTGTTATATGGAGCTGAACTTTGGGGCTGTAGAGAAGCCCATCAGCTTCAGATAGAGGAGAATAAATACCCGAGATCCCTACTTAGCATTCCCCAAAGTACCTTGTCTTATGTTACTCATGAGGAACTAGGATTGGCTTATATAGAGGATGTGGTTCATTTGAAGCCGATTATGGCCTGGATTAGGATTTGGGCGAACCCAGAGGCTGATCTAAACAGGCAAATAATTATGGACAGCATCAGTAGGGATAAAGGGTTGTCCATCCCTTGGCTGAGACATGTAAAGTCCTCTCTTGAGTCTATTGGATGTAAAAACCTTTTTAGTACCCCCATGGTAATTACTCGTTTGGACAGGAAATTGATGAAAAGATATTTTAACTATGTCCAATTGCAGAGAGAAACAAAAGAAGGGGGTAAGAACTCTGTTATAGCTTACAATATGTTGAAAACGGTGGTGGGGATGGAACCGTATATGACTCTTATGTGTAATGCTCAGGATAGGTTTTTAATCACCCGTTTTAGGCTCAATCTTTTATATCATTTGTTATCTGTGCCTCATGGTTTTACTGTTTCGGTTGAGCAGAAGGGTCCCTGTGGTTGCGATCTACGATCTCCTCAGGACACCCTTCATTTTGTACTGTTATGCCCATTTTATTCAGTGCCGAGACGTCGATTTTTAGTTGGTATTTTAAAACATGCTAAATTCAAGCAGGCCAGGGTCGCCTTGCTACACCTACAAATGGTAAATGACTCTCGGACTCTGTTTTGTGTGGTGAATTTCTTGAAGATGGCCTTAACAATAAGGAAAACAAGAGCGGTTTGTTGAATCAAAAATTAGTACTGCATTTGATGTATATCAGCATGGATTTTAATGAAATTTTTATCTTTTTATTGTTATGTGCTTTTATGGTGTTTTTTAGATGCCGAATAAAGATTTTGAAATGAATGAATGTAGATCATAACATTTACACTGGCATTTTGGCAGGGAGATTGACAAAGGTGGCTTCCCAACTGATACATAACGACCAGAAAGGCATTGTCCCAAAAAGACAAATAGAAGAACTTACATTGTCATTAATTGGGACTATAGACCTAGCAGTCGCACATTCGATTCCCTTGGCGGTGATCACTATAGATGATAGAAAGTCGATTTTTTTCACTGGGGTAAAACGTTCTTCAATAGAGATATATTCAAACAAGATGAAAACAAAAAATATTTCCCAACCTTACTGAAGAAAATACCATTGCCTACACTTTTGACTGAGCACACAGTGACATTGAAAGACCAGGGATTAACCACCTAATCTTCAGAGAAAGAGTCTAAGACCTTAACCATTAGTCAAGAGTGACTCTTTACCAGTTGGCCTGAAAACTAATAGAAGAACATGCAGATGAAAAACCCACGCCTAGGTAGAGCAGTATGTTAGTGTCCACCTACAGTAGTATTGTTTATAATGTGGAATAGAAGGACTGAGAGAGGGGACGATGGAGAGTCAGGTTTTTTCACTGTGATAAGAAGTTCTTCAAAAGAGATATATTCAAACAAGATGAAAAGAAAAAATATTATCCAACCTTATTAAAGAAAGTAACATTGCCTACACTTTTAAGTGAGCACACAGTGCCATTGAAAGACCAGGGAGTCTAAGACCTCAACCATTAGACCAGTGTGACTCTCTATCATTTAGCCTAAAAACTGACATATGACTTGTGGATCAAAAACCCATGTCTAGGTAGAGAAGTGTGTTAGTGTCCACCACAGTACTATTCTTTATAGTGTCGAATGGAAGGACTGAAAGAGGGAACGATAGAGTCGTTTTTTTTCACTGGCGTAAGAAGTTCTTCAAAAGAGATATATTCAAACAAGATGAAAAGAAAAAATAGTTTCCAACTCTATTAAGGAAATTAACATTGCCTACACTTTTAAGCAAGCACACTTCCCTTGAAAGTCCTGGGATTAAACACCTAATTCTCACAGGAAGAGTCAAAGACCTTAACCATTAGGCCAGAAAGACTCTGCAACATTTGGCCTAAAAACTAATATATGACTTGCGGATCAAAAACCCATGTCAAGGTAGAGAAGTATGTTAGAGTCCACCAACAGTACTAATCTTTATAGTGTGGAATGGAAGGACTGAGAGAGGTAACGATAGAGTGTCGTTTTTTTTCACAAGTTCTTCAAAAGAGATATGTTCAAACAAGATGAAAAGAAAAAATATTTCCCAACCTTACTGAAGGAAATAGCATTGCCTACACTTTAGACTGAGCACCCAGTGACATTGAAAGACCAGGGATTGAACACCTATTTCTCACAGGAACAGTCTGAGACCTTAACCATTGGGCCAGCTTGCCTCTTTACCAAATGTCCTAAAAACTAATATATGACATGCGGTTCAGAAACCCATGGCTAGGTAGAGAAGTATGTTAGTGTCCACCAACAGTACTATTGTTTATCGTTCCCTCTCTCAGTCCTTGCATTCCACACTATAGAGTGGTTTTTTTTCCCACTGGGCTAAGAAGTTCTTCAAAAGAGATATATTCAAACAAGATGAAAAGAAAAAGATATTTACCAACCTTACTGAAAGAAATAATATTTCCTACACTGAAGACTGAGCACTCAGTGACATTGAACACCTAATTTTCAGAGAAAGAGTCTAAGACCTTAACCATTAGGCCAGAGTGACTCTTCACCAACTGGCCTGAAAACTAATATATGACATGCGGATCAGAAACCCATGGCTAGGTAGAGAAGGATGTTAGTGTCCACAAACAGTACTATTCTTCATAGTGTTGAATGGAAGGACTGAGAGAGGGAACGATAGAGTGTTGTTTTTTTTCCACTGGGGTAAGAAGTTCTTCAAAAGAGATGTATTCAAACAAGAAAAAAAATTGCCTTACCTTACTGAAGGAAATACCATTGTCTACACGTTAGGCTGAGCACCCAGTAACTCTGAAAGACCAGGGATTGAACACCTAATCTTCAGAGTAAGAGTCTAAGTGCTTAACCATTAGGCCAAAGTGACTTTTTACCAGTTGGTCTGAAAACTAATATATGACATGCGGATCAGAAACCCATGGCTAGGTAGAGAAGTATGTTAGTATCCACCAGCAGTACTATTCTTTATAGTGTGGAATGGAAGGACTGAGAGAGGGAAGGATAGAGTGTCATTTTTTTCACTGGGGTAAGAAGTTCTTCAAAAGAGATGTATTCAACCAAGATGAAAAGGAAAAATAATTCCCAACCTTACAGATGGAAATACCATTGCCTACACTTCAGAATGAGTACCCAGTGACATTAAAAGACCAGGGATTGAACACCTAATCTTCAGTGAAAGAGTCTAAGATTCAAAAGAGATGTATTCAAACAAGAAAAAATATTGCCTTACCTTACTGAAGGAAATACCATTGTCTACACATTAGACTGAGCACCCAGTAACACTGAAAGACCAGGGATTGAACACCTAATCTTCAGAGTAAGAGTCTAAGATCTTAACCATTAGGCCAAAGTGACTCTTTACCAGTTGGTCTGAAAACTAATATATGACATGCGGATCAGAAACCCATGGCTAGGTAGAGAAGTATGTTAGTGTCCACCAACAGTACTATTGTTTATAGTGTGGAATGGAAGGACTGAGAGAGGAAACAATAGAGTGTAGTTTTTTTAACTGGGGTAAGAAGATCTTCAAAAGAGATATATTCAAACAAGATGAAAAAAAAAAAAATGAAAAATCCGAACCTTACTGAAGGAAATACCTTTGCAAACACTTTAAACTGAGCACCCAGTGACATTGAAAGACCAGGGATTGAACACGTAATCTTCAGAGTAAGTGTCTAAGACCTTAACCATTAGGGCAACATGACTCTTTAACAGTTGGCCTGAAAACTTATATATGACATGCAAATCAGAAACCCATGGCTAGGTAGAGAAGTATACTTATTCCAAACAAAAGGTTTAGAGTGTACACTTCAAGGACATATATCCAAAAGCAATCAAAACATAAATGTATATGTATAACAATGAATACATTTCAGAACTGTTCTGAAACTGCTGCTACTTGTCACTTTATTTGCCGTGCGGTGTTTGAGTCCCGCTTGGATTCAATACGGGGAAAAGCTGAGGAAGATTTAATCGTTCTATGACCCCTTGAAATTGCCATTATTTTAATTGGCTTTTGAAGCTGCTGCTGTTGAAGTGACTCCTTGAAATTGCCATTATTTTAACTGGCCTTTGAAGTTGCTGTTGCTGAAGTGACTTTACAGCGATATCTAATTTGTCTGAGATATAAATTGCCCATTTGGGATGCTCAGTATATTTTATGTCCTGAAGATGACCATGGATTAACACCTAAGATCGAAACGCCGTCGACGCTATTGTGGCCGCAACTATTGAAGGACACATTTTCTGTCTACTGGAGTTTTATGTAAATTTTATAAACTCCTTTGTTATGTAATCATATCCTTGTCTGCCACTTGTCTGGTTATGTATATTTATATGTTTTTATGTTATATGTACCAGCTTACAACACTGAGCAGTGCTGATATGTTTTATTGAATACATTTTGTACGTTTTTCTATTAGGGCCTCTTTTCTTTTTCTTTTCTTCCCTTTTTTTGTATTTCAATGTATTCATTGTTATACATATAAATTTATGTTTTGATTGCTTTTGGATATTTGTCCTTGAAGTGTACACTCTGAACCTTTTGTTTGGAATAAGTATTGAATGCCCCTGGTTCGGGTGGTTTGGGCTGCCCCTGTGGTGGTTAATGAGGTAGAGAAGTATGTTAGTGTCCACCAACAGTACTATTCTTTAAAGTGTGGAATGGAAGGACTGAGAGAGGGAACTATAGAGTGTCATTTTTTTCACTGGGGTAAGAAGTTCTTCAAAAGAGATACATTCAAGCAAGATGAAAAGAGTGACATTGAAAGACCAGGGATTGACCACCTAATCTTCAGAGTAAGAGTATAAGACCTTAACCATTAGACCAAAGTGACTCTTTACCAGTTTCTCTGAAAACTAATATATGACATGCGGATCAGAAACCCATGGCTAGGTAGAAAAGTATGTTAGTATTCACCAACAATACTATTCTTTAAAGTGTGGAATGGAAGGACTGAGAGAGGGAAGGATAGAGTGTCGTTTTTTTTCACTGGGGTAAGAAGTTCTTCAAAAGAGATATATTCTACCAAGATGAAAAGAAAAAATAATTCCCAACCTTACTGATGGAAATACCATTGCCTACACTTCAGACTGAGTACCCAGTGACATTGAAAGACCAGGGATTGAACACCTAATCTTCAGAAAAAGAGTCTACGACCTTAATCATTGGGCCAGCTTGCTTCTTTACCAAATGGCCTGAAAACTAATATATGACATGCGGTTCAGAAACCCATGGCTAGGTAGAGCAGTATGTTAGTGTCCACCAACAGTACTATTCTTTAAAGTGTGGAATGGAAGTACTGAGAGAGGGAAGGATAGAGTGTCATTTTTTTCACTGGGGTAAGAAGTTCTTCAAAAGGGATATATTCAAACAAGATGAAAAGAAAAAATATTTCCCAACCTTATTAAAGGATATACCACTGCCTACACTTCAGACTGAAAACCCAGTGATATTGAAAGACCAGGGATTGAACACCTAATCGTCAGAGAAAGAGTGTAAGATCTTAACCGTTTGGCCAGAGTGCCTCTTTAGCAGTGGGCCTGAAAACTAATATATGACATGCGGACCAGAAACCCATGGCTAGGTGGAGAAGTATGTTAGTGTCCACCAACAGTACTATTGTTTATAGTGTGGGATGGAAGGACTGAGAGAGCGAACAATAGAGTGTAGTTTTTTTTACTGGGGTAAGAAGATCTTCAAAAGAGATATATTCAAACAAGATGAAAAGAAAAAAGCTTCCCAACCTTACTGAAGGAAATACCTTTGCCTACACTTTAGACTGAACACCCAGTAACATTGAAAGACCAGGGATTGAACACCTAATTTTCAGAGTAATAGTCTAAGACCTTAACCATTAGGGAACCATGACTCTTTACCAGTTGGCCTGAAAACTAATATGTGACATGCGGATCAGAAACCCATGGCAAGGTAGAGAAGTATGTTAGTGTACACCAACAGTACTATTCTTTAAAGTGTGGAATGGAAGGACTGAGAGAGGGAAGGATAGAGTGTTGTTTTTTTTCAATGGGGTAAGAAGTTCTTCAAAAGAGATATATTCAAACAAGATGAAAAGAAAAACTATTTCCCAACCTTACTGAAGGCAATACTATTGCCTACACTTTAGACTGAGCACCCAGTGACATTGAAAGCACAGGGATTGAACACCTAATCTTCAGAGTAAGAGACTAAGACCTTAACCATTCGGCCAGAGCAACTCTTTACATGTTGACCTGAAAACAAATATATGACATGCGGATCAGAAACCCATGGCTAGGTAGAGAAGGATGTTAGTGTCCACCAACAGTACTATTCTTTATAGTGTGGAATAGAAGGACTGAGAGAGGGAATGATAGAGTGTCGTTTTTTTTCACTGGGGTAAGAAGTTCTTCAAAAGAGATATATTCAAACAAGATGAAAAGAAAAAATATTTCCCAACCTTACTGAAGGAAATACCATTTCCTACACTTTAGTCTGACCACCCAGTGACATTGAAAGAAAAGAGATTGAACACCTAATCTTCAGAGTAAGAGTCTAAGACCTTAACCATTAGGGCAGCATGACTCGTTACCAGATGGCCTGAAAACTAATATATGACATGCGTATCAGAAACCCATGGCTAGGTAGAGAAGTATGTTAGTGTCCTCCAACAGTGCTATTCTTTATAGTGTGGAATGGAAGGACTGAGAGAGGGAACGATAGAGTGTTGTTTTTTTTCACTGGGGTAGGAAGTTCTTCAAAAGAGATATATTCAAACAAGATGAAAAGAAAAAATATTTCCCAACCTTACTGAAGAAAATACCCTTGCCTACTCTTTTGACTGAGCACACAGTGACATTGAAAGCCCAGGGATTGAACACCTAATCTTCAGAGTAAGTGTCTAAGACCTTAACCATTTGGCCAGAGCAACTCTAAACCAGTTGGCCTGAAAACTAATATATGACATGCGGATCAGAAACCCATGGCTAGGTAGAGAAGGATGTTAGTGTCCACCAACAGTACTGTTGTTTATAGTGTGGAATGGAAGGCCTGAGAGAGGGAACGATAAAGTGTTGTTTTTTTCACTGGGGTAAGAAGTTCTTCAAAAGAGATATATTCTAACAAGATGAAAAGAAATAATATTGCCCTACCTTACTGAAGGAAATACCATTGCCTACCCATTAGACTGAGCACCCAGTGACACTGAAAGACCAAGAATTGAACACGTAATCTTCAGAGGAAGAGTCTAAGACCTTAACCATTAGTCCTGAGTGACTCTTTACCTGTGGGCCTGAAAACTAATATATGACATGCGTATCAGAAACCCATGGCTAGGTAGAGAAGGATGTTAGTGTCCACCAACAGTACTATTCTTTATAGTGTGGAATGGAAGGACTGAGAGAGGAATCAATAGAGTGTCGGTTTTTTTCACTGGGGTAAGAAGTTCTTCAAAAGAGATATATTCAAACAAGATGAAAAGAAAAAATAATTCTCAACCTTACTGATGGAAATACCATTGCCTACACGTTAGACTGAGCACACAGTGACATTGAAAGATCAGAGATTGTACACATAATCTTCAGAGTAAGAGACTAAAACCTTAACCATTAGGCCAGAGTGACTCTTCACCATCTTGCCTGAAAACTAATATATGACATGCGGATCAGAAACCCATGGCTAGGTAGAGAAGTATGTTAGTGTCCACCAACAGTACTATTCTTTAAAGTGTGGAATGGAAGGACTGAGAGAGGAAACGATAGAGTGTCGTTTTCTTTTCACTGGGGTAAGAAGTTCTCCAAAAGAGATATTTTCAAACAAGATGAAAAGAAAAAAAACCTCCCAACCTTACTGAAGGAAATACCATTGCCTACACTTTAGACTGCGCACCCTGCGACATTGAAAGACGAGGTAGGGAGCATCTAATCTTCTGAGTAAGAGTCTATGTCCTCAACCCTTAGGCCAGAGTGATTCTTTACAATTTGGCCTAAAAACTAATATATGACTTGCGGATCAGAATCCCATGGCTAGGTAGAGAAGTATGTTAGTGTCCACCAACAGTTCTATTCTTTATAGTGTGGAATGGAAGGACTGAGAGAGGGAATGATAGAGTGTCGTTTTTTTTTCACTGGGGTAAGAAGTTCTCCAAAAGAGATATTTTCAAACAAGATGAAAAGAAAAAAAACCTCCCAACCTTACTGAAGGAAATACCATTGCCTACACTTTAGACTGCGCACCCTGCGACATTGAAAGACGAGGTAGGGAGCATCTAATCTTCTGAGTAAGAGTCTATGTCCTCAACCCTTAGGCCAGAGTGATTCTTTACAATTTGGCCTAAAAACTAATATATGACTTGCGGATCAGAATCCCATGGCTAGGTAGAGAAGTATGTTAGTGTCCACCAACAGTTCTATTCTTTATAGTGTGGAATGGAAGGACTGAGAGAGGGAATGATAGAGTATCGTTTTTTTTCACTGGGGTAATAAGTTCTTCAAAAGAGATACATTTAAGCAAGATGACAAGAGTGACATTGAAAGACCAGGGATTGAACACCTAATCTTCAGAGAAAGAGCCTACGCCCTTAACCATTAGACCAAAGTGACCCTTTATGAGTTGGTCTGAAAACTAATATATGACATGCGGATCAGAAACCCATGGCTAGGTAGAAAAGTATGTTAGTATCCACCAACAGTACTATTCTTTATAGTGTGGAATGGAAGGACTGAAAGAGGGAACGATAGAGTGTCGTTTTATTTCACTGGGGTAAGAAGTTCTTCAAAAGAGATATATTCAACCAAAATGAAAAGAAAAAAAAATTCCCCAACCTTACTGATGGAAACACCATTGCCTACACTTCAGACTGAGTACCCAGTGACATTGAAAGACCAGGGATCGAACACCTAATCTTCAGAGTAAGAGTCTAAGACCTTAAGCGTTAGACCACAGTGACTTCTTACCAGTTTGTCTGAAAACTAATATATGACATGCGGATCAGAAACCCATGGTTAGGTAGAGAAGTATGTTAGTGTCCACCAACAGTACTATTCTTTAAAGTGTGGAATGGAAGGACTGAGAGAGGGAAGGATAGAGTGTCATTTTTTTCACTGGGGTAAGAAGTTCTTCAAAAGAGATATATTCAAACAAGATGAAAAGAAAACATATTTCCCAACCTTACTGAAGGAAATACCATTTACTACACTTTAGTCTGAGCACCCAGTGACATTGAAAGAACAGAGAATGAACACCTAATCTTCAGAGTAAGAGTCTAAGACCTTAACCATTAGGCCTGAGTAACTCTTTACCAGTTAGCCTGCAAACTAATATATGACATGTGGATCAGAAACCCATGGCTAGGTAGAGAAGGATGTTAGTGTCCACCAACAGTACTATTGTTTATAGTGTGGAATGGAAGGACTGAGAGAGGGAACAATAGAGTGAAGTTTTTTTCACTGGGGTAAGAAGATCTTCAAAAGAGATATATTCAAACAAGATGAAAAGAAAAAACATTCCCAACCTTACTGAAGGAAATACCTTTGCCAGCACTTTAGACTGAGAACCCAGTGACATTGAAAGACCAGGGATTGCACACCTAATCTTCCGAGAAAGAGTCTAAGACCTTAACCATTAGGGCAGCACGACTCGTTACCAGTTGGCCTGAAAACTAATATATGACATGCTGATCAGAAATCCATGGCTAGGTAGAGAAGGATGTTAGTGTCCACCAACAGTACTGTTGTTTATAGTGTGGAATGGAAGGACTGAGAGAGGGAACAATAGAGTGTAGTTTTTTTTCACTGGGGTAAGATTTTCAAAAGAGATATATTCAAACAAGATGAAAAGAAAAAACATTCCCAACCTTACTGAAGGAAATACCTTTGCCGACACTTTAGACTGAGAACCCAGTGACATTGAAAAACCAGAGATTGAACACCTAATCTTCAGAGAAAGAGTCTAAGACCTTAACCATTAGGGCAGCATTACTCGTTACCAGCCTGCCTGAAAACTAATATATGACATGCGGATCAGAAACCCATGGCAAGGTAGAGTAGTATGTTAGTGTCCACCAACAGTACTATTCTTTATAGTGTGGAATGGAAGGACTGAGAGAGGAAACAATAGAGTGTAGTGTTTTTAACTGGGGTAAGAAGATCTTCAAAAGAGATATATTCAAACAAGATGAAAAAAAAAAAAAAGAAAAAATCCAAACCTTACTGAAGGAAATACCTTTGCAAACACTTTAAACTGAGCACCCAGTGACATTGAAAGACCAGGAATTGAACACGTAATCTTCAGAGTAAGTGTCTAAGACCTTAACCATTAGGGCAACATGACTCTTTACCAGTTGGCCTGAAAACTTATATATGACATGCAAATCAGAAACCCATGGCTAGGTAGAGAAATATACTTATTCCAAACAAAAGGTTTAGAGTGTACACTTCAAGGACATATATCCAAAAGCAATCAAAACATAAATTTATATGTATAACAATGAATACATTTCAGAACTGTTCTGAAACTGCTGCTACTTGTCACTTTATTTGCCGTGCGGTGTTTGAGTCCCGCTTGGATTCAATACGGGGAAAAGCTGAGGAAGATTTAATCGTTCTATGACCCCTTGAAATTGCCATTATTTTAATTGGCTTTTGAAGCTGCTGCTGTTGAAGTGACGCCATAATTTGGCAGGGTATGCTCAGACATGAGTCCCTTGCTCACTTTGCCACTGGATTCAAGCAAGCCTGGCTGAAGACGGCTGTAATGCCAGAAACCGGTCCTAGGAAGCTTGTTTCCGATCCAGGGAAGACATGGCTTGGCAGTTCGGGCTGGACTGTTCCCATGAGGCACAGGGTCAGACTGATTTGCATATGGCCATGTCGGAACTGGGGTGGCAGAGTGGGCTAAAGAACGGTGATGGATTAAACCCAGATCAGTTGACTGGGGGTGAGTGCTTGCAATGTTCAACACTCCGTCCATCATTTCCTTTGGTTTTTGTGCTGTGGAAGTGACTCCTTGAAATTGCCATTATTTTAACTGGCCTTTGAAGTTGCTGTTGCTGAAGTGAATTTACAGCGATATCTAATTTGTCAGAGATATAAATTGCCCATTTGGGATGCTCAGTATATTTTATGTCCTGAAGATGACCATGGATTAACACCTAAGATCGAAACGCCGTCGACGCTATTGTGGCCGCAACTATTGGAGGACACATTTTCTGTCTACTGGAGTTTTATGTAAATTTTGTAAACTCCCTTGTTATGTAATCATCTCCTTGTCTGCCACTTGTCTGGTTATGTATATGTATATGTTTTTATGTTATATGTACCAGCTTACAACACTGAGCCGTGCTGATATGTTTTATTGAATACATTTTGTACGTTTTTCTATTAGGGCCTCTTTTCTTTTTCTTTTCTTCCCTTTTTTCGTATTTCAATGTATTCATTGTTATACATATAAATTTATGTTTTGATTGCTTTTGGATATTTGTCCTTGAAGTGTACACTCTGAACCTTTTGTTTGGAATAAGTATTGAATGCCCCTGGTTCGGGTGGTTTGGGCTGCCCCTGTGGTGGTTAATGAGGTAGAGAAGTATGTTAGTGTCCACCAACAGTACTATTCTTTAAAGTGTGGAATGGAAGGACTGAGAGAGGGAAGGATAGAGTGTCATTTTTTTCACTGGGGTAAGAAGTTCTTCTAAAGAGATACATTCAAGCAAGATGAAAAGAGTGACATTGAAAGACCAGGGATTGACACCCTAATCTTCAGAGTAAGAGTCTAAGACCTTAACCATTAGACCAAAGTGACTCTTTACCAGTTTCTCTGAAAACTAATATATGACATGCGGATCAGAAACCCATGGCTAGGTAGAAAAGTATGTTAGTATTCACCAACAGTACTATTCTTTAAAGTGTGGAATGGAAGGACTGAGAGAGGGAAGGATAGAGTGTCGTTTTTTTTACTGGGGTAAGAAGTTCTTCAAAAGAGATATATTCTACCAAGATGAAAAGAAAAAATAATTCCCAACCTTACTGATGGAAATACCATTGCCTACACTTCAGACTGAGTACCCAGTGACATTGAAAGACCAGGGATTGAACACCTAATCTTCAGAAAAAGAGTCTACAACCTTAATCATTGGGCCAGCTTGCTTCTTTACCAAATGGCCTGAAAACTAATATATGACATGCGGTTCAGAAACCCATGGCTAGGTAGAGCAGTATGTTAGTGTCCACCAACAGTACTATTCTTTAAAGTGTGGAATGGAAGGACTGAGAGAGGGAAGGATAGAGTGTCATTTTTTTCACTGGGGTAAGAAGTTCTTCAAAAGAGATATATTCAAACAAGATGAAAAGAAAAAATATTTCCCAACCTTATTGAAGGATATACCACTGCCTACACTTCAGACTGAAAACCCAGTGATATTGAAAGACCAGGGATTGAACACCTAATCGTCAGAGAAAGAGTGTAAGATCTTAACCATTTGGCCAGAGTGCCTCTTTACCAGTGGGCCTGAAAACTAATATATGACATGCGGATCAGAAACCCATGGCTAGGTGGAGAAGTATGTTAGTGTCCACCAACAGTACTATTGTTTATAGTGTGGGATGGAAGGACTGAGAGAGCGAACAATAGAGTGTAGTTTTTTTTACTGGGGTAAGAAGATCTTCAAAAGAGATATATTCAAACAAGATGAAAAGAAAAAAGCTTCCCAACCTTACTGAAGGAAATACCTTTGCCTACACTTTAGACTGAGCACCCAGTAACATTGAAAGACCAGGGATTGAACACCTAATCATCAGAGTAATAGTCTAAGACCTTAACCATTAGGAAACCATGACTCTTTACCAGTTGGCCTGAAAACTAATATGTGACATGCGGATCAGAAACCCATGGCTAGGTAGAGAAGTATGTTAGTGTCCACCAACAGTACTATTCTTTAAAGTGTGGAATGGAAGGACTGAGAGAGGGAAGGATAGAGTGTTGTTTTTTTTCACTGGGGTAAGAAGTTCTTCAAAAGAGATATATTCAAACAAGATGAAAAGAAAAACTATTTCCCAACCTTACTGAAGGCAATACTATTGCCTACACTTTAGACTGAGCACCCAGTGACATTGAAAGCACAGGGATTGAACACCTAATCTTCAGAGTAAGAGACTAAGACCTTAACCATTCGGCCAGAGCAACTCTTTACATGTTGACCTGAAAACTAATATATGACATGCGGATCAGAAACCCATGGCTAGGTAGAGAAGGATGTTAGTGTCCACCAACAGTACTATTCTTTATAGTGTGGAATAGAAGGACTGAGAGAGGGAATGATAGAGTGTCGTTTTTTTTCACTGGGGTAAGAAGTTCTTCAAAAGAGATATATTAAAACAAGATGCAAAGAAAAAATATTTCCCAACCTTACTGAAGGAAATACCATTTCCTACACTTTAGTCTGAGCGCCCAGTGACATTGAAAGAACAGAGATTGAACACCTAATCTTCAGAGTAAGAGTCTAAGACCTTAACCATTAGGGCAGCATGATTCGTTACCAGATGGCCTGAAAACTAATATATGACATGCGTATCAGAAACCCATGGCTAGGTAGAGAAGTATGTTAGTGTCCTCCAACAGTGCTATTCTTTATAGTGTGGAATGGAAGGACTGAGAGAGGGAACGATAGAGTGTCGTTTTTTTTTCACTGGGGTAAGAAGTTCTTCAAAAGAGATATATTCAAACAAGATGAAAAGAAAAAATATTTCCCAACCTTACTGAAGAAAATACCATTGCCTACACTTTTGACTGCGCACACAGTGACATTGAAAGCCCAGGGATTGAACACCTAATCTTCAGAGCAAGTGTCTAAGACCTTAACCATTTGGCCAGAGCAACTCTTAACCAGTTGGCCTGAAAACTAATATATGACATGTGGATCAGAAACCCATGGCTAGGTAGAGAAGGATGTTAGTGTCCACCAACAGTACTGTTGTTTATAGTGTGGAATGGAAGGCCTGAGAGAGGGAACGATAAAGTGTTGTTTTTTTCACTGGGGTAAGAAGTTCTTCAAAAGAGATATATTCTAACAAGATGAAAAGAAATAATATTGCCCTACCTTACTGAAGAAAATACCATTGCCTACCCATTAGACTGCGAACCCAGTGACACTGAAAGACCAGGGAGTGAACACGTAATCTTCAGAGTAAGAGTCTAAGACCTTAACCATTAGTCCTGAGTGACTCTTTACCTGTGGGCCTGAAAACTAATATATGACATGCGGATCAGAAACCCATAGCTAGGTAGAAAAGTATGTTAGTATCCACCAACAGTACTATTCTTTATAGTGTGGAATGGAAGGACTGAAAGAGGGAACGATAGAGTGTCGTTTTATTTCACTGGGGTAAGAAGTTCTTCAAAAGAGATATATTCAACCAAAATGAAAAGAAAAAATAATTCCCGACCTTACTGATGGAAACACCATTGCCTACACTTCAGACTGAGTACCCAGTGACATTGAAAGACCAGGGATCGAACACCTAATCTTCAGAGTAAGAGTCTAAGACCTTAACCGTTAGACCACAGTGACTTCTTACCAGTTTGTCTGAAAACTAATCTATGACATGCGGATCAGAAACCCATGGTTAGGTAGAGAAGTATGTTAGTGTCCACCAACAGTACTATTCTTTAAAGTGTGGAATGGAAGGACTGAGAGATGGAAGGATAGAGTGTCATTTTTTTCACTGGGGTAAGAAGTTCTTCAAAAGAGATATATTCAAACAAGATGAAAAGAAAACATATTTCCCAACCTTACTGCAGGAAATACCATTTCCTACACTTTAGTCTGAGCACCCATTGACATTGAAAGAACAGAGATTGAACACCTAATCTTCAGAGTAAGAGTCTAAGACCTTAACCATTAGGCCTGAGTAACTCTTTACCAGTTAGCCTGCAAACTAATATATGACATGTGGATCAGAAACCCATGGCTAGGTAGAGAAGGATGTTAGTGTCCACCAACAGTACTATTGTTTATAGTGTGGAATGGAAGGACTGAGAGAGGGAACAATAGAGTGAAGTTTTTTTCACTGGGGTAAGAAGATCTTCAAAAGAGATATATTCAAACAAGATGAAAAGAAAAAACATTCCCAACCTTACTGAAGGAAATACCTTTGCCGACACTTTAGACTGAGAACCCAGTGACATTGAAAGACCAGAGATTGAACACCTAATCTTCAGAGAAAGAGTCTAAGACCTTAACCATTAGGGCAGCATTACTCGTTACCAGCCGGCCCGAAAACTAATATATGACATGCGGATCAGAAACCCATGGCAAGGTAGAGTAGTTTGGTAGTGTCCACCAACAGTACTGTTGTTTATAGTGTGGAATGGAAGGACTGAGAGAGGGAACAATAGAGTGTCGTTTTTTTTCACTGGGGTAAGAAGTCCTTCAAAAGAGATATATTCAAACAAGATGAAAAGAAAACATATTTTCCAAACTTACTGAAGGAAATACCATTTCCTACACTTTCGTCTGAGCACCCAGTGACATTGAAAGAACAGAGATTGAACACCTAATCGTCAAAGCAAGAGTCTAAGACCTTAACCATTAGGCCAGAGTGACTCTTTACCAATTGGCCTGAAAACTAATATATGACATGCGGATCAGAAACCCATGGCTAGGTAGAGAAGGATGTTAGTGTCCACCAACAGTACTATGGTTTATAGTGTGGAATGGAAGGACTGAGAGAGGGAACAATAGAGTGATGTTTTTTTTCACTGGGGTAAGAAGATCTTCAAAAGAGATATATTCAAACAAGATGAAAAGAAAAAGCATTCCCAACCTTACTGAAGGAAATACCTTTGCCGAAACTTTAGACTAAGAACCCAGTGACATTGAAAGACCAGGGATTGCACACCTAATCTTCAGAGAAAGAGTCTAAGAACTTAACCATTAGGGAAGCATGACTCGTTACCAGTTGTCCTGAAAACTAATATATGACATGTGGATCAGAAACCCATGGCTAGTTAGAGAAGTATGTTAGTGTCCACCAACAGTACTATTCTTTATAGTGTGGAATGGAAGGACTGAGAGAGGGAAGGATAGAGTGTTGTTTTTTTTCACTGGGGTAAGAAGTTCTTCAAAAGAGATATTTTCAAACAAGATGAAAAGAAAAAATATTGCCCTACCTTACTGAAGGAAATACCATTGCCTACCCATTAGACTGATCACCCAGTGACACTAAAAGACCAGGGATTGAACATGTAATCTTCAGAGTAAGAGGCTAAGACCTTAACCATTAGTCCAGAGTGACTCTTTACCCTTTGGCCTGAAAACTAATATATGACATGCGGATCAGAAACCCATGGCTAGGTAGAGAAGGATGTTATTGTCCACCAACAGTACTATTCTTTAAAGTGTGGAATGGAAGGACTGAGAGAGGGAAGGATAGAGTGTCATTTTTTTCACTGGGGTAAGAAGTTCTTCAAAAGAGATATATTCAAACAAGATGAAAAGAAAAACTATTTCTCAACCTTACTGAAGGAAATACCATTTCCTACACTTTAGTCTGAGCAGCCAGTGACATTGAAAGAACACCTAATCTTCAGAGTAAGAGTCTAAGACCTTACCCATTAGGCCTGAGTGACTCTTTACCAGTCAACAAGATGAAAAGAAAAAACATTACCAACCTAACTGAAGGAAATACCCTTGCCGACACTTTAGACTGAGAACCCAGTGACATTGAAAGACCAGGGATTGCAAACCTAATCTTCAGAGAAAGAGTCTAAGACCTTAACCATTAGGGCAGCATGACTCGTTACCAGTTGGCCTGAAAACTAATATATGACTTGCGGATCAGAAACCCATGGCTAGGTAGAGAAGTATGTTAGTGTCCTCCAACAGTTCTATTCTTCATAGTGTGGAATGGAAGGACTGAGAGAGGAAACGATAGAGTGTCGTTTTTTTTCAATGGGGTAAGAAGTTCTCCAAAAGAGATATTTTCAAACAAGATGAAAAGAAAAAAAAACTCCCAACCTTACTGAAGGAAATACCACTGCCTACACTTTAGACTGCGCACCCTGTGACATTGAAAGACGAGAGATTGAGCACCTAATCTTCTGAGTAAGAGTCTAAGACCTTAACCATTAGGGAACCATGACTATTTACCAGTTTGCCTGAAAACTAATATGTGACATGCGGATCAGAAACCCATGGCTAGGTAGAGAAGTATGTTAGTGTCCACCAACAGTACTATTCTTTAAAGTGTGGAATGGAAGGACTGAGAGAGGGAAGGATAGAGTGTTGTTTTTTTTCACTGGGGTAAGAAGTTCTTCAAAAGAGATATATTCAAACAAGATGAAAAGAAAAAATATTGCCCTACCTTACTAAAGGAAATACCATTGCCTACACATTAGACTGAGCAAACAGTGACACTGAAAGACCAGGGATTGAACACATAATCTTCAGAGTAAGAGTCTAAGACCTTAACCATTAGTCCAGAGGGACTCTTTACCAGGTGGCCTGAAAACTAATATATGACATGCGGATCAGAAACCCATGGCTAGGTAGAGAAGGATGTTAGTGTCCACCAACAGTACTATTGTTTATAGTGTGGAATGGAAGGACTGAGAGAGGGAACGATAGAGTGTCGTTTTTTTTCACTGGGGGAAGAAGTTCTCCAAAAGATATATTTTCAAACAAGATGAAAATATTTTTTTTTTCCAATCTTACTGAAGGAAATACCGTTGCCTACACTTTAGACTGAGCACCCAGTGACATTGAAAGACCAGTGATTGAACACCTAATCGTCAGAGAAAGAGTGTAAGAACTTAACCATTATGCCAGAGTGGCTCCTTTCCAGTTGGCCTGAAAACTAATATTTGGCATGCTGATCATAAACCCATGGCTAGGTAGAGAAGTATGTTAGTGTCCACCAACAGTACTATTCTTTCAAGTGTGGAATGGAAGGAATGAGAGAGGGAACGATAGAGTGTCATTTTTTTCACTGGGGTAAGAAGTTCTTTAAAAGAGATATATTCAAACAAGATATTTCCCAACCTTACTGAAGGAAATACCATTGCCTATACTTTTTTTTTTTTAACTTTATTTATTAAGTTTTGCTTACAAACAGCCAAAGTAATCAAAACAAAACTGCACACAGCCATTGCAACGTCTTCATAAGTGATACACAACACATCAACACTCATCAATGAGATACATAATAAAGTACATGTAATCCCTGCTCGTCCCGACTCAGTCCGCGGCCTGCATACAAGTCCACAGGCCATCAGTCCACGCTACAGACATGGATCTTTCAGCGGGTCACATAAAGGTAGGCATTAGTCTATTTCAGGAGAGAAGTTGCACCAAACTGTCCCCATCCCCGGTCTCCCCGCATGCCCACATACATAGAGTTCAGCGAATAGCAATTACCCAGGAGGAACATAGTCTCACAACGGCACCATACTCCCAGTCTCTGGAGGAGACTAAAGGGCTCTGAGTCTAAAATCCAGCCATTATCACTCCAGGCTCAACAATGCAGTCTATGTGGAACCCTCTGGGGCGTGTAGCAGGAGATACTGTTTAAGTGGTCCCCATATGTCCTTGGGTCTCGAGCTGCGGGGCAACGTTTCTGCATAAATGGAGCTCTGATCCTGACTATAGATCATATCCTCAAGCCATTCCTTAAATTTGGGGCCGCGTCCCCTACCCCATCTGCACGCCACCCTTCGCTTTGCCAATAATAGCGCAAGTGTAACGTAACGGCGATACGCCTGTGGGAGCTGCTCAGTATATCCCAGCAGAGCCATAAGTGGACTACATTCAATGACACCCGACGTCATTTGTGTGAGTGCTTCAAAGACTTTTATCCAATATTCCGAGACCCTGGGGCATTCCAATGCCAGGTGCATAAAACCAGCCCCCGGGCTACCACATTGGTCGCAGCTGTCATTGTCACGCAGCTTGAGTCTGTATAATTTTACGGGTGTACAATAGATACGGTGGATGTACCGAAAATGGATAATACGTAATCTGCAGCTGGCGGAAATGCGTGCAACTTGCCTACAACAATACCCCCACTGCTCCGGAGTCAGGTCAAATCCCAGATCAATGGACCAGTGGTGCAATGCCGCATGCGTAGTTTCTGGCTGAAGAGCATGTACCGTGTGATATAGTGTAGAGACCATATGCCTCGGGCTATCTGCAGATAACATACGATGGAACGGTACTAATGAGTCTGTTTCCTTGGGAAATTCCGGGAGAATAGTCCGCAACCCCTGTTGTAGCCGTAAATAAGGAATGTATCTAACGGAGTGGGAACTGTCTGTTGGAAAAACTGATCAGCCGAACGAAATCTACCATGTATAAAAAGATCCCCCCATGTGCCAATATGCAGTCGCGTGCATAACTTATGAAACCCCCGCTCTTGCAATAATGGCATCTGTGGATGATAGGAAAGAGGCATCAGTGGAGAATATAACTTTGCAGCATTAAGACGCCGCCCAATGTTGAGCCAAGCAGTGACTGTACTCGTGGCAGGTGGCATGGTTCTGGCCGGCGTAGATGTATGAACCGCCCCACTCAGCGGAACCGGGTCCGCCAACCAATCCTCCGCCGCAACCTGAGGCATATAGCACGATGGGCACATCCAATAATAAGCATGTTGTACCTGCGCGCATGCAAAATATAATTCAAAATCTGGTAGGTCAAACCCTCCTTGTGCATATGGTCTCGTGAGCACAGTCCACTTCAGGCGGGGCTGTTTACCTCCCCAAAATAGCCTCAGCAATTCTGTTCTAAGAGAGGCGAAAAAATGTCATCCTGGGGGATAGGGAATGTTCAAGAAAAGGTATAAAAACTGCAGGAGTATCACCATTTTGATCAAAGAGGCACGGCCGGCCATAGACAAAGGTAAAGCTATCCAGTGCGTGACATTGCAGGCCAGGCGGTCTATCGCCATGCCATAATTAACACGCAGTATCTCATCTCGAGTAGTCCCAATTTGAATCCCTAGGTAGCGGAGGTTTGCTTCACACCAACCCAAGGGGAAATCAGGCGCAAATTTGACCACCGCAGGCGTGAGGGGAAAGATCAATGACTTCGCCCAGTTAATATGGATGCCCGACAGACGTGCAAACACTATAAATTCCCGCAAGAGTGGATTAAGATTATTTTGCGGATCTCTGACGTATAACGTCATGTCGTCGGCATAAAGCGATATTAGGATGTGCCGCAAGTTACAGCGTAGAGCGCATTCTCGATGATGTTTTCTCAGTTTACAGGCTATTGGCTCTATCGCAAGGGCGAAGAGCAGAGGAGACAATGGGCACCCCTGCCTGGTGCCTCGGGATATGGGAATTTCGGCGGAGATGTGTCTATTTATGAGAACTCGGGCAGTGGGGCAAGTATATAGCAGGCGTATCCAGGAAATGAAGAGTAATGGAAAGCCCATTCGGCAAAGTATTGCATTAAGATAATCCCATTCTACGGAATCGAATGCCTTCGTGGCATCAAGAAAGACCGCAGCCATGGGCAAATCTGGCGCTATGTTTTGAAGTATGGAAAATAATGTACGGAGGTTATGCGAGGTAGCCCGCCCAGGCACAAAGCCAGATTGGTCAGGCAACACCAGTTTATCTATTAAGAGCAGCAGTCTGTTGGCAAGGATCTTAGCCAGGATTTTAGTATCACAGTTCAATAGGGATAAAGGCCTGTAGGAGTCACATGAGGTAGGGGCCTTGCCAGGTTTAAGCAGTGACGATATCATTGCCATCCTCATAGATGGGGGGAGCTTGCCACCCTCCATGGACTCCATGTACACATCCTTCAACACCGGGGCCATGATATCAATGTAGGCCTTGTAAAATTCGGCTGGCAGGCCATCGAGTCCTGGGGCCTTGCCAGATTTCTGTTGTATAATTGCCTCTCTAATTTCGTCGAGCTCAAAGGGGGTACTAAGGAATTCTCTATGATGATCCTCTAGCCATCCCAGTGCTACATCACCCAAGTAACTATCAAGCTCCATTCTGTCTTGGCGTTGTGAAGTGTACAGTGCAGAGTAGTGTGCTGTAAAACAAGCTAAAATTTCTGTATTGTCTACATGAGCTACCCCGTCTGGGCCTTGAATTTCCAGTACATTCTGCGAGCCCCTAGGCCTCTTAATCATATCCGCCAAAGCTCCACCTGGACGTTCCCCCTCACCATACCATCTCGCCCTCCAATACTTTCCCCTAAAATTGGATTCTCGCGCCGCAGTGGCTGTATAGTCAGCCAGCTTCTCCTTAAACTCCAACTGTGCATGCTTATCTCCTCCCCCTGCCATCCCATGTTCCAGCGCCTTAAGCTCAAGCTCCAACTTCTGCAGTGTGTTTCGTAGGTCTTTCAGGACCCCAAAACTTTTTGAGATACAGAATCCCCGAATGGTGACCTTGAAGGCCTCCCATAGTATTTCTATGGAGTCAACCGAGTGTCTATTTCTACTAAAAAAATCACGTATCTCTTCTCCCAGTTCCATGTGAAAACTTGCGTCTAAAAGGGCCGTTGATTGTAATCACCAATGCCGTCTGGGTGTATTGTAGCCGGGTATATTAACCTCCATCTTGACAGGTGAGTGATCGGAGAATGTTTTAGCCAAATGAATGATTGTTGTCATGGAGGGTGCAAGATCCCTTGAGAGCAAAAAATAGTCTAATCGCGCCCAAGATCCCGCATGAGTGTTAGTATGTGTACCCTCCCTAACCAGCGCATGGCGAAGACGCCACGCATCTACCAGGCCGCCCTCCTGAAGTATCTCCAACATAACCGCTTGTGTCCTGGTGTAATGATGCGGGTCGGATTTGACCTGTCCAGAGTCGGCTGAAAAGCTACATTAAAATCGCCGCCCCATATCATCTGTGCGGAACCCAGCTCCATGATCTTACCCCAAAGCACAGAGAAGAATTCAGGTGCATCAATGTTGGGACCGTAGCAGCAGACCATAATAACGGACGCCGTACCCAGTCTGCCCCATACCAATACATAGCGGCCCTGAGGGTCTGTGGCTGAGCCGATAAACGTGAAAGGTGTACCTCTTTTTATTAGTATGGCTGTCCCCCTCGCATAGGAGGAATAAGAAGCAAATATTCTGTGGTCTGCCCATCTACTGGCAAAAACAGGAGGCTTCAGAGGGTCCATGTGGGTTTCTTGCAGCATGGCCACCTGAATGCGGTGACGATCAAGGTAGGAGACAACTTGCCTACGCTTTCGCGGATCTCCCAACCCCCGAACATTCCAGGAAATGAACCTTAGGCTGGGATCTGGGGGACCTTCCTGAATTAACTGTGTATTGTGTCGTGACATTCCACTTTCAGCAGGTAGTTATCTAGTAAACCATGTTTGTGTACCACTAGGTCTGCAATCATTGTTAATACATACATTAAGCAAGAACAAAACCACTCAACTGCTCCCCCAACCTCCACCCACAATGACATCCCAATCATGCCAATGAATATACCCCTCCCACCCTCCCTCCCCTCTTTAACCAACCATTGCATTATTTCTTAGTCTAGCAGGGGTTTTCCCTTATGGGGGACCTGTCTAGGTGACCCAACCCACCCTCACCGACCACGAGGCAATGACATGGGGGCACCCGCCTCTGGCAGAGTCAGTGAGGTGTTCGGCCCTAGTGAACCTTTGAGCCAGTATCAAAAAGTGAAAAACATAGAGTGTAGCACCATGGATTCTCCACGGCCTATCAATCCCAGCCAAACTGCCAGGCCTCCCATACCCTCCCATGCAGCAGCAGCGATGTAACAGAGGCATCGAGCATACAGTACAGCCATCCAGCCATCCACTAGTCTACTGCATCTAGGTTTTCAGAGCTCACGACAGCTTCCTTAGGCCTCTTGAGGCGCTTCAAAAATTCCTCGGCCTGCTGAGGCTTGGTAAACAACATCTGTTTTCCTTGATACGTAATTCGCAACCTTGCAGGATATAGCAGCGCGTATTCTATTTTGGCTTGGCGCAGTTTTTGCTTCACCGGAAGAAATCGCCTTCTGTCCTCCTGCACCAAAGCTGTAAAGTCTGGGTAGATTGTAAATGGTATGCCATCATAGTGTAATGTTTTCTTCTCACGGGCTATCCGCAGAATATTGTCCCGATCCCTGTAATTTAGAATACGGGCTATAATAGGACGCGCAGCAGCCCCAGGGGGTGGCCGAGGACCAAGCGCTCTGTGCGCGTGCTCCACAATGAAGTGCGGGGATAGCGCTTCAGACCCTATGGTGTCCAGCAATAATTTCTCGATATAGGACTCCATCTTTCCTGTGTTGGCACTCTCAGGGATTCCAAGCACGCGAATATTATTCCGTCGACTCCTCGCCTCCAATTCCTCATTTTTCGCTGCTATTATTTTAAGCAATTTATCCATTTGGGAAACATTACTTTGGAGCTGCGTCGTTGCGTCCTCGTTGTCTGAAATCCTGCGCTCCGTTTCCGTAATGCGCTCTCAATGTTGATCCATCTTGTGCACTATACTGTCTATACGGGATGTCATGGAGTCCATTTTATCTGCCAACGTCGTCAGACCTTGCCGGACCTCTAGCATAAGGGCCTTCATTTCACCGCTAGGGCCAGTATTACCACCCGAGGCACCTGTCTCTGCACCCGTGTCCATCTCTGTCGCCTGGGAGCGCATAGATTTTTTAGATTCAAAGGTAATACGCGGTTGTTTCGTGTCTGGCTTCCCCATTATTAGTGTGACCCACTACCACAGCGGCCACCTGGCAACCAGATTTGGAGAACAAGCGAACCGGGGAACCTATAGTCGTGCTCAACCTCGATGTTATTGATCCAACCTCACAGTCGTTACATACCCGCCCCCACTCCCCAGCTAATACCAGAGCAGCAAATCCCATCAATAGGTGGCAAGGGCCCACGAACCCCTACCACACTGGGGCCTCCTACGACCACGTCGCCACACAGTATATCAGTTATTAAGACCCAACCACCACAGCAGGCACAACAATTAGTAATGGCGCCACTGACTCGTAGTAGATCGCTGTGCCGACTGAATCTCTTGCGGCTCCCAATCAGCAGGCAAAACTGGGCTGTAAATTTGAGGGCCGAGCACACCTCAGCACAACGTCAGCGGACATCAGCGATATCATGCATCTAAGTATTCCCTCACCAGGGTGCAAACATGTGGGTCCTCCCAGACCCGCAGATCAACGGGCATCTACGGCACAGAGGGCGCAGGCGGCGTCGTGGCCTCCAACTGCCAACTTACCATTTGGCCTGAAAACTAATATATGACATGCGGCTCAGAAACCCATGGCTAGGTAGAGAAGTATGTTAGTGTTCACCAACAGTACTATTCTTTATAGTGTGGAATGGAAGGACTGAGAGAGGGCAACGATAGATGTTCTTCAAAAGAGATATATTCAAACAAGATGAAAAGAAAAAAAAAATCCCAAGCTTACTGAAGGAACTACCATTGCCTACACTTTAGACTGAGCACCTAGTGACATTGAAAGACCAGGGTTTGAACACCAAATTTTCAACGTAAGAGTCTAAGATCTTAAATGTTAGGCCAGAGTGACTCTTTACCCGTTGGCCTGAAAACTAATATATGACATGCGGATCAGAAACACATAGCTAGGTAGAGAAGTATGTTAGTGTCCACCAACAGTACTAATCTTTATAGTGTACAATGTAAGGATTGAGAGAGGGAACGATAGAATATTGTTTTTTTTCACTGGGGTAAGAAGTTCTTCAAAAGAGATATATTCAAACAAGATGAAAAGAAAAATTATTTCCCAATCTTACTGAAGGAAATACCATTGCCCACACTTTAGACTGAGCACCCAGTGACATTGAACAAGCAGGGATTGAACACCTAATCTTCAGCGTAAGCGTCTCAGACCTTAACCGTTAGGCAAGAGTGACTCTTTACCAGTTGGCCTGAAAACTAGTTAATGACATGCGGATCAGAAACCCATGGCTAGGTAGAGAAGAATGTTAGTGTTCACCAACAGTACTATTCTTTATAGTGTGGAATGGAAGGACTGAGGGAGGGAACGATAGAGTGTAGTTTTTTTTCACTGGGGTAAGAAGTTCTTCAAAAGAGATATGTTCAAACAAGATGAAAAGAAAAAATATTTCCCAATCTTACTTAAGGGGATACCATTGCCTACACTTCAGACTAAGCACCCAGTGCCATTGAACACCTAATCTTCCGAGTAAGAGTCTAAGACCTTAACCATAAGGCCCAGAGTGACTCTTTGCCAGGTGGCCTGAAAACTAATATATGACATGCAGATCAGAAACACATGGCTAGGTAGAAAAGTATGTTAGTGTCCACCAACAGTACTATTCTTCATAGTGTGGAATGGAAGGATTGAGAGAGGGAACAATTGAGTGTCGTTTTTTTTCACTGGGGTAAGAAGTTCTTCAAAAGAGATATATTCATACCAGATGAAAAGAAAAAAGATTTCCCAACCTTACTGAATGAAATACCATTGCCTACACATTAGACTGAGCACCCAGTGGCATTGAAAGACCAGGTATTGAACACCTAATCTGCAGAGTAAGAGTTTAAGACCTTAACCATTAGGCCAGAGTGCCTCTTTGCCAGTTGGCCTGAAAAGTAATATATGACATGTGGATCAGAAACCCATGGCTGGGTAGAGACGTATGTTAGTGTCCACCAAAAGTACTATTCTTTATAGTGTGAAATGGAAGGACTAAGAGAGGGAACAATAGAGTGTGGTTTTTTCCACTGGTGTAAGAAGATCTTCAAAAGAGATATATTCAAACAAGATGAAAAGAAAAAATATTTCCCAACCTTACTGAAGGAACTACCATTGCCTACACTTTAGACTGAGCACCTAGTGACATTGAACGACCAGGGTTTGAACACCAAATTTTCAAAATAAGAGTCTAAGACGTTGAATGTTAGGCAAGAGTGACTCTTTACCCGTTGGCCTGAAAACTAATATATGACATGCGGATCAGAAACCCATAGCTAGGTAGAGAAGTATGTTAGTGTCCACCAACAGTACTAATCTTTATAGTGTACAATGTAAGGATTGAGAGAGCGAACGTTAGAGTATCGTTTTTTTCACTGGGGTAAGAAGTTCTTCAATAGAGATATATTCAAACAAGATGAAAAGAAAAAATATTTCCCAATCTTACTGAAGGAAATGCCATTGCCCACACTTTAGACTGACCACCCAGTTACATTGAACAAGCAGGGATTGAACACCTAATCTTCAGCGTAAGCGTCTCAGACCTTAAGCGTTAGGCAAGAGTGACTCTTTAGTAATTGGCCTGAAAACTAATATATGACATGCGGATCAGAAACCCATGGCTAGGTAGAGAAGTATGTTAGTGTCCACCAACAGTGCTATTCTTTATAATTTGAATGGAAGGACTGAGAGAGGGAACGATAGTGTCGTTTTTTGTCACTGGGGTAAGTTCTTCAAAAGAGATATATTCAAACAAGATGAAAAGAAAAAAATTTTCCCAACCTTACAGAAAGATATCCCATTGCCTATACTTTGGACTGAGCACCGAGTGACATTCAAAGACCAGGGATTGAACACCTATTTTCAGAGTAAGACTCTAAGACCTTAACAATTAGGCCAGAGTGACTCTTTACCAGTTGGCCTGAAAACTAGTTAATGACATGCGGATCAGAAACCCATGGCTAGGTAGAGAAGAATGTTAGTGTTCACCAACAGTACTATTCTTTATAGTGTGAAATGGAAGGACTAAGAGAGGGAACGATAGAGTGTGGTTATTTCCACTGGGGTAAGAAGATCTTCAAAAGAGATATATTCAAACAAGATGAAAAGAAAAAATATTTCCCAACCTTACTGAAGGAAATACCATTGTCTACACTTTAGACTAAGCACCCAGTGACATTGAAAGACCAGGGATTGAACACCTAATTTTCAGAGTAAGACTCTAAGACCTTAACGACTATGCCAGAGTGACTCTTTACCAAGTGGCCAGAAAAGTAATATATGACATGCGGATCAGAAACCCATGGCTAGGTAGAGAAGTATGTTAGTGCCCACCAACAGTACTATTCTTTATAGTGTGGAATGGAAGGACTGAGAGAGGGAACGATAGAGTGTCGGTTTTTTTCACTGGGGTAAGAAGTTCTTCAAAAGAGATATATTCACACAAGATAAAAAGAAAACATATTTCCCAACTGTATAGATGGAAACAACATTGTCTACACTTTAGAATGAACACCCAGTGACATTGAAAGACCAGGCATTGAACACCTAATCTTCAGAGTAAGAGTTTACGACCTTAACCATTAGGCCAGAGTGCCTCTTTGCCAATTGTCCTGAAAAGTAATATATGACATGTGGATCAGAAACCCATGGCTGGGTAGAGAAAGATGTTAGTGCCCACCAACAGTACTATTCTTTATAGTGTGGAATGGAAGGACTAAGAGAGGGATCGATAGTGTGGTTTTTTTCACTGGGGTAAGAAGTTCTTCAAAAGAGATATATTCAAACAAGATGAAAAGAAAATATATTTCCTAAACTTATTGAAGGAAATACCATTGCCTACACTTAAGACTGAGCACATAGTGACACTGAAAGACCAGGGATTGAACACCTAATCATCAGAGTAAGAGTCTTAGACCTTAACCATTAGGCCAGAGTTACTCTTTACCAAATGGCCTGAAAACTAATATATGACATGCGGCTCAGAAACCCATGGCTAGGTAGAGAAGTATGTTAGTGTTCACTAACATTACTATTCTTTATAGTGTGGACTGGAAGGACTGAGACAGGGAACAATAGAGTGTTGTTTTCTTTCACTGGGTTAAGAAGTTCTTCAAAAGAGATATATTCAAACAAGATTAAAAGAAAAGATATTTCCCAACCTTACTGAAGGAACTACCATTGTCTACACTTAAAACTGAGCACCTAGTGATATTGAAAGACCAGTGATTGAACACCTTATCTTCAACGTAAGAGTCTAAGACCTTAAACGTTAGGCCAGAGTGACTCTTTACCCATTGGCCTGAAAACTAATATATGACATGCGGATCAGAAACCCATGGCTAGGTAGAGAAGTGTGTTAGTGTCCACCAACAGTACTATTCTTTATAGTGTGCAATGTAGGGATTGAGAGAGGGAACAATTGAGTGTTGTTTTTTTTCACTGGGGTAAGAAGTTCTTCAAAAGAGATATATTCAAACAAGATGAAATTAATAAATATTTCCCAACCTAACCGAAGGAAATGTCATTACCTGCACTTTATCCTGAGCACCAAGTGATATCAAAAGACCATGGATTGAACACCTTATCTTTAGAGTAAGAGTCTAAGACCTTAACCATTAGGAAAGAGTGACTCTTTACCAGTTGTCCTGAAAACTAATATATGACATGCGGATCAGAAACCCATGGCTAGGTAGAGAAGTATGTTAGTGTCCACCAACAGTAATATTCTTTATAGTGTGAAATGGAAGGACTAAGAGAGGGAACGATAGAGTGTGTTTTTTTCCACTGGGGTAAGAAGATCTTCAAAAAAGATATATTCAAACAAGATGAAAAGAAAAAATATTTCCCAACCTTATAGAAGGAACCAACATTGTCTACACTTTATAATGAACACCCCGTGACATTGAAAGACCAGGCATTGAACACCTAATTTTCAGAGTAAGACTCTAAGACCTTAACGACTAGGCCAGAGTGACTCTTTACCAAGTGGCCAGAAAAATAATATATGACATGCGGATCAGAAACCCATGGCTAGGTAGAGAAGTATGTTAGTGCCCACCAACAGTACTATTCTTTATAGTGTGAAATGGAAGGACTGAGAGAGGGAACGATAGAGTGTCGTTTTTTTTCACTGGGGTAAGAAGTTCTTCAAAAGAGATATATTCACACAAGATGAAATGAATAAATATTTCCCAACCTAACTGAAGTCAGGCTTGCTTGAATCCAGTGGCAAAGTGAGCAAGGCACTCACGTCTGAGCATACCCTGCCAACTTATGGCGAACAAAGCGGTACAAAAGGGGGTGGTGATGGACGGAGCATCAGAACCAACAAAACACTCACACCCAGTCAACAGATCTGGGTTTGATCCATCACCGTTCTTTAGCCCACTCTGCCACCCCAGTTCAGACATGGCCATATGCAAATCAGTCTGACCCTGTGCCTCATGGGAACAGTCCAGCCCGAACTGCCAAGCCATGCCTTCCCTGGACCGGAAACAAGCTTCCTAGGACCGGTTTCTGGCATTTCAGCCGTCTTCAGCTAGGCTTGCTTGAATCCAGTGGCAAAGTGAGCAAGGGACTCACGTCTGAGCATACCCTGCCAACTTATGGCGAACAAAGCGGTACAAAAGGGGGTGGTGATGGACGGAGCATCAGAACCAATCAAACACTCACACCCAGTCAACAGATCTGGGTTTGATCCATCACCGTTCTGTATGACATTGTTCTGCATTCTGTCCATCAATTGTTTTTGCATTTGTCTCCCCGAGTGGGACGGGTATGCTCAGACGTGAGTCCCGTGCTCTCCATGCCACTGGAATCAAGCTATCCTGGCTGAAGAGGGGTGAAAACCCGAAACCGGTCCTAGGATGCTTGTTTCCAGTCCAGGGAGGACCTGGCTTGGCAGTTCGGGCTGGATTGTTCCCATGAGGCACAGGGTCAAGACTGATTTGCATATGGCTGGGTTCAAACTAGAATGGCATGGTGAGCAAAGAAACGATGGGTTTAGGCCCAGATCTCTGTACTGGGGTGAATGTATGACATTGTTCTGCATTCTGTCCATCAATTGTTGTTTTTGCATTTGTCACCCCGAGTGGGACGGGTATGCTCAGACGTGAGTCCCGTGCTCTCCATGCCACTGGAATCAAGCTATCCTGGCTGAAGAGGGGTGAAACCCCGAAACCGGTCCTAGGATGCTTGTTTCCAGTCCAGGGAGGAACTGGCTTGGCAGTTCGGGCTGGACTGTTCCCATGAGGCACAGGGTCAAGACTGATTTGCATATGGCTGGGTTCAAACTAGAATGGCATGGTGAGCAAAGAATTGATGGGTTTAGGCCCAGATCTCTGTACTGGGGTGAATGTATGACATTGTTCTGCATTCTGTCCATCAATTGTTGTTTTTGCATTTGTCACCCCGAGTGGGACGGGTATGCTCAGACGTGAGTCCTGTGCTCTCGATGCCACAGGAATCAAGCTATCCTGGCTGAAGAGGGGTGAAACCCCGAAACCGGTCCTAGCATGCTTGTTTCCAGTCCAGGGAGGACCTGGCTTGGCAGTTCGGGCTGGACTGTTCCCATGAGGCACAGGGTCAAGACTGATTTGCAGGGGGGAGGAGCTTTGCGCGCATCCAAGATGGTCGCGTGAGCACAGGGCTCCCCGGACCCTTGCCGCTCCTCGCAACTTATCCTGACATTATCCTGGATTTGTGGACGGATTCTGGAAGATGAACCTTGGCTGAATCCATAACTCTTTTCAGAACGTAAATCGGACCTGGGAGACCTGAAATACAGCGTCTTGCATTTTGGAGGCCCACCTGGAAGCTGTGCCCGGTGCTTTGGTGAACTGTGGGGCCGGGGAGTAGTTGAACAACAACGGCATCGGAGCCTTGCCAATGACCGCGCCCACACTTTCAGTTTCGCTTTTGCACTTCTGCATGGCCTGATCGAGGAGCTACATCGCGCGGCTGGGGCGTCCTCCGGCCTTTGTACTGGACTGATTTGTGCCTTTTTCTCACCTCTTTCGGGCGGGCCCTCGGACAGTCTGTGTCTGATCTGCTGGCGCCCCTTAGCTATCGGTCCGGGCGGACCCCACCGGTGAGCATCGCTCAACATGGCGGGCAAGGGGGATCCCGAGAAACGGAGGACCAAGACATCCCAGCGTGGGGGACCAGTCCAGAGTAACATCATGGATCGTTATACCCAGGGTAAAGGATCCCCCGGGCCAGCAAGTGCCATCGTGGAGGGCGCCGGTGGGGGCCCGTCCGTCCCCACGGAATTGTCGCTGCAGGACGTTATGGGCGCCATCAACGGCATAAGGGAGACCATCGCCCAGCAGTACGAGGCTCTGGCCCGTAAAATTGACACGGTTGCCATTGATGTTACGTTAATTCGGGCAGATCTCTCTAAGACTAACGAGAGGGTTCCGTCGCTGGACTTGAGGACATCCACTCTTGTTACGGATGTATCAGACCTCCAGGCAACTCTTGGCGATCTAAAGTCGGCAAACGACACGATGTCCCGGCGGCTGGAGGATTTCGAAGGTCGGGCACGACGCAACAATATCCGTGTCATAGGTGTACCGGAGACTTCCTACAATCGTCCGGTGGACCTCACGGTCGAAGATCTCATCCTCAATCATCTTGCTCCTTCAGGCCTGAGCAAGTTCTTCGCCGTGGAGCGTGCCCATCGTGTCCCGGGCGGTAGGCCTCGACCAGGAGCTCCCCCGAGGCCTATCATTGCAAAACTTTTTCATTACAGAGACCGGGATGCGATCCTGCAGGCCTCGAGGGTGCACGGCCCAGTTAAATATGAGAATTCCTCCATTAACTTATTTCCGGACTTCACCCAACTCGTTCAGAAACAGAGAATGGGCTTTCAGGGGGTGAAGCGCCGTCTTCGAGATCTGGAACTCAAATACTCTATGCTTTTCGCTGCCAGGCTTCGTGTGGAATATGAAGATCGGACTATCTTTTTTGAACGCCCTGACACCGTGAGTGACTGGTTGGATTCCCTGCCGGACCGGGGCGAACGACCCGGGCGTACTGGCGGTGCCGAGGGCGGAGGGCCTCTGCAGGAATGATTCTTGGTCCTCCACTTTGACATTTCCTTCTGCGCCCAGCCAGGTTCTACTTCAACTGTATATTTTGTCTATTAATGTATCGTTTGGGTGTGGGCGGGGACGGGTCCCTTTCCTCCTCTAGGGTCTTTTTGTAGCATGGGATTGTTAGGGCGACAGGCACACTGCAAGTTGGGGGGGCTGTATAGTCCGCAGGGGCGCAGGGTGGGGGGAGTTGCAATGATCTGGGGGTGGGAGGGTGGCAGTGGTAGTTGGGTTTTGTGTTTTTTCTTTTCAATGCGGTGTGTTTGTTCCCTTTCAGTTTCAGGTGTCTGGCTGCGTGCCCGGGGACTCCAGCTTCTTGTGTTGGGATGGGGGGGGGACGGGTTGAAACTGATGTCTTGGAACGTCAATGGATTGGGGGACCGTATCAAACGTGGGGTTGTGTTGCAATATTAGCGCCGATTGGCCCCTGATGTGGTATTTCTTCAAGAGACGCACTTGGTGGGCAATGTATGTCATGCTATGAACAGGGGGGGCTACCGACTGGTTGCACACTCTGGCTTCACCACTGGATCCAGAGGGGTGAGCATCTTGCTGCGATCTTCCCTCCCGCTTGAGATTGACAAAGTCACTCTTGATGATAGAGGGCGCTATGCGTCCTTGACTGGACGGTGGGAGGGGCAGACTCTTTCATTGGTTTCGGTCTATGTTCCCCCGGGCCTCCAGACCTCTACTTTCTCGGATGTGGGTCGTATGTTACTTGAACTTCCTGACAGTCTCTTGCTTGTGGGTGGGGATTTTAATTCCGTGATTTCTGGCGAGTTGGATCGTTACCCCCCCAGAGCCCTCTCTGCCGCCCAGGCGTGGCTTGGCGGGTTCTTGGACACTTTCGGTCTAGTGGACTGCTGGAGGTTGATACATCCGACACAGAGTCAGTACACATTCCACTCCGGGGCCCACGGGAGTCTTTCCAGACTATATTATTTTCTTATGCCCGCGGCCCAGACCACCCGGGTCCGGGAGGTTAAGCACCTGGCCCGGGGCATTTCCGATCATTCCCCATTGTGGCTCCTCTTCGATACCGGGATGCGATCCGCCGGGCGGATCGCCCCCATTAACCCCTGGTACTTGCGTGACCCCAAGATTCGCAAGGGTCTCATTAAGTCGCTTGATCAGTATTTTCTTGAGAATGAGGGGTCCGTCTTGTCCTCAGTGTCCCTGTGGGAGGCTTTCAAAACGGTTCTCCGAGGACACGCCCTATCCCTGATCGTGGAGGCCAAGAAAGCTAAGAACGGGGAGGTGGTTGCGTTGGAGGCTGAGATATTGGGGTTGGAGGCTGCCTTGGCGGCGGGTGTCACTCAGGACGGGCTCCACGCCCTCAGCCTGAAGCAGTTCGAATATAAGTCCCTTGTTACGGATGCTGCTCGGACAATGTATAGGGAACAGCAGGGTAGACTGTATGATGCTGGGGATAAGGCGGGTAAATTGATTGCTTGGCTTGATAAGAAGGAGAGAGTGAATCGAGTGGTCCTCGTGCTTCAGACGTCGGAGGGAGTAAGTGTGACTGACCCTGGTGAGATTGTGGAGTGTTTCGCTGACTACTTCTGTGCTGTGTACTCCCCGGTGTCTGCTAGAGATGAGGCTGACTCTCGTCACTTGTTGAAGGATATTGCTTTGCCCTGCCTGTCGGTGGATGAGCGTGAGCAGATAGATGCCCCACTATCGGTCGACGAGATTGCTACCGCGATTCGTTCCCTTCGCTCAGGCAAGGCTATGGGCCCCAACGGACTCCCGATTGAACTCTATAAACTGCAACCGGATAAAATTGCGCCATTTCTCCGTCGTATGTTTTCGGAGTCGCTTGAACTTGGTTCTCTCCCTGATGACCAACGTCTGGCCACTATAGTTGTGATTCCCAAGGACGGTAAGCCTCGGGACCGTTGCGCCTCGTACAGGCCTATTTCTCTGTTGAACGCCGAGCCGAAAATCCTTGCCAAGGTTCTTGCTAACCGCCTGCTTACTGTTATTTGTGATCTGGTGCATCCGGACCAATCCGGTTTTATCCTGCACCGGAATACGGCCCTTAACTTGCGGCGCCTACATGGCGTACTTGCAAGGGCGGAATATCTTTCAGAGCCGGCCATCTTGGTTTCCTTGGACGCCACGATGGCCTTTGATACGATAGAATGGCCGTATCTTTGGGCCGCCCTGGCAAAGTTTGGCTTCGGGGCGGGATTTATTAGTTGGGTTAAACTCTTATACGCTGCTCCGTTGGCACAGGTTGTCGTTTATGGTAGGGTTTCCCGGCCTTTCGTTCTTGAGAGGGGCACTAGGCAGGGGTGTCCGTTGTCTCCCCTGCTCTTCGCTTTGGCTTTGGAACCGCTCGCTGCTTGGCTTCATTGGGAACCGTCGATAAGAGGGATCCAGTGGGCTCCTGGATTCGAGGATCGTGTTTCGTTGTACGCGGATGACATTCTTTTCTACCTCACCTCACCACGTAAGTCACTCAATGTGCTCTTTGACATTCTCACTTCCTTCGGCAAGAACTCTGGTTTGATCATTAACTGGTCCAAATCTTGTGTCTATGCTATATCCGGTGGCTTTCCTCTCTTGCCTTCTCGTTTTCCCATTAAGGCGTCCCACTCCGGCTTTACGTACCTGGGGGTGTACGTCTCATTGGACCCGGCTGTCCGCTACGAGCATAATCTCCTCTCTCCACTTCGGAGATTGAGGTTAGACGTGGCCCGTTGGCGTAAGCTTCCCTTGTCTCCCCTCGGACGTGCGGCACTTTTTAAAATGATGTCTCTTCCCCGATTCCTTCACGCACTTCAGAACTCCTTTGATATTATTCCGGCGGCCTACTTCCGGGAAGTGGAGAGCTTACAAAGGAGACTTGTTTGGGACGGTCGTGCACGTATTGCTCTTGCAAAACGAACTCTCCCCTGGTATGACGGGGGCATTGCGCTCCCAGACATCAGGAGGTACTATTGGGCTTCCCAGCTATCTGCTATTAACCACGCAACGTACGCACCTGGTCCGAATCCGGCTTTCGAAATGGATAGATTTTTGTTGCCTGGCGGCAACTTTAACAGACCGCTTTACTCTCGATCGGCTGGGAGGAACTTAACCGGTCCCACTAAGATTGCAGTACGCTCGTGGAAGGCTGCGAATGTGGCCATGGGCTGGAATGATCGTTTGACGGGTGCGACCCCCTTGTTTGCGTCTGAAAGATTGGGAAGCCTTTGGACGACTAAGGGCTTTGAGCGTTGGGACACGATTGGCATCAGCAGAGTAGGTGACCTCTGGGTGAAGGGTGCGGTTAAATCCTTTGCTGCGCTGCAGAGTGAGTACGAATTGAGTGAGAGGGAGTTCTTTCGGTACGTTCAGGTTCGGCACGCCTTGCTCTCGGCCTTCGGGGCTGAGACTGCAGTCCCTGTGTCTTCGCCACTCGAGGACCGCATACTCGATGGTCACTTGCCCGACAGTACTATTTCCCTTATCTATAAAAAACTAATAAACATTCGGGCGGATCTCCTCGTGCGTCTTCGGGAGGCGTGGATCGGGGATGGGGTGGAACTGGACGATGAGGATTGGCAGTCTGCGCTGTCCTCCCCTAAGGAGGTGGCCATACCCGCGCGTCTCCGTCTTGTCCAGCTTAAAATTCTCCACCGTGTCTACGTGACGGGCCCTCGTTTAGTTTTGATGGGTTTTTCTGAAGACGGGCTCTGTAGGCGCGGCTGTGGGCTCAGCGCCACTTTTCTCCATGTTCTCTGGGAGTGCTGTGAGGTGGCGGAGTATTGGCGCCGGGTGCATGCTGTCATGGAATGTGTCACTGGGGTCGCTCTGTTGCCTGAGGTTCGCCGATGTTTGCTGAACGTGTGGGAGCCTAATGACTATAATGCGGCTCAGGCTCGGTGGGCGGCCCTTGGGAACATGGTTGCTAAGAGGGACATCGCACAGCTTTGGGGTTCCCGGCGGCCTCCCACCGTGTCAGTATGGAAGGAGAACATGGATTGGTGCATGTGCAGAGAGAAGACTGTGTATGTGGCTCGGGGTAAGCCGGGGGCGTGGAGTAGAATCTGGGGTCAGTGGAACGCGTACCGAGGGAACATCTGCACACCCCCCCTCGTGGACACATCTGATGCTGCCTTGTCCCCCTGATCCTGAGGTTCCCGGACTATTACATTTTACCTGTAGATGGTTGTGGCTCTCCCGTCGCCCCCACCTCCCCCTTGATCATCCTCGTTTACCACCCGAGGGTGGAGTATGTATTGAGTGGTCCCCCGGCTGTGGTTAGACGCCCCTTTTTCGATGGTTTCCGCCTTGCTTTTTGGTGTTATCTTATTTTTTTCTTTCTTTGTTTGTATTTCTAAAATTTATGTATCCTGATAACCTCTGAGGTGCACACAGTAATTTGTTAATTCGGCTGAGCCCCAGGGGGCCTATTACTGCCTTGATGTTGTTGAACATGTATATATTAGCGGCCGGCCCGGGTGGTTGTAGGCCCATGTTTGTATTGAGTTTTTATGTGCAATAAAGGTTTTTGGAAAAAAAAAAAAAAAAAAAGACTGATTTGCATATGGCTTGGTTCAAACTGGAATGGCATGGTGAGCAAAAAAACGATGGATTTAGGTTCAGATCTCTGTACTGGGGTTAATGTATGACATTGTTCTGCATTCTGTCCATCAATTGTTGTTTTTGCATGCTGATCAGAAACCCATGGCTAGGTAGTGAAGTATGTTAGTGTCCACCAACAGTACTATTCCTTATAGTTTGAATGGAAGGACTGAGAGAGGGAACAATAGAGTGTCGTTTTTTTCACTGGGGTAAGAAGTTCTTCAAAAGAGATATATTCAAACAAGATGAAAAGAAAAAATATTTCCCAACCTTACTGAAAAAAATACCATTTCCTACACATTAGACTGAGCACCCAGTGGCATTGAAAGACCAAGGATTGAACACCTAATCTTCACAGTAAGAGTTTAAGACCTTAACCATTAGGCCAGAGTGCCTCTTTGCCAGTTGGCCTGAAAAGTAATATATGACATGCGGATCAGAAACCCATTGCTAGTTAGAGAAGTATGTTAGTGTCCACCAACAGTACTATTCTTTATAGTGTAGAATGGAAGGACTGAGAGGGGGAACGATAGAGTGTTGTTTTTTTTCACTGGGGTAAGAAGTTCTTCAAAAGAGATATATTCAAACAAGATGAAAAGAATAAATATTTCCCAAACGAACTGAAGGAAATACCATTGCCTACACTTTATAATGAGCATCAAGTGACATCAAAAGACGAGGGATTGAACACCTAATCTTCAGAGTACAAGTCTAAGACCTTAACCATTAGGCCAGAGCTACTCTTTACCAGTTGGCCTGAAAACTAATATATGACATGCGGCTCAGAAACCCATGGCTAGGTAGAGAAGTATGTTCGTATCCACCAACAGTACTATTCTTTATACTGTGGAATGGAAGGACTGAGAGAGGGAACGATAGAGTGTCTTTTTTTTTCACTGGGGTAAGAAGTTCTTCAAAAGAGATATATTCAAACAAGATGAAAAGAAAAAATATTCCCCAACCTTACTGAATGAAATAAATTTGCCTACACTTTAGACTGAGCACACCAGTGACATTCAAAGACCAGGGATTGAACACCTAATCTTCAGAGGACGAGTCTAAGACCTTAACCATTAGACCAGAGATACTCTTTAACAGTAGGCCTGAAAACTAATATATGACAGACGGCTCAGAAACCCATGGCTAGGTAGAGAAGTATGTTAGTGCTCACCAACAGTACTATTCTTTATAGCGTGGAATGGAAGGACTGAGAGAGGGAACGATAGAAGTTCTTCAAAAGAGATATATTCAAACAAGATGAAAAGAAAAAATATTTCCCAACCTTATTGAAGGAAATACCATTGCCTACACTTTAGACTGAGCACCCACTGATATTGAAGGACCAGGGACTGAACACCTAATCTTCAAAGTAAGAGTCTAAGACCTTACCCATTTAGTCAGAGTGCCTTTTTACCAGTTGACCTGAAAACTAATATATGATATGCGGATCAGAAACCCATGGCTAGGTAGAGAAGTATGTTAGTGTCCAACAACAGTACTATTCTTTATAGTGTGGAATGGAAGGACTGAGAGAAGGAACGATATAGTGTCGTATTTTTTCACTGGGGTAAAAAGTTCTTCAAAAGAGATATATTCAAACTAGATGAAATGAAAACATATTTCCCAACCTTACTGAAGGAAATACCATTGCCTACACATTAGACTGAGCACCCAGTTGCATAGAAAGACCAGGGAATGAACACCTAATCTTCAGAGTAAGAGTTTAAGACCTTAACCATTAGGCCAGAGTGCCTCTTTGCCAGTTGGCCTGAAAAGTAATATGTGACATGTGGATCAGAAACCCATGGCTGGGAAGAGAAGTATGTTAGTGTCCACCAACAGTACTATTCTTTATAGTGTGGAATGGAAGGACTGAGAGAGGGAACGATAGAGTGTCCTTTTTTTCACTAGGGTAAGAAGTTCTTCAAAAGAGAGATATTCAAACAAGATGAAAAGAAAAAATATTTCCCAACGTTACTGAATGAAATACCTTTGCCTACACTTTAGACTAAGCAGTCAGTGACATTGAAAGACCAGGGATTGAACACCAAATCTTCGGAGGACGAGTCTAAGACCGTAACCAGTAGGCCAGAGTGACTCTTAACAAGTTGGCCTCGAAACTAATTTATGACATGCGGAGCAGAAACCCATGGCTAGGTAGAGAAGTATGTTAGTGTCCATCAACAGTACTATTCTTTATAGTGTGGAATGGAAGGACTGAGGGAGGGAACGATAGAGGATCGTTTTTTTTTTCACTGGGGGTAAGAAGTTCTTCAAAATAGATATATTCAAATAAGATGAAAATAAAAAAAAGTACCACCCTTACTGAAGGAAACACCATTGCCCAGACTTTAGACAGAGCCCACAGTAACATTGAAAGACCAGGGATTGAACACCTAATCTTCAGAGTACAGGTCTAAGACCTTAACCATCAGGCCAGAGTGACTCTTTACCAGTTAGCCTGAAAACTAATATATGACATGCAGATCAGAAACCCATGGCTAGGTAGAGAAGTATGTTAGTGTCCACCAACAGTGCTATACTTTATAGTGTGGAATGGAAGGATTGAGAGAGGGAACAATAGAGTGTTTTTTTTCTCACTGGGGTAAGAAGTTCTTCCAAAAAGATATATTCAAACAAGATGAAAAGAAAATATATTTACCAACATTACTGAAGGAAATACCATTGCCTACACTTTAGACTGAGAACCCAGTGACATTGAAAGACCAGAGATTGAACATCTTATCATCAGAGTAAGAGTCTAAGCCCTTAACCATTGGGCCAGAGTGACTCTTTACCAACATGCATGAAAACTAATATATGACATGCGGATCAGAAACCCATGGCTAGGTAGAGAACTATTCTTTATAGTGTGGAATGGAAGGACTGAGAGAAGGAATGATAAAGTGTCGTTTTTTTTCACTGGGTAAGAAGTTCTTCAAAAGAGATATATTCAAACAAGATGAAAAGAAAAAATATTTCCCAACCTTACTGAAGGAAACACCTTTGCCTACACTTTAGATTGAGCACCCAGTGACATTGAAATACCAGGGATTGAACATGTAATCTTCTGAGTAGGAGTCTAAGTCCTTAACCATTAGCCAAGAGTGACTTTTTACCAGTTTGCCTGAAAACTAATATATGACATGCGGATCAGAAACCCATGGCTAGGTAGAGAAGTATGTTAGTGTCCACCAACAGTAATATTCTTCATAGTGTGGAATGGAAGAACTGAGAGAGGGAACGATAGAGTGTTGTTTTTTTCACTGGGGTAAGAAGTTATTCAAAAGAGATATATTCAAACAAGATGAAAAGAAAAAATATTTCCCAACTTTATTGAAGGAAAAACCATTGCCTACACTTTAGACTGAACACCCGTTGACATTGAAAGACCAGGGATTGAACACCTAATCATCACAGTAAGCGTCTAAGACCTTAACCATTTGGCCAGAGTGACTCTTTACTAATATGCATGAAAACTAATATATGACATGCGGATCAGAAACCCATGGCTATGTAGAGAAGTATGTTAGTGTCCACCAACAGTAATATTCTTTATAGTGTGGAATGGAAGGACTGAGAGAGGGAACGATGGAGTGCTGTGAGAAGTTGGCCTGGCATATGCTGGTCACTAGTTATAGTGGCCACCTTGCACCAGTCCAATTCGACTCTTATGGTAGATAGGTTTAAGACAACCTTTTAAAGAAAGCTATTCTAGTGGTAGCTGTGGAGGGCAGCCTTCAGGCTAAGTCTCAGAGGAATGTAAAGCAGCTTGTTTTACCTTATAATCTCTTGAATTACCAAATGAAAGGACACCACACAGGTATATATATCAAATATATATGTACTTATTTCTAGACACACTCTACTAATCTCTTTTTGAGATTAGAAGTCAAGGACATGCACAAATATCAACGTTTTACAATCAGTTAAGCACAAATATAGCTGGGGCCCTAGGGGCTTACTAGACCATATACTAAAAAAGAGGTTTTGGAAAGTCGACTTGCAAGGGGACAAGGCCTAGGGCCTGTAGAATCGCTGGGGCTACACGAATCCATCCAAGGCAGGTAAGTAAAAGACCCACGGGAGACGTGTGCAGAGTGAGAACACAGCCGCGGGTTCCCTATTGATTTCAATGGAGCAAGTCGCGGTTGGATTTTTAAAGTTTTAGGGTACTTCGAGGTAGTCTACAAGCAAGCCACTTACAATGGAAGCCGATGAAGATTTGCTGCTTGCAAAGACTGGAGAAGTGTCCGGTGGTATCCAAGGCTGGATTCAAGATGAAGATGAACTGAAAGCAAAAGGGACAGTGTTCACAGTCACTTGCCATTGACCCGGGGCCAGGAAGATGGATGCCCACGGAAGTCGGGTGATTTGAGGTGATCAAGGGTGTTTTGACTCTTCAGCCACGAGGTCCAGGAGGCCTCGATGATGACCAGCAGCTGGATTTGGAGTGTCCCACGATGTCTGCAGCTTACTGCGGTGTCAGCAACTGGATTGGAGCCAACAAGCCTTGGCAACAGTAAGTCTCGTGGAAATCAACGAAAGTCAGCGGTGCAGACCAGCAAGGTCTGAGGGACTCACCCAGCGAGGGTAAGTGAGGGCAGGCCTGGAGCAACAAGGGGAGCCCTTTGGTTTGATGAGAAAGTCTTCAGTAGACCCACAAGCCAACAGGCAAGGGATTGCAAAGACGCCTCATGAGGATTCACTTCACAGGAGCCCACGGTCACTCAGGACGAGGTAGGCCTCTGATTTTCAAGGGAAGTCCTGCTGGAGGCTTGGGCCATATGTGGTCCAAAGCACAAGTTCGTAGATCATGGTGAAGGGGTTGCACTCGGCAATAGTGCACGGTATCCGGGTATTGCTGTTCCTCGTCACTCGTGGGGAACACTCGCCTCAGCTCTGCTGGGGACTCACAATCGCCGTCAAGAAGTCAGGAAATCAACTTCTGGGGCTACAGGGACTTCGGGCTCCATCGGGAGCGGGAAAGTTTGTGACCATTGATTCAAGTTTTTGGTGCATGTGAAGCAGGGGAGTCACTCCTTGACTCCAAGGGAGATTCTTCTGTCTTCCAAAGGTAGTCGAACATCGAAGGGCCAGGATTCTTCTTGTAGAGCATCGTCCAGGGATATCTGATTTGCAATGGCAAGGTTTCCTTATCTTATACTAAAGGAAAGGGAGGGACTAGCTCTATGACCACTCCTCTGGGAGGGTCAGGGTAGGGGGTGGTTACACCCACTTCCCTTTGTCTAGTTTCGCGCCAGAGCAGGGACAGGTAGCCCCTGAACCGGTTTGAGCTGGAATATGCACAGAGGAGCCTACTGCTCCCCCAGTGCAGGACTTCAACGCACTCTAGGACTGCACCCACCCAGCCCCAATACACTAAATCCTGTCTGGAAGGTGGTTACACCTCCCTGTGACGGGACGCCTATTGTTGGGCCTCCTCCACTGCGAGTCTCAGTCAGCAGCAGGGGGGCAGCCCAGTGTCTGTGCTGGTGGCATCCATTTTGTGATGCCAGGGCTCTTTCAGATTTCTACCGTGTTTCCACAGTAGGTACATGTCGTCCCCTCTAGAAGGATAGGATCATACTCCCACACCAGTTACTGGTGTGGGGGTATGATTCCAAGTTGTTTGACACCAAACATGACATGTTTTGATGCAGTCATTCCAAAGTTAGCATTTACCGGTAGGTTATAATGCACTGAAGAGTATATGGTTTAACCGCATCCACAAACAGCCACAGAGAATAGACTCTGCCAGCTGCAGAAGGGTCCTGCTCATGCAGAGGCACCCCCTCACATTGTAAATCAAGCACCCTGCCCTCAGGATTGATAGGGCCTGCCTTAGGGGTGACTGATAGGTTTATATGTGTGTGTATGGTGAGATATAGGAACCTATACCTCAGTGAGGAGTGCTAACACTACCTCACCCAGGCTACAGTAGCAGGCCTGTGGTGTCAGATTTAGTCTGCTTCCCAGCGGTGGCATAATACATGCCTCAGCCCCTGGTAGGCCTGTGAAGTACCTATGCCCTAGGTACCTAGGGTACCATATACTAGGGGCTAATAAGGCACCACAGTATCCAATCACTAGTGCATCTAATATGCACTCCAAGTTGTTTAGAGAGAACAGAAAGACTGGGGCCCTGATTAGCAGGGACCCAGCCAGACTATAGCCAGAAACCAGTGTTAACATCAGAAAAAAGTGGGGGCAACATAAGTGCAGATCCTACTCTCCTACACAACCCCCCCCCCAAACGCAGGGACACTAAACTAACCCTGACCAGTTGAGTCTTCGCGTTTTAAGTGGAAATACCTTGAGAGTCCATCTGCATTGGCATGTTGGGTCCCAGGTCTATGTTCCACTGTATAGTCCATCCCCTGTAGGGAAATGGACCACCTTAGCAGTTTAGGATTTTCACCTTTCATCTGTTTGAGCCATAGGAGGGGCTTGTGGTCAGTCTGAACTATAAAGTGAGTGCCAAACAAGTATGGCCCCAGCTTCTTCAGGGCCCACACCGCAGCAAAGGCCTCCCTCTCTATAGCTGACCAATGTTTCTCTCTAGGGGTCAGCCTTCTGCTTATAAAAGCTACTGGCTGGTCTTGACCTTCACCATTCAGTTGAGACAGTACAGCTCCCACACCCAGCTCTGAAGCATCTGTTTGGACAATGAACTTCCTGGTGTAGTCTGGACTCTATAAGATGGGGGCAGTGCACATGGCCTGCTTTAGGTCTTCAAATGCCTTCTGACAGCTAGCTGTCCACTGGACCTTTTTTGGCATTTTCTTTGAGGTAAGATCATTTAAGGGGGTCGCAATAGATCCATATCCCTTAACAAACCTCCTATAGTACCCAGTCAAGCCTAAAAAAGCTCTCACCTGTGTCTGGGTGGTTGGAGCTACCCATTCCATTATGGTTTGGATTTTGCTCTGCAAAGGTTGGACCTGGTCTCCACCTACAAGGTGGCCCAGGTACACAACCTGACTCTGCCCTATCTGGCACTTAATGGCCTTGATAGTGAGGCCTGCTTTTTGCAGGGCCTCCAAAACATTTCTGAGGTGGACCAGGTGATCCTGCCAGGTGCAACTAAAGATAGCAATATCATCTAGATAAGCTGAGCAATAAGTTTCCATACCTGTCAGAACTTTATTCACCAACCTCTGAAAAGTGGCAGGTGCATTTTTCAAACCAAAGGGCATCACCACAAAGTGGTAGTGCCCACCAGGGGTCGAAAATGCTGTTTTGGCCTTGGCATCATCAGCTAACTTGATTTGCCAGTAGCCAGCTGTTAGGTCAAATGTACTCAGATATTTGGCTGAGTCCAAAGTATCAATGAGCTCATCTGCCCTGGGAATTGGATAGGCATCCGTCCTGGTGACTGCATTGAGGCCTCTGTAGTCAACACAAAACCTCATTTCTTTCTTACCACCCTGGGTATGAGGTTTGGGCACAAGGACTACTGGACTAGCCCAAGGGCTATCTGAAGGCTCAATCACACCTAGTTCCAACATTTTCTGGACTTCAGTCCTGATACAATCCCTGACATGGTCAGGTTGCCTGTAGATTTTACTCTTGACAGGCAGACTGTCTCCAGTGTCCACCTCATGGGTGCACCAGGAAGTCTGACTAGGGGTCAGGTTAAACATATGTCTGAACTGCTGCAAAACCTGTCTGCATTCAGTTTGCTGATGGTCAGTGAGGCTGCTTGCCAAATCAACACCTTCTACTGACCCATCATCAGGGTTCTGTGAAAGCATGTCAGGGAGAGGGTCACTCTCCTCCTCCTGTTCCTCATCAGTTGCCATGAGCAAGCCCATGTCAGCCCTGTCAACATATGGTTTTAATCTGTTGACATGGAGCACTCTAAGGGGGCTACTGGGAGTTCCAAGATTCACCAAGTAGGTGACTTCTCCCTTTTGCTCAACAATTGTATGGGAGCCACTCCATTTGTCTTGGAGAGCTGCTGGGGCCACAGGCTCCAGCACCCACACTTTCTGTCCTGGCTGGTATACAGTCAGTACAGCCTTTTGGTCATGCCAAGCTTTTTGTAGTTCTTGGCTGGCCTCCAGGATTTTGGTTGCCTTCTTCATGTATTTAGTCATCCTGGAGCGGAGACCAAGTACATAGTCCATCACATCCTGTTTGGGAGGTTTGAGAGGTAACTCCCAGCCCTCCTTCACCAAACATAATGGACCTCTTACAGGGTGCCCAAACAGAAGTTCAAAAGGGCTGTAGCCAACCCCCTTCTATGGGACCTCCCTGTATGCAAACAGAAGGCAGGGAAGTAAAAGGTCCCATTTTCGCCTAAGCTTTTCTGGGAGGCCTTTAAGCATTCCCTTTAGGGTTTTGTTGAACCTTTCAACTAACCCATTGCATTGTGGGTGATAGGGAGTAGTGAACTTGTAGTTTACACCACACTCCTTTGACATTGCTTTTAGATACCCTGACATGAAGTTGGTACCTCTGTCAGATATAACGTCCTTAGGGAAACCCACTCTGGAGAAACCTCCAATGAGGGCTCTTGCCACCACAGGGGCTGTGGTGGTCCTGACGGGAATTGCTTCTGGGTACCTAGTGGTATGATCCACTACCACCAGGATAAACCTGTGCCCAGATGCTGTTGGAGGGTCAAGGGGACCAACAATGTCAATCCCTACCCTTTCAAAGGGAACCCCCACCACAGGTAGTGGTAACAGGGTTGCCTTTGTTGTGCCACCTGACTTGCCACTGGCTTGGCAAGTGACACAGGAGCGACAAAACTCCTTTGTGTCCTCTGACATGTGCGGCCAATGAAAATGTGGAACAAGCCTATCCCAGGTCTTGTTTTGGCCCGAGTGTCCTGCTAAAGGGATGTTGTGTGCTAGGGTCAAGAGGAACCCCCTAAACTTCTGAGGTATTACCAACCTCCTGGTGGCTCCAGGGGTAGGATCTCTAGCCTCAGAATATAGGAGTCCCTCATCCCAATGAACTTTATGGGACCCACTAGCACTCCCAGCAGCCTCAGCAGCAGCCTGCTGTCTGAGGGATTCAAGGGAGGGGCAGCACTGTTGCTCCTTACTCAGATCTTCCCTGGAAGGTCCCCCTGCCCCCAAGAACTCAACCTGATCAGGCTCAAGTTCCTCTGGGGCAGTTCCTTCTTCAAGATCTGCTTCTCCTCCCTCAGGAGGGAAATCTGAGATCTGAGACAGAGGGGAAGGCACTGCCTTAACCCTACTGCTCCTCCTCTTGGGTAGCATCTGGTCCATAGTTTCAGGATCCAGAGCTGGTTCAGCTTTATGCATTTTGGCCTGTGACCTAGTCACAGCAAATACCTCTGCAGGTATGCCCAACATCTCAGCATGAGTCCATAACTCCACTTCAGACCAGGCTGAAGTCTCTAGATCATTGCCCAATAGACATTCGACAGGGAGGTCTGCACTGACTACTACCTTCTTGAGGCCAGTTACCCCTCCCCAGGAGAAATCCACAACTGCCAGCCTATGGTTGGTCCTGACATTGCTTGCATTGGTAACCTGGTACATTTCACCCAGGATGATCTGCTCAGGGTCCGCCAGATCCTCTGCCACCATGGTGACACTAGCACCTGTGTACCTGAATGCCAAAGCCTCTTTGCCATTTATTACAGGCTGCTGTTTGTATTTGCCCAGATTACTGGGGCTCACTAGGAAGGACATATCAATGTCTCCCTCACATACCAGCAATGCCTGAGTGGGTACTCTGACTAGGCCAGAGTCCACTTCAGAACCCAGAGTCAATCCTACTACACCCTTATTCTGATTACCACCTCCACCAGTAGCTGCACTAGGGGGGAACAGTTGCCTTAGGGGCAGGAGTGGTGGTGGTTAGGTCTTTGGACTTGTTACAGTCAGAAGTCCAGTGCCCTTTCTGTTTACAGAATTTGCACCAGGGTTTCTTTTGGCCTTTTCCCTTTGTAGACTGTGAATCCCCACCAGATGCACATTTTTGGGGCCCTTTTGAAGACTTCTGGTCTTTTGACTTATCCCCACCTTTCTCAGAGCCTTTAGGATCCTGCTTCTTAGTGTCACCCCGTTGGTTCTGGGTTTTCTGCCTCACCCTGGTTCTGACCCATTTGTCTGCCTTCTTTCCCAATTCTTGGGGAGATGTCAGATCAGAGTCCACCAGGTACTGATGCAACAACTGGTTCTGGCAATTATTAAGGATCTGTTCTCTCATCATAAGATTATACAATCCATTAAAATCAGTACCTCTACTACCAACCAGCCAACCCTCCAGAGCCTTGGATGTACAATCAACAAAGTCAGACCAGTCCTGAGTCTGTGCTTTCTGGGTGTCTCTGAACTTCAACCTGTACTGTTCAGTGGTTAAGCCAAACCCATCTATTAATGCACTCTTCAGGACTTCATAATCATCAGCATCCTCTTCTCTAACAGTGAGGAGCTTGTCTCTACCTTTATCTGAAAAGGAGAGCCACAAGATTGCTGCCCAATGTTTCTGGGGGACCTGTTGTACTTTACAGGCCCTCTCCATAGCAGTTATCCATTTGTGGATATCATCCCCACTCTGGTAGGGAGTAACTACCGTGGACAGGTTCCTATGGTCTGGAATATATTCTCTACCTCTAGGGACACTGTTGCTGCCACGAGGGGGTTCTAACCCCTCTCTTCTAGAAGCTCTCCGGAGCTCAAAGGCTTCTTTGTCTAATGCCAACTGCTTGGCCTTGAGGGCTACTCTAGCTTCCTCATACTGCAGCAGTTTTTACATTCTTTCAGTGGAGGTCTCTCTTCTATTAAAGTATGAGCTCCTCCGATGAACAGATTCTCTTCCAGAATGATATGAGTAGTCAGATTCCCTTGAAGGGGACCTAACCGTCTCTTCTACTCTGTCAGTTCTCTTAGGGAGAATTCCTCTGTTCTGTTCAGATCCCTCTGGATCTGGCCCTTCAATCACAGAGTCCTGGTCATCATGATTTTCATCATCTGACCCAGACACTGTAATTGACACACTCCCTGATTCAGATCTGTTAGCTCCTAGAGCCAACCTCAGATCATCTATTGTTAGCAGATCTATCAGGCCTAGTGTGGAGGGACTCTGTCCTAGCTTCAGGTGTCTTGCAACACACATGGCCTTCAAGTCAAAGAAGGTCATGTCCTTATACTGAGGCAGGGTGGACCCACTGGCTCCATCCCTTGAGGACATTCTAGTGTTGTGCAGTGTTGTACTAACTACACTAGTTTGTGGCCTACTGATCCTAGCTGGAGCTGTAGCAAGGGTGTACTATCCCTTCACAAACAGCTCTAAGTTCAGTAGAACTTATTGATACTAAGCTTGACTTTATATGCACCTTGAGTACCTTTAGTGGTTTTCAGTTAGTAATTCAAATAGAGATTTTCTGGTAAAACAATGGCAAGCTGGAATCACACACGCTGCCCACCAATGTGAGAAGTTGGCCTGGCATATGCTGGTCACTAGTTATAGTGGTCACCTTGGACCAGTCCAATTCGACTTTTATGGTAGATAGGTTAAAGACAACCTTTTAAAGAAAGCTATCCTAGTGGTAGCTGTGGAGAGCAGCCTTCAGGCTAAGTCTCTGAGGAATGTAAAGCAGCTTGTTTTACCTTATAATCTCTTGAATTACCAAATGAAAGAACACCACACAGGTATATATATCAAATATATATGTATTTATTACTAGACACATGTCAAGGACATACACAAATATCAATTTTCACAATAAGTTAAGCACAAATATGGCTGGGGCCCTAGGGGCGTACCAGACCATATACTAAAAAAGAGGTTTAGGAAAGTCGACTTGCAGAGGGACAAGGCCTAGGGCCTGTAGAATCGCTGGGGCTTCACTAATCAACCCAAGGCAGGTAAGTAAAAGACCCACAGGAGACATGTGCAGTGTGAGAACACAGCCGCGGGTTCCCTATTGATTTCAATGGAGCAAGTCGCTGTTGGATTTTTAAAGTTTTAGGGTACTTTGAGGTAGTCTACAAGCAAGCCACTTACAAGGTAAGTAATTTGAGGGCCAACACACACTGGGGCACTGGACTGCACGAGTTGCCTCACCCAGGGAAGCCGGGTGCATAGGTGTCTTTTGGTGTCGGGTCGCGTCGTCGTTTTCGATGGAAGCCGATGAAGATTTGCTGCTTGCGAAGACTGGAGAAGTGTCCGGTGGAATACAAGGCTGGATTCAAGATGAAGATGACCTGAAAGCAGAAGGAACAGTGTTCACAGTCACTTGCCAGTGACCTGGGGCCAGGAAGATGGATGCCCACGGAATTCGGGTGATTTCAGGTGATCAAGGGTCTTTTGAGTCTTCAGACATGAGGTCCAGGAGGCATCGATGATGACCAGCAGCTGGATTCGGAGTGTCCCGTGATGTCTGCAGCTTACTGAGGTGTCGGCAACCGGATTGGAGCCAACAAGCCTTGGCAACGCAAGTCTTGTGGAAATCGAAGAAAGTCAGCGGTTCAGACCAGCAAGGTCTGAGGGACTCACCCAGCAAGGGTAAGTGAGGGCAGGCCTGGAGCAACCAGGGGAGCCCTTTGGTTTGATGAGAAAGTCTTCAGGGGGCCCATAAGTCAACAGGCAAGGGATCGCGAAGACGCCTCATGAGGATTCACTTCACAGGAGCCCACGGTCACTCGGGACAAGGTAGGCCTCTGATTTTCGAGGGAAATCCTGCTAGAGGCTTGGGCCACAAGTGATCCAATGCACAAGATCATAGAACGTCGTGAAGGGGTTGCACTCGACAATAGTGCAAGGTACCCGGGTATTGCTGTTCCTCGTCACTCGTGGGGTCCACTCGCCTTAGCTCTGCTAGGGACTCACAATGGCCATCGAGAAGTCAGGAAATCTACTTCGGGGGCTACAGGATCTTCGGGCTCCAGTGTTTGGTGCCTGCCAAGCAGGGGAGTCACTCCTTGACTCCAAGGGAGATTCTTCTGTCTTCCAAAGGTAGTGGAACGTCGAAGGGCCAGGATTCTTCTTGTAGAGCATCGTCCAGGGATATCTGATTTGCAATGGCAAGGTTTCCTTATCTTATACTAAAGGAAAGGGAGGGACTAGCTCTATGACCACTCCTCTGGGAGGGTCAGGGTAGGGGGTGATTACACCCCCTTCCCTTTGTCCAGTTTCACTCCAGAGCAGGGGCAGGGAGCCCCTGAACTGGTTTGAGCTGGCATATGCACAGAGGAGCCTACTGCTCCCCCAGTGCAGGACTTCAAAGCACTCTAGGAGTGCACTCACCCAGCCGCAATACACTAAATCCTGTCTGGAAGGTGGTTACACCTCCCTGTGACAGGATGTCTATTGTTGGGCCTCCTCCACTGCGAGTTTCAGTCAGCAGCAGGAGGGCAGCCCAGTGTCTGTGCTGGTGGCATCCATTTTGTGATGCCAGGGCTCTTTCAGATTTCTACCGTGTTTCCACAGTAGGTACATGTCGTCGTCTCTAGAAGGGTGAGATCATACTCCCACACCAGTTACTGGTGTGGGGGTATGATTCCAAGTTGTTTGACACCAAACACGACATGTTTTGATGCAGTCATTCCAAAGTTAACATTTACCGGTAGGTTATAATGCACTTAAGAGTATATGGTTTAACCGCATCCACAAACAGCCACAGAGAATAGACTCTGCCAGCTGCAGAGGGGTCCTGCTCATGCAGAGGCACCCCTTCATATTGTAAACCAAGCACCCTGCCCTCAAGATTGATAGGTCCTGCCTTAGGGGTGACTGATAGGTTTATATGTGTGTATGGTGAGATATAGGAACCTATACCTCAGTGAGGAGTGCTAACACTACCTCACCCAGGCTGCAGTAGCAGGCCTGTGGTGTCAGATTTAGTCTGCTTCCCAGGGGTGGTATAATACATGCTTCAGCCCCTGGTAGGCCTGTGAAGTACCTATGCCCTAGGTACCTAGGGTACCATATACTAGGGGCTCATAAGGCACCACAGTATCCAATAACTAGTGCATCTAATATGCACTCCAAGTTGTTTAGAGAGAACAGAGAGACTGGGCCCCTGATTAGCAGGGACCCAGCCAGACTATAGCCAGAAACCAGTGTTAACATCAGAAAAAAAGTGGGGCCAACATAAGTGCAGATACTACTCTCCTACAAGTGTTGTTTCATTTCACTGGGGTAAGAAGTTCTTCAAAAGAGATATATTCAAGATGAAAAGAAAAAATATTTCCCAACTTTCCTGAAGGGAATACCATTGCCTACAGTTTAGACTGAGCACCCAGTGACATTTAAAGACCTGGGATTGAAAACCTAACCTTCAGAGTAAGAGTCTAAGACCTTAACCAATTGGCCTAAGTGACACTTTACTAATTGACCTGAAAACTAATATATGACATGCGGATGAAAAACCCACGCCTAGGTACAGCAGTATCAGTAGTATTGTTTATAATGTGGAATGGAAGGACTGAGAGAGGGGACAATGGATAGTCAGGTTTTTTCACTGGGGTAAGAAGTTCTTCAAAAGAGACATTTTCAAACAAGATGAAAAGAAAAAATATTTTCCAACCCTATTAAAGAAATAAACATTGTCTACACTTTTAAGTGAGCACCCAGCTCCAATGAGAAATTCAGGATTGAGCACATAACCTTCAGAAGAAGATGCTAAGACCTTAACCATTAGGCCAGAGTGACTCTTTACCAACCTCCATGAAAACTAATATATGACATGCTGATAAAAAACCCACGCCTATGTACGGCATTATGTTATTGTCCATCCACAGTAGTATTGTTTATGGTATGGAATGAAAGGACTCGGGGAATGATAGAGAGGCGATTTTTTTCACTGGGGTAAAAAGTTCTTCAAAAGAGATATATTCAAACAAGATGAAAAGAAAAAACATTTCCCAACTTTACTGAAGGAAATACCATTGCCTACACTTTAGACTGAGCACCCTGTGACATTGAAAGAGAAGGGATTGAACACCTAATCTTCAGAGTAAGAGTCTAAGTCCTTAACCATTATGCCAGAGTGACTCTTTCATAAGCAGCCAGAAAACTAATATATGACATGCGGATCAGAAACCCATGGCGAGGTAGAGAAGTATGTTAGTGTCCACCCACAGTACTATTCTTTATAGTGTGGAATGGAAGGACTGAGAGAGAGAACGATAGAGTGTTTTTTTTTATCACTGCGGTAAGAAGTTCTTTAAAAGAGATATATTCAAACAAGATGAAAAAAAAAATATTTCCCAACCTTACTGAAAGAAATTCCATTGCCTACACTTTAGACTGTGCACCCAGGAACATTGAAAGACCAGAGATTGAACACCTAATCTTCAGAGTAAGAGTCTAAGACATTAACCATTAGGCCAGAGTGACTCTTTACCAATTGGCCTGAAAACTAATATCAGACATGCGGATCAGAAACCCATGGCTAGGTAGAGAAGTATGTTAGTGTCCATCAACAGTTCTATTCTTTATAGTGTGGAATTTAAGGACTGAGAGAGGGAATCATAGAGTGTCGTTTTTTTTCACTGGGGTTAGAAGTTCTTCAAAAGAGATATATTCAAACAAGATGAAAAGAAAAAATATTCCCCAACCTTACTGAAGGAAATACCAGTGCCTATACGTTAGGGAGCACCCAGTGACATTGAAAAACAAGGGATTGAACACCTAATCTTCAGAGTAAGAGTCTAAGTCCTTAACCATTATGCCAGAGTGACTCTTTCACAAGCAGCCTGAAAACTAATATATGACATGCGGATCAGAAACCCATGGCGAGGTAGAGAAGTATGTTAGTGTCCACCAACAGTACTATTCTTTATAGTGTGGAATGGAAGGACTGAGAGAGGGAACGATAGAGTATTTGTTTTTATCACTGCGGTAAGAAGTTCTTTAAAAGAGATATATTCAAACAAGATGAAAAAAAAAATATTTCCCAACCTTCTGAAAGAAATTACATTGCCTACACTTTAGACAGTGCACCCAGTAACATTGAAAGACCAGAGATTGAACACCTAATCTTCAGAGTAAGAGTCTAAGACCTTAACCATTAGGCCAGAGTGACTCTTTACCAATTGGCCTGAAAACTAATATATGACATGCGGATCAGAAACCCATGGCTAGGTAGAGAAGTATGTTAGTGTCCATCAACAGTTCTATTCTTTATAGTGTGGAATTTAAGGACTGAGAGAGGGAATCATAGAGTGTCGTTTTTTTTCACTGGGGTAAGAAGTTCTTCAAAAGAGATATATTCAAACAAGATGAAAAGAAAAAATATTCCCCAACCTTACTGAAGGAAATACCAGTGCCTATACGTTAGTGAGCACCCAGTGACATTGAAAGACGAGGGATTGAACATCTAATCTCCAGAGTTAGAGTCAAAGACCTTAAGCATTAGGCCAGTGTGACTCTTTACCAGGTGGCCTGAAAACGAATATATGACATGCGAATCAGAAACCCAGGGCTAGGTAGAGAAGTATGTTAGTGTCCACCAACAGTACTATTCTTTACAGTGTGGAATGGAAGGACTGAGAGAGGGAACGATAGAGTGTCGTTTTTTTTCAGTGGGGTAAGAAGTTCTTCAAAAGAGATATATTCAAACAAGATGAACAGAATAAATAATTCCTAACCTTACTGAAGGAAATACCATTGCCTACACTTTTGACTGAGCACACAGTGACATTGAAAGACCAGGGACTGAACATCTAATCTTCAGAATAAGAGTCTAAGACCTTAACCATTAGGCCAGTGTGACTCTTTACCAACTAGCCTCAAAACTAATATATGACATGCGGATCAAACACCCATGGCTAGGTAGAGAAGTATGTTAGTGTCCACCAGCAGTACTATTCTTTATAGTGTGGAATGGAAGGACTGAAAGAGGGAACGATAGAGTGTTTTTTTTTCACTAGGGTAAGAAGTTCTTCAAAAGAGATATATTCAAACAAGATGAAAAGAAAAAATATTTTCCATCCCTAGTAAAGAAATTAACATTTCCTACACATTTAAGTGAGCACGCTATTCCATTGAGAGACCAGGGAGTAAACACCTAATATTCACAGAAAGAGTCTAAGACATTATTTATTAGGCCAGAGTGACTCTTTTGCAGTTGGCCTAAAAACTAATATATGACTTGCGGATCAAAAACCAATGGCGAGGTAGAGAAGTATGTTAGTGTCCACCAACAGCACTATTCTTTACAGTGTGGAATGGAAGGACTGAGAGAGGGAACGATAGAGTGTTTTTTTTTCACTGCGGTAAGAAGTTCTTTAAAAGAGATATATTCAAACAAGATGAAAAAAAAAATATTTCCCAACCTTACTGAAAGAAATACCATTGCCTACACTTTAGACTGTGCACCCAGTAACATTGAAAGACCAGAGATTGAACACCTAATCTTCAGAGTAAGAGTCTAAGACCTTAACCATTAGGCCAGAGTGACTCTTTACCGATTGGCCTGAAAACTAATATATGACATGCGGATCAGAAACCCATGGTTAGGTAGAGAAGTATGTTAGTGTCCACCAACAGTTCTATTCTTTATAGTGTGGAATTTAAGGACTGAGAGAGGGAATAATAGAGTGTCGTTTTTTTTCACTGGGGTAAGAAGTTCTTCAAAAGAGATATATTCAAACAAGATGAAAAGAAAAAATATTCCCCAACCTTACTGAAGGAAATACCAGTGCCTATACGTTAGTGAGCACCCAGTGACATTGAAAGACGAGGGATTGAACATCTAATCTCCAGAGTTAGAGTCAAAGACCTTAAACATTAGGCCAGTGTGACTCTTTACCAAGTGGCCTGAAAACGAATATATGACATGCGAATCAGAAACCCAGGGCTAGGTAGAGAAGTATGTTAGTGTCCACCAACAGTACTATTCTTTACAGTGTGGAATGGAAGGACTGAGAGAGGGAACGATAGAGTGTCGGTTTTTTTCAGTGGGGTAAGAAGTTCTTCAAAAGAGATATATTCAAACAAGATGAACAGAATAAATAATTCCTAACCTTAGTGAAGAAAATACCATTGCCTACACTTTTGACTGAGCACAAAGTGACATTGAAAGACCAGGGATTGAACACCCATTCTTCAGAGTAAGAGTCTAAGGCCTTGACCATTAGGCCAGAGTGACACAGTACCAGCTACCCTGAAAACGAATATATGACATGCGAATCAAAAACCCACACACAGGTAGAGCAGTTTGTTAGTGTCCACCAACAGTAGTATTGTTCATAGTGTGGAATGGAAGGACTGAGGGAGGGGATGATAGAGAGTCAGTTTTTTCACTGGGGTAAGAATTTCTTCAAAAGAGATATATTCAAACAAGATGAAAAGAAAAACTATTTTCCAACATTTTTAAAGAAATTAACATTGTCTACACTTTTAACTTAGCACACAGTGACATTCAAAGACCAAGAGCAGGCAATGATATCCTATTGAAGGAAATTCAAGTTACTGGTATGTACGGTTAGAATTAATTTTCAGGATCAGTACTGGGCTCAAAGATGCAGCACTGAGGTCTCTCCTGATAACAGGTGAGTAAATCGGAATTTGTAGTTCGGCTGATTTTAGAGGAATATTTGTAAGTTTCAAAAATCGACACCTAGAAACTTTTTCAGCAAAAAGCAGGCAATGATATTCTATGGAAGGAAATTCAAGTTACTGGTAAGTACGGTTAGAATTACTTTTAAGGATCAGTACTGGGCTCAAAGATGCAGCACTGAGGTCTCTCCTGATAACAGGTGAGCAAATCGGAATTCGTACTTCGGCTGATTTTAGAGGAATATTTGTAAGTTTTTAAAATCGACACTTAGAAACTTTTTCAGCAAAAAGCACGCAATGATATTCTATGGAAAGAAATTCAAGTTACTGGTAAGTACGGCTACAATTACTTTTCAGGATCAGTACTGAGCTCAAAGATGCAGCACTGAGTTCTCTCCGATAACAGGTGAGTAAATCGGAATTTGTAGTTCGGCTGATTTTAGAGGAATATTTGTAAGTTTTTAAAATCGACACTTAGAAACTTTTTCAGCAAAAAGCACGCAATGATATTCTATGGAAAGAAATTCAAGTTACTGGTAAGTACGGCTACAATTACTTTTCAGGATCAGTACTGGGCTCAAAGATGCAGCACTGAGGTCTCTCCTGATAACAGGTGAGTAAATTGGAATTCGTAGTTCGGCTGATTTTAGAAGGAATATTTTAAAGTTCTAAAACCCCACACGTAGAAGAATTTCCAAGTGAAACCAGTCAATGTTAGTCTGTGGAAGGAAATTCAAGTTACTGGTAAGTACGTTTAGAATTACTTTTCAGGATCAGTACTGGGCTCGTAGATGCAGCAGTGAGGTCTCTCCTGATAACAGGTGAGTAAATCGGAATTCGCAGTTCGGCTGATTTTAGAGGAATATTTGTAACTTACAAAACTCCACACACAAAAGAATTTCCAAGTGAAACCAGTCAATGTTAGCCTACGGAAGGAAATTCAAGTTACTGGTAAGTACGGTTAGTACACAAAAGAACCCTCGGGTTGCAGCGGTGCGGGAGCCCGTTGCTAACAGGCACCAGCACTTTACCGGATGAGGGGGCAAACGGGGACTACATTGGCCAGCATCCTCAGTGCTGCCAGGAGGTGGCAATACATCACCCCACGCGCCTGAGCCGCACAAAAGCACCTTCGGGCTCCCAAGGTGTGGGAGCCCCTTGCTAACAACAGGAACTAGCACTTTACCCGACGAGGGGGCCATTCAGGACTACGTTGCCCAGCATCCTCAGTGATGCCAGGAGGTGGCACCGTGTTACCCCTTGCACCAGAGGTGCACAAAAGCACGCGGGAGTGGCCAAGATGGCGGGGTGAGCGGACGCTTCCTCCCGTAGCTCCTCCGGCCCGGCCAAGCTAAAGCCCTTTTCTTATGCTTCTCTCCCCCCGCTGAGGCTCAGCGCGGGAGAGGAGCGTGGCGGAACATCAGGGGCATACACCGGTGCTGTTTTGGTTCGGATCGCCCCGGGGGAACCCCCCCAAAAGTTCGCCCGAGATCACAGGACGACGGCGGCGAGCCCGAGGGGCGGAGCGTATTGGAGAGCTGTCCGGGCGCCTCGGCTGGGCCTGGTGCTGAAAGTTGCGGTCTGGAGGGGATCTGGCCCGCCGCCCGACGGTGACTGAAGGAGCCTGGCGGGAAGGGGCCCGACGGTGTGGAAGGCTTGGGACGGGTGCCCCGGCACTCGGACTGGTGATGGCGACACCTTGCACTGCGGAAGCCCTGACCCCTAGCCGAGGTACGGCGGACTCTCTGATGGGGTCGGATCATCTGGCCCCCTGTGCGTGACAATCGGGGGCCGGTGGTGGCACTTATTTTACTGCGGGGTGCCTCGGAGGCCCCGGAGGTGTCGCCGGGCCTAGTCGTTTTGGCTTGCTCCGCCCGGCCGCCATTTTGTCCCCGAAGGAGCAGTGGTGGCGGCCTCCGTTGGAGTCCTGGCTGCTGGCTGCGGGCGACCTCCCGCTATTGCTGGATTGACTACCGGAGGGATGAGCTGTTGGGACCCCTCCGCTGCGGCCCCCTTGGTTGTCTCACGCTAGCTCTTGCGGCTGACGGTGACCGGACTAGGCCGCCATTTTGTCACCTGTGACGCAGTGACCTCACTTGTGGGGGATACCCGGACCGAGTGCTTGCCGGCGGCTGAGCATCCCTGGGGCGCCTGGATCGGTGCCCGGCTGCGACGCTGGCGATGTCTGGAAAAGGAGGCCCGAAGAAAGGGGACCGTACTCTGCCGGACATGCTTGGCAGGGCCCAGCACCTGCGGGACAGGACACAGCCCTCACCGGGGCCCTCCCGGGCTCCGGCAGATGTGACTGGAGGGGAGCCACCTGTCACGAGGGCCTTTATGGAGGAACTGTTTAGCTCCCTCAGGGAGGACTTCCAGACACTGAAGCGGGAGGTGGCCAGCGAGGTCCGAGAAGTGCGCAGAGAAGTGGAGGGCCTAGGTGAGCGTGTGGAAGCGGCGGAGACGGAGGGCCACCAGCGAGCGGAGGAGATAGTCCATCTCCAGCAGGACGTTCTTCGCCTCCGGGAACAGTGTGTGGAGCTCCAGGCCCACTCTGAGGACCTTGAGAACAGATCTCGGAGGAACAACATCCGAGTGCGTGGCGTGCCGACTGCGGATGAGGGGTCCGATCTGGGGGACTACCTGCGGGCCCTGTTCCGAGAGATCCTGGGGGAGGCCGCGGACTTTCCCATCAGCATCGACAGGGCGCATAGGGTTGGCCGTCAGCGCCAGCCATCGGCACCCCCACCGGACATTCTGGCCTTCCTGCCCGACTTTCCATTAAAGGAGCGTATCATGGCTGAAGCCCGCAGGAAACAGCCCCTGACCTTTCGGGATCGGCCGGTGGCGCTTTACCAGGACCTCTCCGCCATCACTCTGCAGAAACGCAGGTCCTTTAGGATTGCCACTGACTTTTTGCGCGAGCATGAGACGCCGTACTCTTGGGGTCACCCCTTCCGCCTGATTTTTCGGTGGAACGGCGTATTACACCAGCTACGCTCCTTGCAAGACATTTGTGGTGTCCTGGGGCTCACGGCAGCGGAGGAGGAGGGAGCTACGCCGTCGTGGAGGTCCTCGGAGGGACGGAATCGGCGGAGGTCAACGAGGCGGCGCTCAGCGACCAGCGCGGGGCGCCCGGACTCCCCTACCATTAGGGCGGACAGGGCTGACGCCCTGAGGGCGGCGGCCGGGGACTCGACCGGCTCCTCTAGCGTGGCCTTGACGGCCTAACACACACTCCGGGGGGAGATGTCTTTAGCTTCTTAACATGCTTGGCACGGGGAGGGGGGGTTGGGGGGAGCGGGTGGAGGTGAGTGGCTGGACGTCCACTTTGCTCTTTTCTACGGACTTGCCCGTTTTGGGGCTTGACTGAGACTATGGGGTGTTTGAGTTTGGGGATGGCTAGTTGCCGAGGTTGTGTTTTGGGTGGGGGAGGGGGTTGTTTTGGGGTTGGGAAGGTCCCGTCCGATGTTGTCTACGCCCGCTTTGTTTTGGCTTGTCCCGCGCTGTGGCCCCGCGCGCCCCACCCGCTGATTCCCTACCCATTGCATGGCGCTCCCGATCCCTGCGAGGAATGCCGGGCCTAAAGGTAGTGACCCTTAATGTTCAGGGTCTGAATAACCCGGTGAAGCGCAGAGCGATCCTGTCGTTGCTGGAGGGGATGCAGGCGGACATTTGCCTTTTGCAGGAGACACACTTATTGCCCCGAGACTGCCATAGGATGCGCTCTGCTAAGTTCCCCACCCAGTTCTTTTCCTCGGCAGCGAACAAGACGGCGGGGGTGGCCATTCTCCTAGCGAGCTCCTTTCGGGGGGAGGTGTTGCATAAGTGTGCTGAACAGAAGGGGAGGCTCCTTGCGTATCGCATGCGCCTGGGAGGCATAGCATTTACGGTTGGCTCCGTTTATAGCCCAAACGAGCATCAAGAGCGCTTCCTAGATTCCGCGCTGGTGGATGTCACTGCTTCCCCAGACCGACACGTTATCTTGGGCGGAGACCTCAACATTGTCTTTGACTCTGGGATGGACAGATCGGCGCAGCGCTTTCCGCAGACGGGGGAACTGTCCCAGGCTGGGAAGGCCCGGATTGCGGAAATGGACTTGCACGATCTCTGGCGCTCCCTGCACCCCACGGATAGGGACTACTCTTTCTTCTCGCACGCACACCGCACCTACTCACGGCTGGACTACCTCCTGGTGAGTGGACCGATGCGTGCCGCTGCCACGGCGGCGGACATCGGGGTCCTGACCCTGTCTGACCACTCTCCAGTCACCGGCGTTTTCCGGTGGCCGGCGGCCTCCCCCTCTCGGGGGGCGTGGCGCCTCCGGGACACACTTCTACACAAAAAATCGGTGGTACAACGCGTCGGGGAGGTCATACAGGACTATCTCACTCACAACAGCAACACTGACACTTCGCAGGCGACACAGTGGGCGGCACTGAAGGCCGTCCTACGGGGGGAATTCATCTCTATCTCTGCAGCCGAGAATAAGGAGCGGCAACTGAAGAGGGATGAGTTGACAGCTCAAGTCCGGGAGCTTGAGCAGGTCCACCGCCGTACGGGAGCGCCGAGAGTATGGAGGCAGTTGAAGGCAGCGAGGAAGCTCCTCTCCGCTCTGGATCTTGATAGGGCGGAGTACGCCGCCTTACGCTTGAAACATGCCTACTACACTGGGGGGGACAGATGTGGCAAGCTCCTAGCACACCGGCTCCGGGTCGCGCAACAGCGCAGCGTGGTGAAAGAACTGGTGGGTGCGGATGGGGGGGTTGTCTCCGGGGACGCGGAGGTAGCGGAGACTTTCCGCGGGTTCTACGAGGCGCTGTATGCTGAGGAGCCCTCCTCGCCACGGGATGCCGATAGCTATTTGGAGTCGGTGACCCTCCCGGTGCTGGACCCGGCTCAGGCTGACCACCTGGAGCGGGACATCCATGTGGAGGAAGTGATCTCGGCTATCGCGCGGCTGAAACATGGCAAGGCCCCGGGCCCGGACGGGTACACGTCGCTATTCTACAAGACTTTTTGCACGACCGTGGCCCCTGTTCTTACGCGGCTGTTTAACTCTTTCTCCGAACCGGGAGCCATCCCTCCGGATCTCCTGAGGGCGACGGTCGCGGTAATCCCGAAGCCTGGGAAGGACCGGGCCCTCTGCGGCTCGTACCGGCCCATCTCGCTCCTAAATGTCGACCTCAAGTTGTACACGGGGATTCTCGCATCCAGGCTGGGTCCACACCTCCCCGACCTGGTGGAGGCGGACCAGGCTGGTTTTGTGCCCGGTAGACAGACGGTTGACAACACCAAGAGGGTGACGCATGTTCTGGAGAAGGCCTCAAGGATCTCGGGGGAGCGGATGTTGTTGTCCGTTGATGCGGAGAAGGCCTTCGACAGAGTTCACTGGCCGTATCTTGAGCGGGTCCTCAAAAAACTGGGAATCGGCGATAAGTTCCGCACCATGGTATTTAATTGCTATAAGCATCCTTCAGCGTCGGTGCGGGTAAACGGGTGTAGCTCTGGTGGCTTCGCCATCGAGCGCGGCACGCGGCAGGGCTGCCCTCTCTCGCCGCTCCTGTTTGCCCTCTACATGGAGCCGTTTGCTCAGAGGATCCGTAATAATCCGGATGCTGTCGGGGTCCGGATGGGCCAGTACGTCCACACCGTCAGTCTCTACGCGGATGATGTCCTGCTGACTTTGGACGACCCTAGGAGGTCGCTGCCTGCTTGCCTCCGAGAGTTGGACGCCTTTGCGGGGGTGGCCGGCTTCAAAATGAATATGAGCAAGTTGATGGCATTAGACGTATCCCTGGCTGCGGAAACCAGGAGGGATCTTCAACGGCTCTTCCCCATGCAGTGGTCCTCGTCCACGGTCCCGTACCTGGGGATTCTGCTGGCGCCTACATTATCGGAGATGGTTACGGCCAATTATGCCTCCCTCAGCAGGAAGATCAAGGACGAGCTTGGCCGATGGAACAAAGGCTTGCTGTCCTGGCTGGGGCGAATCGCGGCGGTCAAAATGACGGTGCTGCCCCAGATACTATATCTTTTCCGAGCCCTTCCGCTCCAACCCCCGGTGGGCTGGATCCGACAAATGCAGGCTGACATCTCCCGCTTTGTCTGGCAGGGCCGCAGGCCACGCATGAAGAGGGTCCTCTCCACGCTTGCTCCGGAAGCGGGGGGTCTCGGCATTCCGGACCTCCGTAAGTACTTTCAGGCGGCACAGCTTCGCTATCTGGTGGAGTGGAGCAGGTGGGAGTCCGACAAACATTGGCTTTTCCAAGACCAGGCAGTGGCGGGCCGCACCTTACAAGAGGTTCCATTCTTGCGCCGCACGCATCGCCCCCCTAATCTTTACGCTTCCTTTGTTACGCGGGTCCCCCTGCGTGTGTGGGACGCGGTCTGCGAGACCCGGGGCCTCACCACCTTCCCTTCGCCGCTCACGCCCATTACGGGCAACCCGGACTTCTCCCCAGGGATGGAGCCGGGGGTTTTCTCCCACTGGGTACGGGCGGGCTGCAGGGCACTCTTCCAGATCTATGGCCCGGAAGGCGTGGTTCCTTTTCAGCAACTCCGCCAGGAGTTCGGCCTGACGGAGCTGGACAGATTGCGCTACATGCAAGTTCGGCATTGGGCCCTCCAGCCTCAGGTGCGTGCCACCGCTGCCCGTCCAATTACACCGTACGAGCGGTGGTTGGCTACTCGGACCTCCGACGCTAAACTGATCACTGATCTGTACAAACACCTACAACCCCCGCCGTTTCACTACTACAACCCGGGGAGGGAGCGCTGGCATAGGGAATTGGGTAGGACACTCAGCCACAGGGAATGGGACAAAATTGCGTATCGGGCTCGGCACTCTGCATATCACACGGGCCTTACGGAGACATTCACTAAGGTGTCCACATACTGGTACTACACCCCGGAGAGACTGTATGAAATGCATAAACACACTGACAAGGGGTGCTGGCGGAGCTGTGGGCAGGAAGGTACCCTTACACACATTCTATGGGATTGCCCAGTGCTGACCGCCTACTGGAAAGAAGTCTTGGACGAGGTGGATGAGCACTTTGGGATAGAGCTGCCGCGACTCCCGGCGTATGTCCTGCTGGGCCTCCCCAATGACCTAATGTACCCACTGAAGTCCCGCAGGGGCAGGCAGATTGCAATAGCGCTGGGGTCTGCGGTTCAGAACATTCTGATCCACTGGCGCACATCCACCGTCCCCTCCATCACCGGTTGGTTGCATAGGCTCTGGCATGTGCTGGGGATGGAGAAGCTGTCGCTTGCGGTTGCGGGGGAGATAGACCAATTTGAAGAGCTATGGCAACCCTTTCTAGCGCTGCTGTCCACTGAATTCCGGGAGCTCACCTGCCCGAGGTACCTTAGGCTTCTCAGGCTGAGGCCGCCGGTGACCCCGGCGGACTAGCTTACATGTGAGATGGGGACCCCCGGGGAGGGGGGGGGGGGCGGGGCTTCCTGGTTAGGGCTACTTTGATGCGGGACCATAGGACGGGGGGGAGGGGGGAGTGTTGTTGTTTTGTTACTGGGAGGAGGGGGGATGGGAGGGGGGGGATTGTGTTCTGTTAAGGTGTTGATGGGGGGGGATGCTCTTGCTCAGCTTTGGGGTGTCGGATACGCGCGTGGGACTCCACAGCTTGTAATTCTAGCGTTCAGTTACTGTGTTCTTCCCTCTGAGCCACCGCGTCACCTATTGCCAACCCTCTGGAGATGCATCCCTTCTTCTTTGACTGTATTCCATGTATCCTGCCTCCTATCCCCCTCCCCCATGGTTTGTTTTGTCTCAATAAAAAACGTTTTAAACTTAAAAGCACGCGGGAGCCCCTTGCTAGCAACAGGCACCAGCACTTTACCCGAAGAGGGGGCAAATCGGGACTACATTGTCCAGCATCCTCAGCAATGCCAGGAAGTGAAATCGCGTCACCCCACGTCTCGAAGGCACAAAAAAGCACCCTCGTACTCTCGCAGTAGAGGAGCTCATTGCTAACAATAGGCACCAGAACATTACCCGATGAGGGGGCAAACCGGGACTACATTGGCCAGGATCCTCAGCGCTGCCAGGAGGTGGCAACGTGTCACCCCACGTGCCAGAGGCGCACAAAAGAACACCCGGGCTGCAGCGGTGTGGGAGCCCCTTGCTAACAAAAGGCGCCAGTAGCTTACCGTATGAGGGGACAAACCGGGACTACATTGGCCAGCATCCTCAGTGCTGCCAGGAGGTGGCAACGCATGACCCTACGTGCCGGAGGTGCACAAAAGCACCCTCGGACTCCCGCGGCGTGGGAGCCCCTTGCTAACAACAGACCCTAGCAGCTTACCCGATGAGGGGCAAATCGGTACTACGTTGCCCAGCATCCTCAGTGACGCCAGGAGGTGGCAACGCGTCACCCCATGCGCCAGAGGCGCACTAAAGCATGTGGGAGCCACTTGCTAACAACAGGCACCAGCACTTTACCTGACGAGGGGGCAAATCGGGACTACATTGCCCAGCACCCTCAGCAATGCCAGGAGGCGGCAATGTGTCACCCTACGAGCCGAAGGTGCACAAAAGCAACCTTGGGCACCTGCGGCAAGGGACCCCCTTGCTAACAACAGGCACCAGCCCTTTACCTGACAAGAGGGCAAACTGGGACTACATTGCCCAGCATACTCAGCGACGCCTGGAGACCGCAATGCATCACCCCACATGCCGGAGGCACAGAAAAGCACCCTCGGGAACCCGGAGCACGGGAGCCCCTTGCTAAAAACAGGCACCTGAACTTTACCCGACGAGGGGGCAAACCGGGACTACATTGTCCAGGATCCTCTGCGATGACCAAAGGCAGTAACACATCACCCCACTCACCGGAGGTGCACAAAAGCACCCTCATGCTCCTGTGGCGCGGGAGCCCCTTGCTTACAATAGGCACCAGAATTTTACCCGACGAGAGGGCGAACCAGGACTACATTGCCCAGCATCCTCAGCGATGCCAGGAGGTGGCATTGCATCACCCCACGTCCCCGAGGCGCACAAAAATATCCTAAGGCTCCCGCGGTGCAGGAGCCCCTTGTGAGAAGATGGCCTGATATATGCTGTCCACTAATTATAGTGGGCACCTTGTATCAGTCCAAACAACCCCTTTTGGTGAATAGGTTAAAGACAACCTTTATTGAAAGCTGAGAGCAGCCTTCAGGCTAAGTCTTGAAGGAATGTAAAGCAGCTTGTTTTACCAGTCTATAATCTCTTGAATTATCAAATGAAAGGACAACCACACCAGGTATATATTCAAAATATGTGTATTTAAGATAAAACACACCCCTCTAGTCTCTTTATGAGACTGGAGTTCGAAGAACTTAATTTACAAGTTAGCAATCAACAGTAATAGCACAAATACACATTTGGGCCCTAGGGGCGTACCAAACCATATACCAATAAAGTGGTATAAGAACCACGACTGAACTAGACACAAGGCCTAGAGCCTGTAGAATCGCTGGGACCCCAAGGAACCACCCAAGGTAGTGACACAGGGGACCCACGGGGGCCGTGTGCAGTGTGTAAACACAACCACGGGTTCCCGTTAGATTATATGGGCAATGTCGCGGTTGGAAATTTAAAGATTAGGGACACTTAGAATCGAGTCAGGACCAAACCCTTTTGGACTTAAGAAGTTCTAGGGCGAGCACCCACGGGAGCACCGGAGTAGTCGTGTTACCTCACCCAGGGAAGCTGGGTGCATAGGTGTCTTTTGGTGTCGGGTCACGTCGTCGATTACAATGGAAGCTGGCGAAGAACTGCTGCTGCCGTGAAGAGGAGAAGTGCCCGAAGAGATCCAAGTCTGGATCTAGGATGGAAAGTACCTGAAAGCAGAGGGAACAGAGTCTGGGTCACTTGCCAGTGACCGAGGGCAGGATGGACCAATGCCCACAGATGTCGGGTGCTTCAGGTGAGTTGACAGGTGTCTTGACTCTTCAGCCACGAGGTCCAGGAGGTGTCGACGAAGTCCATGAGCCGGATTCGACCTATCCCACAAAGTCTGTCGAGTGTTGCAGTGTCGGCGACTGGATTGGACCCAACAAGACTTGGCAACAGCAAGTCTCGTGGAAAGAGAAGAAGGACGTCGGTGCAGACCAGATAGATCTGAGGGACTCACCCAGTGAGGGTAAGTCACGACACGACTGGAGCAACCAGGGAAACCCAAGCTGAAGAGGAGTTGCCTTCATGGGGACCCACTAGCCAACGGGCTAGCGATTGCGAAGGAGCCTCAAGCGGTTGCACTGGAACCCGGCCCACAGGTCACTCGTGGAGTGGAGGCCAGAGATCTTCTGTGCAGACAGTGCTCAAGGCTGGGGCTACTTGGAACCCAAAGCAGAACTTCAAGGATCAACAAGAAGTCGATGTACCAGCAATAGTACGCGGTGCCCAGGGGTCAAGGTTCCTCATCACCCACGATAGCCACAGGCCTCAGCTTTGCTGTGGACTCAAGGTAGCCTCGGGGGAAGTCAGGAAATCCACCTCTGGTAATGCAGAGACTTCGGCATCTAATGGGAGCTTCGGAATTGCAGACCAGACAGTTGCTTCTTTGGTGCCTGCCAAGCAGGGGAGTCACTCCTTGACCCCAAGGGAGATTTCTTCAGTCTTCTAGTCAGGATAGAACGTCGAAGGTCCAGGATATATGTTGCAGAGTTTCGTCCAGGGTAATCTAAAGTCGCAAGGACTGGGTTCCCATACTTATTCTAAGTTTGGGGGTTGGACATACTCTAGGCACCCAACTAATCGAGGGTTTGGAAAGAGGGGTGGCTACACCCATTTCCTTTGTCCAGTTTCACGCCAGAGCAGGGGCAGGTAGCCCCTGCAACCGGTTTGAACTGGACTATGCACAGGGACACCAAGTGTGCCCCCAGTGCAGGAGTTCAAAGCACCAGAGAGTGCTCCCACCCAGCCCCAATATGCATCTGCCCGTCTGGGGAGGTGGTTACACCTCCCTAGGACAGGAAACCTATTGTCCAGGCCTCCCCTGCCGGAGTTTTGGTCAGTAGCAGGAGGCCAGACCCGTGTCTGTGGCAGAGGCATCCATTTTGTGATGCCAGGGCTCTAGAAAGTCCTACCAGGTTAGACCAGTGTGAACATGTCTCTCCCTCTAGAAGGGTGGAATACTACCCCCGTCGCCAGAACTGGTGGGGGGGTAGTATTCAAAAGTGTTTGACACCAAACACAACATGTTTCCGTGCAGCCATCCCAAAGTTAGAATTTACCCCGAGGTTATAATGCACTTAAGAGTATATGGTCAGGCTGCACCACAAACAGCATCAGAGTAGATACTCCGAATGCTGCAGAGGGGCCCTGCTCATGCAGGGGCACTCTCTCACATAAAAACCAAGCGCTCTGCCTACAGGATTGTTAAGGCCTGCCATAGGAGTGACTTATAGGTTTTATATGTGTGTGCAATGGTAGTGATATAGGTAGCCTATACCACTGTAAGGGGTGCATGCACACCCTTACCCAGGCTGCAGTAGCAGACCTGTGGTGCCATTTTGGAGTGCTTCCCAGGGGTGGCATAATACATGCTTCAGCCCCTGGTAGGCCTCTGAGGTACCTATGCCCTAGGTACATAGTATACAATATACTAGGGGCTTATAAGGCACTCCAGAATCCAATTAGATATGTACCTAATGTACATGGAAACCATGTTAGAGAAGAAGCAGCTAGGCTGGGGTCCTGATTAGCAGGTCCACAGCCAGACTAAGTTCGAAAAACAGTGAAACACCAGCAAAAAGTGGGGGTACCCATGTGAAGCAGATCCTACTCTCCTACACAACGCCCCCCAAACGCAGGGACATTAAACTAACCTTGACCAGTTGAGTCTTCATGTTCTAAGTGGAAATACCTAGAGAGTCCACCTGCATTGGCATGGTTACTCCCAGATCTATGTTCCACTATAAAGTCCATCCCCTGTAGGGAAATGGACCACCTAAGCAGTTTTGGGTTTTCACCCTTCATTTATTTTAGCCATAAGAGGGGCTTATGGTCTGTCTGAACAAGGAAGTGAGTACCAAACAAGTATAGCCTCAACTTCTTCAGAGCCCAAACCACAGCAAAGGCCTCCATCACAATGGCTGACCAACGTTTCTCTCTAGGGGTCAGCCTTCTGCTTATGAAAGCTACTGGCTGATCCTAACCTTCATCATTCAATTGTGACAGTACAGCCCCTACCCCCAATTCAGATGCATCTGTTTGGAGAATGAACTTTTTGGAGTAGTCAGGACTCTGCAGAATGGGAGCAGTGCACATGGCCTGCTTCAGGTCATCAAATGCCTTTTGACAGCTAAGAATCAATGCTGTTGGGTGTACACGGTACAATGGCGCTCATATAGTAATCACACTTGATTCACTGCAATGAATAGTAAATTTTGGTGCATCCAAAACAGGGGGAAGAGAACACCCTACTTCCCTAAACTCAATCGGGCGATTGAACAAATACTTTAACAATGTTTCTTGGAGCACACAACTTATATAATCCAATTAAGTATATAAGAAACAACATTTTTTGTCATCCTGGGCTGCGCAATTGTGTACGTGCTCTGCAATAGGGTACCGTATGTCATTCTGTTTAATTGCTCTTAAGTGTTTACTCATGCGTTCTTGGGACTTGAAATAAAACGGTAGGGACGCTTCAATTTTGATTTATGAAATGCATTGTTTCACGTAAAGTAGTGAGGGCAGCTTGTGAAATTTGTTGTATTGGATTTGTGTTTCAGATTTTGAACATTATATAAGCGGACAGAACATTATAGCAATCTGGTTGATGAGGCACTTACATAGCGGACTTGGGATCAAGTTACGCTATAACTATTAATATTGGAAGGGAAGGACAACTTGATAGTCTAATTGATTTATTTCTGGTCAGTAGGGTTTCACAATTCAATGGCACTAAACAGAATGTTACTTGTTTATCTAGATTTGGAGCTTGTTTTTATTCTGGAAAATTTTCGACCTTGAAAGGAATAAAATAGTTGGATTTAACACGGATATATGCCCGGATATATGCCCGTAATGAGGTAGGAGTTATTGTTGAAAATTATGGAGGCTAATCAATTATTTTGCACTGATAAATCCTTGCCTCGCGCACTCTGGAGTGACAAGAGATTTTGTTTTAATTTGAATAAACAGAAACGCATTTGAGAAACTTAAGGTACCAGCGTCAAATTACGTGTTCTTATATATTCCTCACGTGAGCTATATAGACATAAAAACACTTTGGTTTAGTCAATGGACTTAATAGCATGGCCACAATATCACAATGAACTGGATGTAAGGAACAAGTAAAATGATGAACTGATTGATATGTATCTAATGTGACTTTAAATTATTTGTTAAAATAAGGATGGTATAGCCACTTTAATCTGTTGCCCTAGCTGTAGGCTTGAATAGTCCTTTGCACGAGGTTGTAAAAAATATGGGCTCTATGGCACTAATGTAAAGTGCTACATGATGTGATTACAAATGCTTACACTGTATTATTTCCAGCCCTGAGGAAGCCGTAGGTTATCTCTACCACGGCGAAACGCGTTGGCGTAAGGGATTGGAATTTGATGACATTAAAGAAGAAGAACAATAAGAGCCCAATTGGATTTTGTTTCTTATATACTTAATTGGATTATATAAATTGTGTGCTCCAAGAAACATTGTTAAAGCCTTTTGACAGCTAGCTGTCCACTGAACCTTTTTGGGCATCTTTTTAGAAGTTAAGTCATTCAGGGGTGTCACTATTGATCCATACCTCTTGACAAATCTTCTATAGTACCCAGTCAGGCCTAAGAAGGCTCTCACCTGAGTCTGGGTAGTTGGAGCAACCCAGTCCATTATGGTCTGGATTTTGCTCTGTAATGGTTGAACCTGGCCTCCACCTACAAGGTGGCCCAGGTACACAACCTGAATCTGCCCTATCTGGCACTTAGTAGCCTTGATAGTTAGGCCTGCCTTTTGCAGGGCCTCCAAAACATTCCTCAGGTGGACAAGGTGATCCTCCCAGGTGGAGCTAAAGACAGCAATATCATCTAGATATGCTGCACTAAAGTCTTCCAGGCCTGTAAGGACTTGATTCACCAACCTTTGGAAAGTGGCAGGTGCATTCTTCAAACCAAAGGGCATTACCACAAATTGATAGTGCCCACTGGGGGTAGAAAATGATGTCTTTGGCTTTGCATCATCAGCTAGTCTGATCTGCCAGTAGCCAGCTGTCAGGTCAAATGTGCTTAGAAACTTGGCTGAGGCCAAAGTATCTGTTAGCTCATCTGCCCTGGGGATGGGATGGGCATCAGTCCTAGTGATTGCATTGAGATCTCTGTAGTCTACACACAACCTCATTTCTCTCTTTCCATCTGTGGTGTGAGGTTTAGGTACCAGGACTACTGGACTAGCCCAAGGGCTAACTGAGGGTTCAATCACACCCAAATCCAACATCTTTTGGACTTCTGTCCGTATACAGTCCCTGACATGGTCAGGTTGCCTGTAGATCTTATTCTTCACAGGTAGACTGTCCCCAGTGTCCACTTCATGAGTGCACCAAGTGGTCTGACTTGGAGTCAGAGAAAACATATGTCTAAACTGGCTGAGAAGGTTTCTGCAGTCAGTTTGCTGCTGGGCAGTGAGGCTGCCTGCCAATGCTACACCATCAACTGACCCATCATCAGGGTTCTGAGAAAGCAGGTCAGGGAGTGGGTCACTCTCTTCCTCCTGTACTTCATCAGTAGCCATGAGCAAGCCCATGACTGTCCTGTCAACATATGGTTTAAGTCTGTTGACATGAAGTACCCTGTGGGGACTCCTAGGGGTGCCAAGGTCTACAAAGTAGGTAACCTCCTGTGGGAGAGCAGGTCAGATATACAGACGCGGAGGCTTTATGCATTGTCGAACAGTAGTGGTTTTATTGTCAGGTGGCACAAACAGGGGTGGGTAGGGTAGCAGGGAGTGGTTCTTCCTTCAAGTTGGGGTCCTCCAAACAGGACGGCGATGTTGTTGTCTGGTATCTTCAAGTGTGTGGTCGGTGGCCCTGGATTGGTGCTCAGCTCTGTCCGTTGTGGTGTCTTGACCGGAAGCTCAGAACGGAGAAAAACAATGGTGGCCGTTTGTGAGTTCTATTATGAGCCAATGCCGTTTTTAACTTCCGTCACCAACACCCGGTGAGTTTAGGATCTTCTGGTGCCAGGGAATAGTGAGGCGGTATGAGGAATAGTGAGGCGGTATGGGGAATAGTGAGGCGGTATAGAAATAGTGAGGCGTTATGGGGAATAGTGAGGCGGTATAGAAAATAATGAGGCGGTATGGTAAATAACCCAAATAAAGTCACGAGGGGAGGGGGGGTGTTCGAACACGGTATACAACCAACTATAATTATGGTGGTAGGGTATTTACCAAAAAGACCCCCGTAATTCTTGGGCCCGAGCAATCGTTCTCGTCCCCTCTCCGTTTACCCGATAGCCTCTCCCTTCCTGTTTTGCCCGAAAGGCACCCTCCTCCCGCCGCCCTCGTCTAAGCCTTTCCTGATGTCCCCTGAAACAGCGGTACTCACCGGCCCCGCCGCAACTCTCCTGAGTTGCAGCCGCTCCTCAGCATCCTCCAGTGGACGCCACCACTCCTCGGTCCAGTGGTCATCTGCTTCTTCTTCCTCGTCTCCGCTCTGGTCGCCGTCTTCGTGTTCCCTCTCCTGCTGGTCGCCTCGTACTTCCGCACTCGACTCCTCGCTCCGGGTTCCGCTTCCACTGGACAACGACTCCGCTTCCTGGGTAGGCCTTGCTTTTAAGTATACCGTCACACTGCTTCCGGGGTCGACTCCTTCCCTCTTCTCCTTTGTGCTGGGCTGCAGGAAGACAGGAAAGGTAGGTGCTTCTTTTCCTTTGGTCCTAATTTGTGGATGGTTGTCCCTAAGGTGTTCCTCCCCCGTCCTGAAGGATTCTGGTCTCTGTAGTGGGTCTGGGAAGGTAGTCGCTCTCTCGGGACTCACCCGCTCACACCTCCCCTTTCTGTTCAACAATTGTATGGGGGCCACTCCATTTGTCCTGGAGGGCTGCTGGGGCCACAGGCTCCAACACCCACATTTTCTGTCCTGGCTGGTAAACAGTCAGTACAGCCTTTCGGTCATGCCAGGCTTTTTGCAGTTCCTGGCTAGCCTCAAGGTTTTTGTTTGCCTTTTTCATTTACTGAGCCATCCTGGAGCGGAGACCAAGTACATAGTCTACTATGTCTTGCTTTGGGGGCTTGAGAGGAGGTACCTCCCATCCTTCCTTCACCAAACACAATGGACCCCTGACAGGGTGACCAAACAAAAGTTCAAATGGGCTGTAACCAACCCCCTTTTGAGGCACCTCCCTGTATGCAAATAAAAGGCAGGGCAAGAGTAGGTCCCATTTCCACCTAAGCTTCTCTGGGAGTCCTTTAATCATGCCCTTTGAGGTTTTGTTGAATCTCTCAACTAAACCATTGCATTGTGGGTGATAGGGTGTGGTGAACTTGTAGTTCACTCCACACTCCTTCCACATAGCAGTCAAGTAACAAGACATGAAGTTTGCATCCCTGTCAGATACTACCTCCTTAGGAAAGCCTACTCATGAGAACACACTCAAGAGAGCTCTTGCCACTACAAGTGCTGTAGTGGTCCTTAGGGGAATTGCCTCTGGGTACCTGGTGGCATGATCCACCACCACCAGTATAAACCTGTGCCCAGACGCTGTTTGAGGATCCATGGGACCAACAATCTCAATCCCTACCCTTGCAAAGGGCACTCCCACCACAAGTAGTGGTATCAGAGGGGCCTTTGTAGTGCCACCTGCTTTGCCACTGGCTTGGGAGGTTACACAGGAGCGACAAAACTCCTTTGTGTCCTCAGACATGTGGGGCCAGTGAAAGTGAGGTACAATTCTGTCCCAAGTCTTGTTCTGGCCTAGGTGTCCTGCTAGGGGAATATCATGGGCTAGTGTCAATAGGAAACCCCTAAAGTTCAGAGGTATAACCAACCTCCTGGATGCACCAGGCTTGGGGTCTCTACTCTCTGAGTAAAGGAGTCCATCATCCCAATAAACTTTATGGGTGCCACTAGCATTCCCAGCAGCCTCATCAGCAGCTTGCTTTCTGAGGGGTTCAAGAGAGGGGCAGGTTTTCTGCTCCTGGCTCAGATCAGACCTGGAAGGGCCCCCTGTCCCCAAGAACTCAACCTGGTCAGGTTCAAGCTCCTCTGGGACAGTTCCTTCTTCAGGATCAAGATCATCTCCCTGAGGAGACTGATCAGTATTCTGAGTCGGGGGGAAGGCTCTGCCTTAACCCCACTGCTCCTCCTCTTCTGCGGCACCTGGTCCATTATTCCAGAATCCAGGGCCTGTCCAGCTTTAGACATTTTGGCCTGTGACCTAGTCGCAGCAAAGACATTGTAGGAACCTGGGTTCACCAGGCCCTAAGGGCGGGAACGTGGCGCGAGCCGGTCAGGCAATCAGAGGGCTATGTGTTAAGCAACCATACACCACACGCTTCTCATGGACTAGAGTCACACACAATAAGGGACGCCACACCGTTTAAATTATGCAAATACTTCAAGTTTATCCAAGTATAGCTGGTCAGTTGCAGTTCAGGAAATAACAAGGTAATACATGAATCATAATACCATCGTTCAGTACATGCGACACTCTTGGTGATATCTATGCAGTGCCTAACCTCGTTCATGTACCCACGCCCGCTGGTTAAATGCGGGAGATTCTAGCGCTGTGCGCGCTTATGTAAAGTCTTTCCCTGAACAGGCCGTCTAACACAGCGTACTACTTGTAAGGGGGAACATTGGGTTCATCAACATGGCGCCTGTCGAACTGAGCGCTCCTCGTGACCACTGGCCCCTAGTTCTGTGAAGCAAGGCACATAAAACACAGCGCTACGCGCAATCAGTTGCATATGGAAACGTTTGCGTAGAACAGTTATCACAACGCGTTACTCGTAATCAGTTGCATATCATTACCTTCGAGCAGAGCATATAACACAGTGCGCTACTCGCGTTCCTGGGCAGGTAATTACTTTCGAACAGAGCATATAACACAGTGCGCTACTCGCATTCCTTGGCATGTAATCTACTTTCGAGCAGAGCATATAACACAGTGCGCTACTCGCACTCCTGGGCAGGTAATTACTTTCGAGCAGAGCATATAACACAGTGCGCTACTCGCATTCCTTGGCATGTAATTTACTTTCGAGCAGAGCACATAACACAGTGGGTTACTCGCAGTCCCGGTCTCTCCGGCTGGGGAAGCAGGGTCGGTGGCGTGAAGCGCCACACGAGGGTAATGTCAGTCAGTTCTTTGGCGGCTTCCAGCGGGGAGGGTGACCGGACTTGAGGAGCGGGTCCCTATGCTCCGGTGCAGTTCACAGAGCACCGCGCTCAGTATTACAAAAGGGGGGACACGGACAGGATCCCTCGGCGGGGTCTCTCCGTCGCGCAGGCAGGGGAGGGGACTCCCACGGAGGGGACAACCCGGGCCAAGTGCGGTGTGGTTTCCAGACCAGCAGGGGGCGCACCAGGGGGGATCTCGGCCTCCGGGCTTACCTCCGTCTCGGCGTCAGCAGGCGTCCGTCCTCACGACGTTGGGGGAACTCGGCCCCGACCTTGCGCACCTCCTCACACGGCTGCGATGGCAGCGACGGGGCCCCGGGCTTCGCCTGGGCCTCGCGACACAGCAGGGCACTCCTCCAGGCCTCCAGGCCGCGGCGGTGAGCGCGCTGGCTTCGTCGTCGCAGGGGGGGAGGGCTCAAATTAAGGATGGGGATATAGTGCTCAGCGGAGCACGCTGCCGGGGGTCCCAGACCAGGGCAGGGAGCGCGGGGGTCACAGCGCTAGTACCTGGTCGATCCCCGGTGGCTTGGCAATCGGTTTAGTAATTAGTTCAATAGGTTAGCTTGGACACGCAGTCTCAGCTCTGGCATTCAAGGCTTACAGCTCGCTCTTGTCATGCAGTCTCAGTTCTTAAAGTTAGGTTTCAGTTCTCAGTTGACAGATGAAGTCTTTTGGCGCAGATGTATCTGGCGCCCTCAAGGGGTTCTGTTACAGGGGTAGGGATGGAGAGGGCGACTAGGTCCTTCCTAGTCAGGCTGCCAGAGAGTCTCTGGGTCCTCCTACTACTGGGCAAGATCAGTGGGATTCACAGGGCACCTCACTCACTTAAGAGGCAGTATCTAAATCCTGTCACTCTCAGAGGCATAAGTCCCTGGCTAGGCCCTACCGCCTACACTCCTGGTGGATTCTTCCAGCTCTGCTTCACCCCAATGGCCAACTCACCACAAAAGTTTCCCTCCCACTCTTAAGTAGCCCTAGGTCAGGTGACCTCTAGCCAAGGCGGCAAAAGTAAAACCCCACCTCCCTTCTAGAAGGTTCCAGCTTCTTCCAGGAGCTTCCCCACTCTAACTATGGGACAAAAAGGCGGGCTGGTATCGCAACATTGTTGTGGGTCCCAGCCAGCTCCTGGCAGCTAGGGTGCTACTATGAAAAACGACCACCCTGCAGTAGCAGGGGTTTGTGGCAGCCATCTTGGGAGAAGGGAGCACCTGCACCTTAACACTGCCTGGCAATGAAAAGGCGCCCGGAGACCTAGTCCAACATAAAAATGAGGGTGGAAAAAATGAGGCACGATACAAAAATAGAAGGGGAGACCACCCTAGGGCTGACAGGTCCAACATGCGTCCCCCCCAGCCGAAAGAGGGGAGAGCTACCCAACCTCTAGGGAGTTCTCTTCACTAAGGCGGAATAACCTGGAGAGACCGTCAGCATTGGCGTGGTCAACTCCGGGCCGATGTTGCACCCGAAAGTCCATCCCCTGTAGGGAAATGGACCACCTCAACAACTTGGGGTTTTCGCCTCTCATCTGCATGAGCCAGCGAAGGGGGCGGTGGTCGGTCTGGATAAGGAAGTGAGTGCCAAAGAGGTATGGCCTCAACTTCTTCAGAGCCCATACCACCGCGAAGGCTTCTCTCTCAATGGTGCTCCATCGCCGTTCCCGAGGGAGGAGTCTTCGAGATATGAAGGCCACAGGTTGGTCCTGGCCCTCGGTGTTGAGTTGCGAGAGCACCGCACCTATGCCGTGTTCTGAGGCGTCGGTCTGTACAATAAATTCCTTGCTGAAATCGGGTGTTGCTAGTACTGGAGCTGTACACATCGCATTTTTCAGCGTATCAAAGGCTTCTTGGCATGCAGCTGTCCATATGACCTTGCGAGGTTGGTTCTTTGAGGTCAACTCCGTCAAGGGGGTCACGATGGTACCATATCCCTTGACGAACCGGCGGTAATACCCAGTGAGGCCGAGGAAAGCTCGGACCTCGGTTTGGGTCTTGGGGGGCTCCCAAGCCAAGATGGTTTCAATTTTGGCCTGGAGGGGTTGCACCTTACTTCCGCCCACCAGGTGTCCCAGGTACACGACAGATCCCTGTCCAATCTGGCACTTGCTGGCTTTAATGGTTAAACCAGCGCGTTGCAGCGCCTGCAATACCTCCTGGAGGTGTCGCAGATGGTCCTCCCAGCTGCTACTGAAGACAGCTATGTCATCCAAGTAGGCTGCTGAGAAGGACTCCAGGCCAGATAGTACCTGATTCACTAACCGCTGGAATGTGGCCAGAGTATTTTTGAGCCCAAAGGGCATCACTCGAAATTGGTAATGGCCCTCTGGGGTGGAGAACGCTGTCTTCTCACGTGCTCCGTCGGCCATGGCAATCTGCCAATATCCGGACGTCAGGTCAATGGTGCTGAGGTACCGGGCTGCTCCCAGCCGGTCCACCAGCTCATCTGCACGTGGGATGGGGTGAGCATCTGTCTTCGTGACAGAGTTCAACCCCCGGTAGTCCACACAGAACCGGAGTTCTGGCGTTGTACCCGGTGGGGCCGCTTTCGGCACCAACACCACTGGACTAGCCCACGGGCTGCTGGAAGGTTCTATCACCCCCAGCTCCAGCATCTTTGCCACCTCACGCTGGATGCTATCCTTCACTCGGTCAGAAAGCCGGTAAGACTTGTTCTTTACCGGGGGGCTATCCCCTGTGTCCACATCATGGGTACACCAATGAGTGATTCCAGGCGTGAGGGAGAACAACGAGGCGAACTGTCCCAGGACATGGCGACAGTCCCTCTGTTGCTCTGGGGTCAAGGATGGGGAGAGGACTACACCTTCCACCGAACCATCCTTCTCTTGTACCGCAAGAAGGTCAGGAAGAGCTTCACTCTCTTCCTCTTCGCTCCCATCCGTCACCATAAGGAGAGCAAGCTCCGATCGCTCATGGTGCGGCTTCAGGCGGTTGACGTGGAGCACCCTGAGGGGCTGACGGGGGGTTTTTACATCCACAACGTATGTGGTCTGGCCTCGCCGCTCCACAATGTCGAACGGGCCAGTCCACCGGTCCTGGAGGGCACAAAGCTCCCCAGGTTCCATAACCCACACCTTCTGTCCAACGTCTAACTCGACCGTCCGAGCGTTGCGGTCATACCACTCCTTCATCACGGTCTGGCTAGCCTCCAGGTTCTCTGTGGCTGCCTTCCACAGCTTGGCCATCTGGCTGCGGAACGCCAGCATGTAGCTGACAATGTCACGGGGAAGCTTCTGCGAAGTCTTCTCCCACCCCTCTTTCACTAAGCTGAGGGGACCCCTAACGGGATGGCCATAGAGCAATTCAAACGGGCTGAACCCGACTCCCTTCTGCGGTACCTCCCGATAGGAGAATAACAAGCAGGGGAGGAGGACGTCCCATTTACGCCTCAAGCCTTCGGGAAGGCTTCGGATCATCCCCTTCAATGTCTTATTGAAGCGCTCTACAAGTCCGTTAGTCTGGGGGTGGTAAGGGGTGGAGAACCGGTAGGTCACTCCACACTCCTTCCACATGGCCTGCATGTAGGCCGACATGAAATTGGTGCCCCTGTCCGACACCACGACCTTCGGGAATTCCACTCGGGTAAAAATTCCCAACAGTGCCCGCGCCACCACCGGTGCAGTGATGGTCCTCAGAGGAATAGCCTCTGGGTACCTTGTGGCGTGGTCCACCAAAACCAAGATGAACCGGTGTCCCGCTGTGGTCGGAGGGTCCAATGGCCCAACAATATCGATACCGACCCTCTCAAAAGGGGTCCCGACCACGGGGAGCGATTCCAACTGGACTTTCAACTTTGTCCCGGTCTTGCCACTAGCCTGACAAGACTTGCAGGTCTTGCAAAAGGCGTCTGAGGCAATCCTCATCCTGGGCCAATAAAAATGGGGGACTAACCGTGCAAAGGTTTTGTCCTGGCCCAGGTGTCCAGCTAAGGGGATCTCGTGCGCTAACTCCAGCAGGAAGGCCCGGTAACACTGGGGGACCACTATGGCCCTCGAAGATCCATGTACCGGCACCCTGGGCTCACTGTATAGGAGACCATCCTCCCAATACACATGATAACCTCCCAGTTCCTGACTAGCCACTTGAGCTTCGGCCTGCCGCTGCATACCCTCAAGAGTGGGGCACGTCCTTTGTGCTCGACAAAACTCCTCCCGGGTAGGCCCTCCTTCCACTTGCCAGTCAGCAAGGGTCGGCAAGTCCTCCACAGGAACGACATCTACCTCCGCGGACTCCGGGGGCACCTCTGCGGCCTCCCCATCCGACTCACGGGGCATGTCCTCTACCACCTTCTTCATCCCACGTTTGGGTTTGGGTTGGGCCATGATTCCAGGCTCCAACTCCGGGTGAGTTCCATGCCGGGCAGTCATGGACCGCGTGCTCACGCAAGTCCACCCTGGTAATCCCAGCATCTCAGTGTGAGCGTGAAACTCGACGTCCTTCCATTTGGTGTGCTCCAGGTCGTTCCCTAGCAAACACCCCACAGGCAAGGCAGGGCTCACAGCAACTCGCAGTAGGCCTTTGACTCCTCCCCACTCGAATGGAACACGAGCCACTGGATAGTGACTCAAACTGCCGTCAGCCAATACGGCTGGATGGAACTCCTCGGGGACTACTTGGTCTGGGGACACCAGCCGCCGCACGACAGTGGTCATGCTGGCCCCTGTGTCCCTCAGAGCTTCCACCTCCTCCCCATTAATTCTCACCCTCTGCTGATACTTAGCAGTGTTCGGGGGCAGGGGCACTACGGGGACCACTTCTCTATCCCCGAGTGAAACCAGCGTCAGGCCTGTCCACTCCCCTTCCCTATCTAAGGGCAGCTCCACCCCAAGCGCTATACTACTCACCCCGGGACTTTTCCTGCCCAATGGGGCTGGTGGTCGCTTGCGACACTTGGGATCTACTCTATAGTGTCCAATCTCCCCACACTCGTAGCACCGCACAATGCTTGGCTGCTGACTCCTGTCAGGGTAAGTGGGTCTTGTGGAATTGGATGGGGGTGGGGTTCCTACTCCCTTCCCAAACTTATTTTGGGGACCTTTCGAGAACTCCACCTTTTTATCTCCCCCCTCTTTCTTCTGGGGGAAACCCTGTCCGCCTTTCGAGCCATCTCCCCCAGGGCCCTTGTGAGACACCCGGGTGCTCACCCAAATATCTGCCTCCTCCGCAAGCTCTCGAGGATCCTTCAGCTTGCGGTCCACCAGATGTTGGCGCAGCTCCGGAAAGCTCTTATCCAAGAGGTGCTCCCTTAAAAAAAGATCGTACAACCCTTGGTAGTCCTGTACCTCGCTGCCACGCACCCAACCATCTAGTGCCTTCCTCGCATAATCAAAAAAATCTACCCATGTCTGGGTGGACAGCTTATGGCTGCCACGAAACTTCTGCCTATACTTCTCGGGGTTCAGGCCAAACTTCTTTAACAAGGCCTCTTTCATGGGGGCGTACTTAACCTGATCCGCCTTGGCCAAATATAACAGGGTGTCCCTAACAGTGGGAGGTATATACCGGTAGAGACCACCTCCCCAGTTACTCTCGGGTACCCCATGGGCCGTTAAGGCTACCTCGTATGCCTCCAACCACTTCATGATGTCATCCCCTAGTGTATAATTGGCTATGACTTCTTTGGGTAGGTAGAATTTTGGTTCTTGAGGTTCCCTGGGTATGCTGCCACCATTGTCTTTGTTAGACGCGTTCAATTGGAGGGCGCGTAGCTCCAGCTCTTTTAACTGAAGCTCGTGCGCCAGCTTCTTCTCCTCCATTGCCCATTTCTTATTCTCCCTTTCCCTTTCTCTTTCCTGTTCCAGTTTGGCTAGCTCCCATTTTAACTGCCTCTCTTCCCTTCTGTCCTCATACTCCTTTGGAGACGCGCTCCTACTAGACCCTGTCCTACTACTGGCCCCAGAACGTCTCCCTGGGGGCACATTTTCAGACTCCTCTATGTTTACAATGTCTAGGACTTCTTGGGCGCTCTCCTCCTGAGGTGCATCTGGCGCCCCCTGTCCCTCATCCCCTCTCCCTTCTGGGTGGGCTTCTACCCATGCCCTAATGGCGGTACGGAGTTCCGGCGCTTTAGCCTTCCGCATCCCGGGCACCCCCAACTCCTGCGCGAACTCCCTTAGTTGCTTCACTGTGTACCCCTCGAGGTCAGCTAACCGGGATTCCATTCTGGCAGGTGGTGACCTAGACACTAAGGAGAAAATTCCTAGGGTATAGGCAACAGTTACCGGCTCACCAGGCTTCTTGCACTCTCAGCCTGGACAGTGGAACTAACAATGCAGCAATCAATGTTTTTAGAGCTTTGGAACACAACAGGCGTTTAATTGTGGCGCCCTTCGCCTCACGGAAGGGTGCTGTATGGTCACAAGTCCCAAGGATCCCACCGCTCGCCAACAATGTAGGAACCTGGGTTCACCAGGCCCTAAGGGCGGTAACGTGGCGCGAGCCGGTCAGGCAATCAGAGGGCTATGTGTTAAGCAACCATACACCACACGCTTCTCATGGACTAGAGTTACACACAATAAGGGACGCCACACCGTTTAAATTATGCAAATACTTCAAGTTTATCCAAGTATAGCTGGTCAGTTGCAGTTCAGGAAATAACAAGGTAATACATGAATCATAATACCATCGTTCAGTACATGCGACACTCTTGGTGATATCTATGCAGTGCCTAACCTCGTTCATGTACCCACGCCCGCTGGTTAAATGCGGGAGATTCTAGCGCTGTGCGCGCTTATGTAAAGTCTTTCCCTGAACAGGCCGTCTAACACAGCGTACTACTTGTAAGGGGGAACATTGGGTTCATCAACATGGCGCCTGTCGAACTGAGCGCTCCTCGTGACCACTGGCCCCTAGTACTGTGAAGCAAGGCACATAAAACACAGCGCTACGCGCAATCAGTTGCATATGGAAAGGTTTGCGTAGAACAGTTATCACAACGCGTTACTCGTAATCAGTTGCATATCATTACCTTCGAGCAGAGCATATAACACAGTGCGCTACTCGCGTTCCTGGGCAGGTAATTACTTTCGAGCAGAGCATATAACACAGTGCGCTACTCGCATTCCTTGGCATGTAATCTACTTTCGAGCAGAGCATATAACACAGTGCGCTACTCGCACTCCTGGGCAGGTAATTACTTTCGAGCAGAGCATATAACACAGTGCGCTACTCGCATTCCTTGGCATGTAATTTACTTTCGAGCAGAGCACATAACACAGTGGGTTACTCGCAGTCCCGGTCTCTCCGGCTGGGGAAGCAGGGTCGGTGGCGTGAAGCGCCACACGAGGGTAATGTCAGTCAGTTCTTTGGGCGGCTTCCAGCGGGGAGGGTGACCGGACTTGAGGAGCGGGTCCCTATGCTCCGGTGCAGTTCACAGAGCACCGCGCTCAGTATTACAAAAGGGGGGACACGGACAGGATCCCTCGGCGGGGTCTCTCCGTCGCGCAGGCAGGGGAGGGGACTCCCACGGAGGGGACAACCCGGGCCAAGTGCGGTGTGGTTTCCAGACCAGCAGGGGGCGCACCAGGGGGGATCTCGGCCTCCGGGCTTACCTCCGTCTCGGCGTCAGCAGGTGTCCGTCCTCACGACGTTGGGGGAACTCGGCCCGACCTTGCGCACCTCCTCACACGGCTGCGACGGCAGCGACGGGGCCCCGGGCTTCGCCTGGGCCTCGCGACACAGCAGGGCACTCCTCCAGGCCTCCAGGCCGCGGCGGTGAGCGCGCTGGCTTCGTCGTCGCAGGGGGGGGGGGCTCAAATTAAGGATGGGGATATAGTGCTCAGCGGAGCACGCTGCCGGGGGTCCCAGACCAGGGCAGGGAGCGCGGGGGTCACAGCGCTAGTACCTGGTCGATCCCCGGTGGCTTGGCAATCGGTTTAGTAATTAGTTCAATAGGTTAGCTTGGACACGCAGTCTCAGCTCTGGCATTCAAGGCTTACAGCTCGCTCTTGTCATGCAGTCTCAGTTCTTAAAGTTAGGTTTCAGTTCTCAGTTGACAGATGAAGTCTTTTGGCGCAGATGTATCTGGCGCCCTTAAGGGGTTCTGTTACAGGGGTAGGGATGGAGAGGGCAACTAGGTCCTTCCTAGTCAGGCTGACAGAGAGTCTCTGGGTCCTCCTACTACTGGGCAAGATCAGTGGGATTCACAGGGCACCTCACTCACTTAAGAGGCAGTATCTAAATCCTCTCACTCTCAGAGGCATAAGTCCCTGGCTAGGCCCTACCGCCTACACTCCTGGTGGATTCTTCCAGCTCTGCTTCACCCCAATGGCCAACTCACCACAAAAGTTTCCCTCCCACTCTTAAGTAGCCCTAGGTCAGGTGACCTCTAGCCAAGGCGGCAAAAGTAAAACCCCACCTCCCTTCTAGAAGGTTCCAGCTTCTTCCAGGAGCTTCCCCACTCTAACTATGGGACAAAAAGGCGGGCTGGTATCGCAACATTGTTGTGGGTCCCAGCCAGCTCCTGGCAGCTAGGGTGCTACTATGAAAAACGACCACCCTGCAGTAGCAGGGGTCTGTGGCAGCCATCTTGGGAGAAGGGAGCACCTGCACCTTAACACTGCCTGGCAATGAAAAGGCGCCCGGAGACCTAGTCCAACATAAAAATGAGGGTGGAAAAAATGAGGCACGATACAAAAATAGAAGGGGAGACCACCCTAGGGCTGACAGGTCCAACAGACATGAGCAGGGATCCCTAACATTTCTGCATGTGTCCTGAGCTCCACTTCAGCCCAAGCTGAAGTCTCTAGATCATTGCCAAGCAAGCACTGTATTGGTAGGTCTGCACTTACCACAACCTTCTTAAGGCCAGTTACCCCTCCCCAGGAGAAGTTAACAACTGACAGAGAATGGTCTGTTCTGACATTGCTAGCATTGGTCACTTGGTACATTTCACCAAGTATAATCTGCCCAGGATCCACAAGATCTTTTGTCACCATTGTGACACTTGCTCCTGTGCCCCTGAATGCCCAAGCTTCTACTCCATTTATCAAAGGATGTTGTCTGTATTTGCCCACATTACTGGGACTCACACAGGGGGACCTATCCATGCCCCCATCACAGACAAGCACAGCCTGAGTTGGAACTCTAACTAGGCCAGAGCCAATCTCAGAACCCAGGGTCAACTCAACCACACCCTTATTCTGAACATTGCCACCACCTATTGTAGCTGCACTAGGGGGAACAGTTGCCTTAGGGGCAATGGTGGCTGGAGTAGATTCTTTGGACTTGGTGCAGTCACTGGCCCAGTGAGTTTTCTGTTTACAGATTTTGCACCAAGGTTTCTTTTGGCCTTTTACCTTGTTAGACTGTGACTCCCCATTAGAAGAAGATTTTTGGGGCCCTTGAGAAGACTTCTGGTCTTTACCCTTGTCCCCACCCTTGTCAAAGTTCTTAGAATCCTGCTTCTTTGGGTCACCACCTTGATTCTGTACCTTCTGCCTCACCCTGGTTCTGACCCATTTGTCTGCTTTCTTTCACAATTCTTGGGAAGAGGTCAGATCAGAGTCTACCAGGTACTGGTGCAACAGCTGATTTTGACAGTTATTAAGAATCTGCTCCCTCATTATCAGATTGTACAATCATATGAAGTCACACACTTTACTGCCCAATAACCAACCTTCCAGAGCCTTAGCAGCACAGTCAACAAAGTCAACCCAGTCTTGATTTTGTGCTTTTTGGGTGTCTTTGAACTTTAACCTGTATTGTTGAGTGGTTAGGCCAAACCCATCTATCAGTGCACTTTTCAAGACTTTGTAATCAACAGTATCCTCTTCTCTTACAGTGAGGAGCTTATCTCTACCTTTGTCTGCAAAGGAGAGCCATAAGATTGCTGCACACTGACCTTGAGGGACCGTCTGTACTGTACAGGCCCTCTCCAAGGCAATTATCCATTTGTGGATATCATCCCCACTCTGGTAGGGAGGGACAATCTTACTTAGGTTTCTATGGTCATAAGACCTCTCCCTATCTCTAGGGAAATTGCTGCCACCAAGGGACTCTAGTCCCTCCTTTTTACTAGCTCTGTAGAGCTCTAGGGCTTCCCTATCTAAGGTCATCTGCTGCTTTCTGAGGATGAACTTTTCTTGCTCATACTTCAGCAGTCTCTCTCTCCTCTCCTGAGAGGTTTCCCTCCCTCTGTGAGAAGAGGCAGAGGTCCCTATAGAGGAGTTAGACTGGTCAGATCCCCTTGACATAGATCTATCCCATCTAGCCATACTTTCAACTCTTCCTGAGGAATAAAGGAGGAAGCATTGTTGTCATCCTACTCATCCTCATCCAGGAGAGCTGGGTTCACCAAATTCTGGTCATTGTCACCAGTCTGGTCAGCATTAGAGGTAGGGTCAGGGGAATTTCTACCCCTAGACCCAGTGGTGGCTGGAGAGATTTGAAAGTGGTGGGGCGAAACTTTTCGTGGGCGAGCACAGCAGCGAGCGAGCGTAGCGAGCGAGCCTAAACAATTAAAAGGGGGTTTGGGGGGATTCTCCCCCCGAGAAAATTTTGAAAAATTAGTGGGAAAATAGTGCATTGTCAAGCAAATTTGAGAAGCAAGAAGGCTAATAAAGCAATTGTGAAAGTGCAGTTATTACATTAATAAAGGGATGTCATACAACAACATGGTAGCTGCTCATTCAGTATAACCACAGAGCTTCATAACAGACTTGAAGAACAAGCTGAGATTTTTTTATTTAAACTGCAAACAACTAAACAAACAACTAAACAGGTCACAAACTAGCAGCATTCAAGATGAAATGTTAGGATTAACGTATTGTTCACTTTCTGTAGACAAAATCAGCACGTCTGTCTTTAATAGCAGCGAACTTCTCAATAACTTGAACCTTAAAGTCTGGGATTCTTTTGACGAGGTCTCACTCTATAGAGAGCATTGCCAAAGCATTCAGTCTTTCCTCAATCATGGTGTTTCTCAGGAATGTCTTAATTCTGTTCAAAGTGGAAAAACATCGTTCCGACTCTGCTGTTGTCATAGGAGTGGTAATTACTATTTTTAGTAAAGTCACTGTCTCTGTAAGTGACTGTTCCATATTAAGCTTCTGAATTAAAGCCACCAAAGAAATGGCACCAGTGGCCTCTCGATACACATGCATTCCGTACAGTACAGTCAACTCAGTTTTCAGATTTCTTTGTTGAGCATAGGATAAGCTTCCACAGCCTCTTTCAGAGCATGCACAATTATAATGTCACATATCTCCTTTGCAGTTCGGACCAGACTGCTGATGTTTTTCCTGCGGTTTGAGAAAGTAGAATCCTGTGGCAGTCTGCTATCTAAATTGTCAACCCCATCTCTCACTGTAGTGACAAACATTCTGGTATCTCTTTGCACAGAGACAGTATCTATGGCTCGTGTTTGTAACTGGTTGTATAATGTGTCGACAGGAAGCATTATTTCATGAAATAGAAACAGAAAGAACTGAAACTCTCTGTCTTGTAGTGTTCTAGCAAAGCGACGGGCTGCATTCCGACTTCTGTATTCAAAGTCAGGATTGGCTTCTATGGCATCAAAACATTTCTCCAGATCCTCCCTATATTGGAATATTAGCCTGATTGTACGTATGTGAAAGTTCCAACAAGTTGAAGGTCCCCTTGGAAGCCTTTTGGCCACAATTTCCTGAAGTACTTCCGTTCTTTTGGGGGAACGTGAGAAGAATGCTGCCATGCCTCCTACATTGAAAAAGAACATTTGTGCCTCAGAGATCTTTGATACTGCCTGTTGCATAATAAGATTAAGTTGGTGGGCATAACAGTGCACATAATGAGCATTAGGGTACACATCTCTAATTTTTTTCTGTACTCCTCCAAGGCTTCCACTCATTACGGACGCACCATCATAGCTTTGTGCAATAAGTTTATGTTTTTGAGGCTGCTCTGGAAAAATCAAGTTCAGTTCACGCAGTATAGCTGAAGTAATGGTTTCTGCACTAGAGTCTCTTAAATGTGTGAAACCATAGAACCTCTCCACAACTTTACTGTCGTTGTCAAGGTAACGAAAGACTAATACGGACTGTGTTTTTGTGGCCACATCAGTGGTGGCATCAGCCTGAATAGCCACAAAGTCTGTGTTTTTGATCTGTTGGACAATATGGCTTCTCAAAATTTCAAGCATACACTCAAGGAGTTCATTTTGTATCGTTTTAGAGGTGCCCTTAAAGACTGTAGCTCTTTCTAAATGTGCTTCCATTTCATGGTCTATGCTTGCTATTAAATCCACAAGGCCTCTGAATATTCCAGGATTTGATGAACTTTCAGATTCATCATGGCCTCGCAATGCCAGTTCAAAAGCACCACAAAAACGAATGCAATCAATTATTTTTGACAGTATATGTCTATTCCTATCAACTGCTTCATTGTGCTTCTGTAATGTTTTGCGGTACGCATCGCTTATGCAGGCTTCAATTGGTGTGTCTCCCAACATTCCTAGTCTTGTCAGGTTTTCCATATGGGTTCTTGTGTGTGCATGATTCTTTACTTTATCTGACAAATGCTTCAAGTCAATTACTCCTTTTTTTGCCCAAGAAACCTCACCACCAAACAGCAAGCAGGGGAAGCAGAACAGAGAATTTGTTAAAGTAGACCCTGTAAGCCAATCAACTTTTGTGTAACAGGTGCTTGAGAATGTACGTTTGTAAGTCTTCCCTCTGTCTTGGGACGCTTGTTGTAGTTGTAGGTCGGGCCGGTCAGGTCCTAATCGTTTTACAGTTAGTTTTTCTTCAAGGCTCAGTCGGCCGAATGGCCTTGCAAGTATCTGTTCAACTGTATTCATGGTGTCTTACCAATATTAAATTTACCTGTCAATAATCAAAGTACAATGTATAAGGTTTGGTACAAAAATATCAGATTTATCTATAAATACATATATTTTGTATTATCATAATATATATCCAACAGCTCCCCTTTGCACAAGTTAATTTTTAAAAATACTGCCTTATAGCCTGCTGCCTCTGTGTGCCATACTAGTTGCTCAAGGCCCTGAAGCAGACATATCTCGTGCGACAGGTGAGGGCCTATAACAAGGCATGGGAGAAGGCCTTTAACAACTGGAATAGCCCGAGGCATCTGGGCTATAAAACTATTATTACAGTCCACCCACTGAGGGTTCTACATCAAAAAGGGAGGAACAGAAAAACAAACAATGGGAAGATGGAGCTGAAAGCTTACACCTGCTATTACAATCCCTGAACCACTTAATTGTTTTCAATGGAACTCGTAACATTCCGATCCATTTTTTAATACTGATTACACAGTTCCATGCCTCAAATTGATCCTGATGTGCACCCACCCGACCCAGCATGTAGACCACTTATATAGCCTTTAACTACCATGTAAAAAAATATAGCATCAGTTTCCTTACCTTAAACACTGGAGTTGTTATGTTGTGGGGGTGCAAGAGCAGCAGAGTAGGTTGGGATCTGTACAGGACCAGGACTCTGTTGTTCTTTGTCCAAAAATGATCCTTTACCAGATGCTGAAAAGAAGAATAGAACATGATTAGTAGTAGTTGTGGTAACAAAATACATTAATTATAAACGCTTATTCTTTGTGATTTTCACAAACCCTATGATGTCAGTCAGTCATGCAACGTTGGCACCACTCTAAAAATTGTTCCAGCAGCACTAAAGCCTTCAATCGTGGCAGAAAGACCACATCGCAGACACAGACCTTCCCCCAATGGCTGCGCACGCACTTTTTCACATGCTGGAAGCGGGCCTACCCAGACTAGGGTCAGTGCTGATGGTAAGCTTTGAATATATGATCCAGTTTCAGATGTTTAATGCCCTCTTTGATCAGGTCGCTGACAGAACTGCACAGCCAATTGTCCAGAATTCTAAATGTGTTTACATCTATAAATATTCATGGATAGTGACGCGTGTTTTCAATATTGCAACACAACAGCAGCTCACTAAAATTAATGCAAATAATGTCTGTGATGCCCTCCCATTTCTCCTATGTGTTAGTGTTTATAGAGTGGGAAGGAACGCGACCCAATTCGGCAACTGAAGAACTGCTTTTTAGGTCTCGGGACCATCCGGTCTGCCGAAGGCAGAACCGGAAGTCGAGAGATTTAATGACTTGGAGAAGAGGGGCTTGAACCCGCCCCTCTTCTCCCCTGTTCTCCATTGGCTGGCCTCTTGAATGCTGGCCAGCCATTGGAGAAGAGGTCAGTCATTCAGATTAGGCCCCGTCTTTTTCGGATCGGGGGGCGTGTTTTTTGCAAGAAGTCTCAAGGAGGAGATAACAGCAAAACACGCCCCCGAATCCGAAAAGGACGCTGCGTTTCTCCGAGGCATTTCTGTTCTGCCTCGGAGAAAGGCGGTGGTGTCTTCCGGTGCCCTCGGCTTGTTAATGATTGTCAGTGATGGTGAATGTTGTTTTCCTTGAGCTCAGGCTCCCGGCTGTTCTCCAGCTCATCGTAGTCGTCGTCCAGCAGCTCCTCGATGTCATCGTCCTCATCATCATCATCATTGCCCGGTATTCGCACCTCCTGGATGTCGTCGTCATCCTCCTCCTCTTCTTCTTCCTCCTCCTCCTCGCCTGCGCTGCCGGGCTGCGGAAGCAGGAGGAGGCGGGGGTGCTGCTCGCCCGGGCCGGGCTCCCCTCCCCCGGCGCCCCCTGCTGCAGCCGCTGGGCCGGTGCCGCAGTCCGCGCTGCCAGGCATCCTCGCCATATTGCCTTCCTCTCTCTATGTGCGCCCAGTCCTCGGGCCAGGGCGCATGCGCTATATTGGACCGCGGCGCCGAGCGCTTTTGTGTTTTAATGACCTTCAGCTACCGGGAGGGACAGCCGCCCCTTAAAGGAGCCGTGCGCCCATTGTCATCCGGGGCGCTGGCAACCTGTGCGTCTATCCTAATACCAGGGCAGGGGGGGGTGGGCGCATACCCCAACACCCTCCCCTTAGGGGGCCGCAGAGGCACTTACCATGTCCTACCAGACGCACACCTGGCGGGGGTGGGCTCCTTGCTTCAAGCCGTGCCCCGGCTGCGCAGCTCCGCCAGCTCGGCCTGCATCACGGGCGCCCCGGGGCAGGGGCTGTGCCTGTGCTGTCATGTGTGCGCCCGAGGGAGGGCGCCTCCCCCACACGCACACAAGCACAGGTGAGGCCCCAGGGCGGGAGGAGCTGTACAGAGAGAGCAAGGCAGGGAGGGACAGCATGGCAGGCGCCAGCGGAGGGAGGCAAGCAGCACCTGGGGCAGAGGCAGGAGGGCAGGCGCACGTTGCAGGGCAGCAAGAGGATGGGGTGACAGAAGGGTCTGTGAGAGAACATCGGTGATGGGGCTAGAGGAATAGCAAGGAAATCAGAAGCTGATCCAACAGGGAAAGGGATGTGAGAATAAAAAGATAACAGGTGAGATTAGGAGGACTGAAGAGGACAGTCACAAGAGGGAATGAATGCCAGGAAGCAAAACCACCAGATGCTGCAGGGCGAAGGCAGCTGCGACCAGGTGTACACGGAGTGAGAGAAAAGCAGAACAGAAGTAACAAAGACGCAGGAAAACGGTCCGAAATAAAATAATTAAAAGTGGCAACACCATCCAGAAAGAGGTCGAGAAAGTGAAAAACTAGAACGGTAGTGCATAGGAAATGATTTCAGATAATGTCATGGACATCAACAACATGGGCCAAACATAAGTTTGGAGGAAGAAAAACAAGATCCATATAGTGGGTTCAAGGGGGTAACGTCCACATGCATAGTGATGTTCAGTAAGCGGAAACACCAGTATTACGGTGTATGCAGGAAACGGTGCGTGCGGTAGATGTAACCAGTCACAATGGAAGCCCGAAATGCTGGTACGGGAGGGCTCAATTTACAGCCGCGGCAGTGCCGCCCGGGGCTCTCCGAGCCCAGGTAAGCTAAGCTTGCAGAGGGTGGGTTTGCGTGTCCACGCCCTCCGCCTCCAGCTATTGCAAAGACTGCTGGAGAGCACAGACGAAATTTTTCAAATAACTCAAAATCCTGGTGCGACTCCTGGGGCAGTTTGGCCGCAACATTAGAATGGCTATCACCCCTACAGATCTTTCCTGCATATGCGTTTTTTAAGCTTGTTTGTACAGTGCTCTTATGACCAGAGTTCAGCAAAAACATTTAAAATGGAAAAACGCAATTGTAATTATCCTCTACGCGCCATGGTGGTAAATAGATGTGTGCGTGCATTTGTGTATGAATCCTCTGGGCTTTGTAGGGGGGTGAACTCGCAGGAGTTTTGCAAGCGACCGACACGTTTTCCGCCTCGTGCAATAAGTGACGAAACCGGTGGAATAGGAAGCTGGCTTTTGTATGTATTCATCTAGCGCAATGTGTTTCCGGTGCACAGCTCAAGCCAGGCCAGCGTTTCCAGAGGGCTTTTGTTAAAACCCCAACAGGTTACGGACTGCACCCCCGCAGACTCCCTTCGTACATGTGGTAGAGGCGCTTAGCGCTCGACTTCCATCATAAAACATCCATTCGGCATCAGTGCGAGTGCAGGGGCACAACATGTATCATATTTTAATCTCGTGTCAGAGCGCACAGTAAGCGTATGCTTTTATAGTTGCCATCACCTCAGTGTGTGCAAGCGTCTAAACCGTCTGCCTTTCAAAGTGTAGCTATGATCCTCGTAGTGTGAAAAGCCGGTCCATCATGAACTTTACCTTGAAGTGCAGCGGGCTTTTTTCCGAACTAAAATTGTCAATTCACGCCACGGTCAAAGCTATGGCCTCCGAGGCGTGACACAATGACTTTGAAGGGAATAACTGCAGTGGTCCTTGGTGTGGTATTTTACCTGGACTGTCCCTCCCAGGACCCCCCCCCCCCCCTCCCTCTTTAATTACTCTGAATTCCCAAAGCAAACACACTGCTCATTGTGCCGCAGATATCGCGTGCTGCAAACGGCCCCCTCCCCTGTGGAATGTCTTTGACCCGAATGATGGGTTCCTCTGAAAAGAAAAACAATGGTCTCGCGGGGGCGTCGTGCCTCCTGCTGCCGCCACGAGCATCTACAACAAGCATTTACAATGCAATGGTCTCGGCATTGGTAAAGTTAGAGCTATTGGCATTGCTCATGACATTATTTTTGTTTATGTTTTTGTTTTTAAAACATTTAAAGAAACGGCATTGTCATGAGCAATGCCAATAGCTCTAACTTTAACAATGCCGAGACCGTTGCATTGTAAATGCTTGTTAGGTCGAGGACTACCGGTCTGCCGAAGGCAGAACCGGAAGTCGGAAGATTTAATGTTTTCTAGAGTGGCTATTTAGCCCGCCTCTCTTTTTGCTTCTCCTCCATTGGCTGGCTTCCTAAACGGAGGCCAGCCATTGGAGGAGAGAGCCGTCCCTCCAAATAGGCTCCGTCTTTTTCAGATTCGGGGGCGTGTTTCTTGCTGTTCTTTCCACTTTTTAGCCACGCCCTTTTAGAACAGCAGGAACACGCCCCCGAATCCGAAAAAGTTTCGGAGCTTCCATCCGCCATTTTTTCCCTATCGTCTGGCCGTGAGGATCCATCCGTCCGGCGCCGTGTTCATGCCCCATGCAAGCAAGTGTGGGATGATGCTCACTGCCGGGAGATGGCGAAGGCTGCTTCTGTGCAAGTCCCAGGATCTAGTGCCCGGGGCCGTTGTTTTTTTTTACTTCCAGCAGCGATTGGAAACGGAGATCTATCTGAAACAAGATTCAGAAAGCAAAACTTCCGGTGTTAGAAATTTGAGTGCCAGTGCTACGAAGTTCCGCCCAGCAGCTACACTCCGCCCTTGCCTCGCTGCGCGTCACTTCTTCGCGGGGCTGCGACCCTCCCACACTCCCTCAGCTTCTTCAAGCAACAACCATGCAGATTTTGAGGAAAAGCGGAACGTCGCGATTTTCTTACTCTAGCAGTCTTTAAGGGAAACGGTTATTTGGATTAAGAAACGTGATACCACCTTTTTTGATACGTATCTTTCAGTAGAGGGGAGAACCTCGACATGCAGCTACACGCTGGGCTTCTCCTGCTATTTACGTCCACCCCCGAGCATCATCATTTTAACTGCGTGAAATCGCGTTTTTTCTATTGATCGTGCCTATATTGGAGAATTCCAGAATTAAATAGTAAGTGGTAACTGAGATCGTACCTAGTGCCATCGTGATTTATTATTTCTGGTCTCGTAGCGTAATTTATTCTAAAGTAACGCAGGTTTAAGTGCCCGTATTCTCTACTGGTTGTTGAAAAGCCCAATTCAAGTGGATCATGCTTGACACAGGGGCAGTTGGTAGACACCTGTGCGGACCTCTGATGTAATATGAGATCAGGTGTATGCGCGGTGTGCTTTAAGAGTGGCGTGCATTCTGTGCATGGGACAACTGGTGAGTGCTGTTATGAGAGCTCAGCTGAGATGTGCTCTTTTCGAGGTGGGCGTGTAAAAGTAACCCGTTGTTGTGAAATATCCGCTAGCACGGGGAAAACGTATTATCCCGTGGGTTGCCCTCGGAGCTTTATTTTCCGAAGACAGCCGAAGGGCAGGGTATGAATCATGATTCTAAGGGAATAACAAACGATGCACATCGGCACTACTAATCCGCAGTTAGTATGTGCGAGTTGAGTGTCATTGAGGAGTTATAACTCTACAGTGGTCGGTGGATTTTTACATCCAGACCTTAGCAGATTCTGGAAAGTGTTAAACGTCACTTTGCATCGTGACTATGTATTGATGTGAAAGTTTGTTGTGGGTATTCGATTGAAGATCAGAGCGTGTTTGGACTAGAAGTGGTGGAGTGGAGCTTTGGTCATTTTACCGTGGCCGAGGAGAGTGTGAGGCGCTTTCAACAGGGGCCGGGACTGCGAGACCCAGGGTTCCGCGCAGGATCAACGCAGCGCACCTGGAGTCTCTTCCCGCCCCCTGCTCCTCCCCGTTTGCCTTGCCTGGCTTGCCCCTTCATAACAGCTCGCGGCCCCCGCTTCGCGGGAGCCGCTCGCAGCTGTGTGCAGAGTTCGTGACTTTGACCTTAACACCCTGTTCGTTTGCCTACAGAAGTGGTGGAGTGGAGCTTTGGTCATTTTACCGTGGCCGAGGAGAGTGTGAGGCGCTTTCAACAGGGGCCGGGACTGCGAGACCCAGGGTTCCGCGCAGGATCAACGCAGCGCACCTGGAGTCTCTTCCCGCCCCCTGCTCCTCCCCGTTTGCCTTGCCTGGCTTGCCCCTTCATAACAGCTCGCGGCCCCCGCTTCGCGGGAGCCGCTCGCAGCTGTGTGCAGAGTTCGTGACTTTGACCTTAACACCCTGTTCGTTTGCCTACAGAAGTGGTGGAGTGGAGCTTTGGTCATTTTACCGTGGCCGAGGAGAGTGTGAGGCGCTTTCAACAGGGGCCGGGACTGCGAGACCCAGGGTTCCGCGCAGGATCAACGCAGCGCACCTGGAGTCTCTTCCCGCCCCCTGCTCCTCCTATAAAATCGTGCCCCTGACGCATAGCGGGACGCGTGTGCGGGACGCCGGACGAAGCCCGGACAAAGGGCGGACAGTCTTAGACAGTCCGAGACAGGCTGAGACTGGACTGGACACGCTACTCAGCCCTTACTGTCTTCGTTTTGCGTGGTTTGCAGTAAGACTATTCATACTTGTTTCTACTTCTTGGATATACCGTCATCCATTATAACACTGTTGTTATTTGGTTATTATTACTAGTTCAAGAAGAATGCCTAAAAAGAATTTAGCGGCGGGAGGTAACTCAATAGAAAACTATATGATACAAGTAGTCTCTAAGATTAACAACGAGAGGCGCGAATCCTTAGGTCTTAGCCTGTCCCCTAACTTATCTCCCCTAAGCCCTTCACCTGATTCACCCTGGATTGATAAACCTTCTCAGGTCGAGGGAAGTGCAGTTTTAGACTCTGATACCTTAGAACATGGCATTTCAAACCTGAGTACTCGTACAACACAGGGTCAAGACATAGCTCGGGCTAATGACTCGGAATGTCAGGTAGTTGACACTGATCAAGACCAAGATCAAATTGTGCAGGAGAGTGAGCAGCCAAATAATGAAGCTGATCCCCCAGTTCTAGATCATGCGCCACGTGCCATCAGAAAATGTAGAAAAACTCAATTATACCGTGGTGGAGTTCTTTTAGGGAAGAAGAGGGTTGCGTCACCCGTGAGAAGTAGGGACAAAAGCAGGGGGAAAGTAGAAGAACCCGAGAAGTATAATGTGGATGAGGAGTTATTATCAAGATTAGCTGATTTAATTGACACTAAACTTAAAATCTTAATTAAACCAGTAGTGACCAAATTGGACAAGCTAACTGCTGATATAAAGAAACTAGGTGCAGATCAAAAAAAGTTAGTAGAAGCTGTGTCTAATATATCAGACACAGTTACCAGCCTAGCTCTACCCGTAAAAGAGGCTCTTTTTCCTTCATCTGAGGGAGGCACTACCTCAAACACTATACACGCAAATCTACAGGAACAGTCCTCAACTACAGCGACACATCATTTACTGCCAGGAGATACATTACCCCCAATTCCGCCTGTAATACCTGCACCTACTACAGAAGAAGTTATGGTACAGTTTCTGGAAGATGCGGCTCCATTAGTACTGGTATTGGCTAACGTCCCCCCACTAGCCCCAGACCAATCAGAATCCCCCCCGGCAGTAACAAGTAAGGCCCTGCACTGGTTATCAGGCAATATGCAGCTGGCCCCGTGGGGGAAACAACAGCTAGCTGGTGACATTAAGTCAGCCAGAAGGGTCCCATGGATAGGTCAAAACCCTAAAAAATTCAAGGGTGACTGCATTATTATAAATTTTGCCAATTCTGCAGTTTTACCAAACATCCTGCCAAATATTTTGCCGCCGCAGCGCAGAAGAGGTACCATCATTCCTCTCACCCTAGAATTTTTCGGCAAAAAACAGCGGAGCATGTCCTATCCTAAGCCTACCCATAATTTCACCAGGCCTATATGGCTAGCGACATCTAATGGCTGGGGTTTTGAGGTACCAACTAATAACTGGGGGTATAGTCAGGATAGAAGGGAACGTCCAATACGACCACCCCCTCCAGATCAATATTACTCTACTCATTTTAATAATCACTTTAACATCCCCATCTCCAATAGGTATGGCATCTTCTCAGATGAGGGGGGACTGGATGGGGTGGAATGACTACCTGACACATCTTCTAACCTCCTCCCCACCGACCGATTGCCAGAAGTTACAGACTTTGGAGATATTCTACAAGGGTTAGAACCGCAAGGCAGTAAGGATGGGGGTTTGGTTGGCTGGAATCAAATAGATATACCAGGTTTACCCACTGATATAAACCCAGCCTGTCCTCAAGCTTGTTCTTCGGCTAATCCCGGGACAGATGGGGTACGCTGCTGTACAGGCTTAACACCTATCACTCAAATTGTATGTGGAAATGTGGCTATAATACAACATGAACCAATTAAATATAAGGAGGGGCTATTATCCTGGAATATAGCTGGACTGCAGGATAAATTGTTTAATATAGATTGGTTATCCTTTGTTAAAAATTACCCCGTTATATGCCTCCAAGAAACCTGGGCAGTGGGGAAAAATATACACATTGACGGTTATGAGAGTTTTATAACTTCGGCAGTTCCTTCACCTTGTGGTAGAGCTAAAGGGGGTTTGGCAATCTTTGTTAACTTATCACTAATATGCCTTAAAACTGTACATCACTCTGGCAATAATAATATTCAGGTTGTCGAATTTAAGAGGGGCAGTACAAGTTTTGCTCTGATCAACTTTTATAACGCAGTGAGTCAGTCTGGCGATTGCAATATGGAGTCATTGCGTGAATTCCTAAGGGCCAAAGATGATTCCCTTCCCCGCCTTAAGATAATAGCGGGTGATTTCAACACTCATTTATGTGGGAATCCTAGCCTGAGTCCTGTTGGTCATTTGGGTTGTAACAATCTGGAAGGAATACACTTTGATCACTCGCGAAGGGGTTCATGTTTAAATGACTTAATGAATGAATATAACCTTTTCACTGCTATGTCAATAGTTGAGGAACAAACTGTATTTTCAACCCCTACTTTTAAAGGTCACGCAACAGGGTCATATATAGACCATATTCTATTATCGGCAGAATTTGTTAATTTTGTTGGGGATTTTTCGATTATTTCAAGCATTTTTAGCGATCACAATCCTTTATGTATTACTATGGGTGTGAACTTACTCGAAAAACATAACCCTCGAGAGGACTGTGGTACCACTAAATGTATTAATGGTAAGCGACGCTTAAAGTGGTCAATGGTGGACTGTAAGCAATTTTATTTTTCTATCAACAATGTATGCAATCATGATCTGATAACATGTACATCTACTGCTTCAGCACCATTACAAATTCTGACGTCTTTTAATGAGATTGCTAAAAAGGTGGAGTCACTTTTAACGTTACCTGCTAAGAGGATAGCTAACTCATCCAATAATCCAAAATGGTTTGACAGCAACTGTTCGAAGGCCAGTCGCGAGCTCAAGAAAGCATTAAAAACAAACCAGAGAGATCCTTCAACCATCAGGGTGTTGCGGGCTGAGTACAAAAAGTCTCTTGCCATTCGCAAACGTGCTATTAAGAAAAGCGTTTGGGAGTCCTTGTTAGATCCAGAGATACTAAAAAATAGCTCTAAGTTCTGGGAGATCCTTAACAAGCCCTTATTTGATCATCCCAGTATTTCAAGTACAGGCACCAAAATCCCAGAAGAAGTTTGGATTAACCACTTCAGTTCCATTTTTAAAGGTAATGGTTCCCAGGTACAATGCAGTCTAAAAGAAATTAGTGAAAAATCCCTGTTCTTCACAACTGATGAGGTAATAAAGGGCATAGAAGGCCTATCAAACAACAAGGCCCCAGGACCTGACGGTCTCCCTCCTGATCTTTTTAAATCTTGTATAACACTCTGGGCACCGGTCCTTACAGCTGTACTTAATGCTGCTGTGCTTTGTGGATGCCCAAAATCATGGGGGGTATCCACTATTGTGCCTATTTTTAAAAAAGGAGACCGCAGTAGCCCTGCCTGCTATCGACCAATATCTTTAATAAACTCCGTGGTTAAAGTTGTGGGAGGAGTAATTTTGAACAGATTGGTCAGATGGTCAGAAGAAAATAATATAATATCTTCAATCCAGTATGGATTCAGGCCTGGTCATTCTACGATTTCACAATGTTTAAACTTATACCTCATCATCGCGAAGTATACTAAGGCTCGAAGAGGAACGATCCATATGGCGTTCATGGATCTTTCCTCGGCTTTCGATTGTGTGAGCCGGGGGAAGCTCTGGGACGCCATGCTAAAAATGGGTGTGGATCCAAACTTAGTTGATTTGTTAGATGATATGCACTCGGACACCAATGCAAATGTCAGATTCACCCAAGACCTGAATGTGACCAAAGACTTTGGGGTGCATCGTGGTGTCCGACAAGGCTGCATCCTGGCCCCATTCCTTTTTAACTTATACATAAATGATCTGGAAGAGCATCTTTTAAGCACCAATACGGATTATCCGTACATAGGCCGTAGGGGGCTGCCAGTCCTTTTATATGCGGATGACGCAGTTCTCCTATCAAGAACAGCAAACGGACTACAAATCTTACTAGACTCCTTCCATTCTTTCATGACCTCAAGAGAGTTAAGCATTAATAACTCTAAATCATACATAATGAAGGTCGGACAGGGAAATAAAAAAGTAAACTGCCTAAATGTAAATGGTGTACGTATTCCTACTACACATACATTTTCCTATCTCGGGGTCCTCTTTGACAGTCAATTAAATTGGGGACCCGTGATTGAAAAAAAGAAGGGAGAAGTCACTAGGGTAAACGCGGCAATAATGGACTTTTCTAAGAAAGTGGGCAATAGTCCAGTTGCCGCCTTGCTCCAACTTTACCAAGCAAAAAGTGTCTCCACAGCGTGCTATGGAAGTGAAATTTGGGGTTATGTTCCTCCGGATCCCTTACAGACTGTTGAAAATAACTTCTTGAAATTAGTATTAAGGGTTCCCAGGGGCACGGCCAACTTCTCCGTGCACGAGGAACTGGGGGTTTCCTTCGTAAGTGACAAGATTGCTGTTAATCCCATGTTATGCTGGATGAATTGTTGGTTAAATGATAACATTCCACTAACCCAGCTTATTTTAAGAGAGTCACTCACATGGGACAACAGGATGAAGGTTCCCTGGTTAAAGTATCTTTTTAAGTGCTTTGCTGATCTAGGTCGCCCTGAACTCTTTTTATCCCCTGAATCGATCACTAAACAGGATGTTATAACGGTCAAGAAAGCTTTTATTGATCTTAGAATCCAAGATAGGGAATCACGTGAGCTAAAAAAAGAAAGTGTTCGTAATCATGTATTAGTAAAAAGCACCTTGCTCATGGAACCCTATTTATCCTGGCAATTGTCCAGTTATGACCGTTTCTTACTGATCAGGTTCAGGTTTAATCTGTTTCATTTTCTGCTGGCTGTACCTAGGGGATCTCATCGTGGACAAGTGTTGCCGGCTTGCGGCTGCGACGATATGTCTCCGCAAGACCTGGCACACTTTCTTTTCTTTTGTCCCTTTTATACTGTACCGAGGAATCTATATTTAAAACCCTGTCTGAAAAAACTAAATTTTATACAATATCGTCCTGCACTGCACTTTCTACAGCTATTAAGTTGTGAATATACCTTGTATCTATGTAGTTTTTTAAAATTGGCAGTAAAATTTAGAAATAGTATGGAAGGATAAAAATAATATATGAATTGCTATTACCTCTTTTTTATAATGGACTCCACAAAATACTCTGAATGCTTGTTGTATATTTGTCTTCACCTGCTTATCTTACAACTGTATTTTATCTTTATGTATTAATGTGTTCTTTTTAAATGTAGTGTAAATGCTTTTATGGTTGTCAATTCGCACAACCGAATAAAGTTTATTGACTTGACTTGACTTGCAGTGTCCGTAAAACGAAGTGACTGATTTAGTAAGTTATCTCTTTCCCCTCCCCCCGATAAATAAAGAATAACGCCATTACGAACTCTGTGTATTACAAGGTATGTTTGCATTTAATACAGTGCTCGTATCCTGAACCTAGACCTGCTAAACAGGAGGATAATATATTTTAATGAGGCTCTATTAGTATTCAAGAAACGTGGGGTGTGAGGAGGAGCAGTCAACATCGGCAGTGTCTAGACTGCTTCAAGAAAGAATAGGTCGGTGCAATCAGATCTCCCTTGTTTGTTTGCTCATCCAGTATCAGAGAGCCTGGCGGCACGGGTTTCTTATGCAAATCTCGAATTGAATAATTTTTAACACCTTCTCCCGAAAGTAAATTTATGCAGCAGGTTTGCACGCTCTTTGCATTTGGGAGACTGACACCGTATTTATGCAAAGTGTTTGTATACTCTCACCCTTTGGGAAATGTCAGGACTGCATTGGCCTAATTTGCTGAAGCATAAGTCATTCAATGCTAGTTTGAGAGTGAATGGGTGGTCTGCTGCATTGTATACAGATTGGTTCGGATGCTATTGACACAAGAGTACCTGATGGATTCTGATATTGTCCGGAGAAGGTGCCCATGTGTTATATTCAAAGGATTTTCGGGGATGTCCAAGTAGTTACCGGATAAGTCCTGATCTGCAAATATGTTGAGGATCGAAGGCAGATCACACTTTAAAAATGTAAGCACAGTAGAGCCACTGCTAGAGCGTCTCCTATTGATTTCCACCAACTGTATGTGAGGTTTTCATCCGACTAGTCACCAGTTCCACAAACTAACAACCTCCGCATCAAATTTTTTATTTTTTTAGGTCGAGGACTACCGGTCTGCCGAAGGCAGAACCGGAAGTCGGAAGATTTAATGTTTTCTAGAGTGGCTATTTAGCCCGCCTCTCTTTTTGCTTCTCCTCCATTGGCTGGCTTCCTAAACGGAGGCCAGCCATTGGAGGAGAGAGCCGTCCCTCCAAATAGGCTCCGTCTTTTTCAGATTCGGGGGCGTGTTTCTTGCTGTTCTTTCCACTTTTTAGCCTCGCCCTTTTAGAACAGCAGGAACACGCCCCCGAATCCGAAAAAGTTTCGGAGCTTCCATCTGCCATTTTTTCCCTATCGTCTGGCCGTGAGGATCCATCCGTCCGGCGCCGTGTTCATGCCCCATGCAAGCAAGTGTGGGATGATGCTCACTGCCGGGAGATGGCGAAGGCTGCTTCTGTGCAAGTCCCAGGATCTAGTGCCCGGGGCCGTTGTTTTTTTTTACTTCCAGCAGCGATTGGAAACGGAGATCTATCTGAAACAAGATTCAGAAAGCAAAACTTCCGGTGTTAGAAATTTGAGTGCCAGTGCTACGAAGTTCCGCCCAGCAGCTACACTCCGCCCTTGCCTCGCTGCGCGTCACTTCTTCGCGGGGCTGCGACCCTCCCACACTCCCTCAGCTTCTTCAAACAACAACCATGCAGATTTTGAGGAAAAGCGGAACGTCGCGATTTTCTTACTCTAGCAGTCTTTAAGGGAAACGGTTATTTGGATTAAGAAACGTGATACCACTTTTTTTGATACGTATCTTTCAGTAGAGGGGAGAACCTCGACATGCAGCTACACGCTGGGCTTCTCCTGCTATTTACGTCCACCCCCGAGCATCATCTTCGTCTGAGTCCTGCCTCCATTGATGAAGAAATTCCCAGGCACCGACCGGGTCGGGCTTCAGACTGGTGGGAAAAAGCCCTTTGGGCAAAAAGGGATTCAGATCCCCCCCCACCCCGTCGTGTAACCAAGGCTCGCCTGCTGCATCTACCGGTTCTCGTTTTTGCTTCAGTATTCTCTGTGAATTCTGGGCACGTCACGTAATTTCTCCGTACTGGAAAAATGAATGCGATCTTGTGTAATGTATGTGGTGGCCATGTAACTCACCGCTGTACACACTGCGGTAGATGTTGCATTATTTAATGTTATGGAAGGTCAATTGGTTAATGAGTTAATTGCAGATGTCATTGTCTCTGTGTATCCAGAGAGAAAACTGAATTCTGGTTACTGAGCTGGACATGTTTAATTTATGGCGCGACGAGGTCCCAGGCTGCAACTGAAAGCCCTGCGAATATGCAAGTCATTTTAATTTGTTTTATTGCACACGTTATAAGATAGGCTGCTGCAAAATGTACAAAGAGATTCAGATCCCCCCCACCCCGTCGTGTAACCAAGGCTCGCCTGCTGCATCTACCGGTTCTCGTTTTTGCTTCAGTATTCTCTGTGAATTCTGGGCACGTCACGTAATTTCTCCGTACTGGAAAAATGAATGCGATCTTGTGTAATGTATGTGGTGGCCATGTAACTCACCGCTGTACACACTGCGGTAGATGTTGCATTATTTAATGTTATGGAAGGTCAGTTGGTTAATGAGTTAATTGCGGATGTCATTGTCTCTGTGTATCCAGAGAGAAAACTGAATTCTGGTTACTGAGCTGGACATGTTTAATTTATAGCGCGACGAGGTCCCAGGCTGCAACTGAAAGCCCTGCGAATATGCAAGTCATTTTAATTTGTTTTATTGCACACGTTATAAGATAGGCTGCTGCAAAATGTACAAAGAGATTAAAAATGAACATTCACTAAAATGTGAGGTAACACAACACCGAAGCCAAAGTTTATATGCTGCATCAAAGGGAGAGTGAAAATAGTGGCATTTCTATTAAGATATGGTGCTGTTTTTATTTCCCCCAGCACTGGCACTCTTTAGGCTACTAGGCGCTAATGCACAACCCCTTGCACCATAGTGCAAAAGTGGCAGCGTTCTCTCATGCATAGGCTTTGTACTGGAAGGATATCCTTCCAGTATAAAAACTATGCTTTAATTGAGGGGTCTCTGACAAGAGCCATTTCTGACTGCTGAAAATAGCCCAAGTCACAAATGACTCTGACAGTTGTTGCAGTAGCGACCACTTTAGAGACAATCACAATAGTGACCACCCCTTCTAAGTTTCCTTTGAGATATATAAACAGTGACCATCCAGCTGTATGTCACTATATTGAGTGATGCCAAAAGACCACATCCAGAATCTTGACGAATACAATAACATGAAGGTTCATACATATAGGTAAGTATAGATTTGCAATTCTAAACTCCACATCTGCACTCCTTGAAGCTGTATACATCTTCAAGATAAATAGATGTGGAGTTAAGAATGTAACTAACATTATACTTATTTATACTTACTTTCATGAAATTGCGGTAGTCTACAGTCTGGAACAATATTTTGACTGGGCGATATTTAAAATTCTATTTTGTAGTAGAACACCTCCCACCCAAGTGCCTAAGACCGAGTTATTAACAGCAATTTCAAGGAAAGCTTTTTCCTAATCAAATGCCTTCTCATGATTAATGAAATAACCACTGCAGTGCCCATTAGCACAGAGGAAGAAACTAAAAGCTATACATTTCTACAATTCGGTATTATCATTCAAAGACCAGCTTAAATATATTTTAGATTTTCATTATTTTGTTTTTAAATACCAGCATATCTCAAAATGTGAGATATTGGTTTTCTATCAAATACACACTTTAAAAAAACTTTTGCGTAGAAAATCAGATTTCATGCATGATCATTAAAAGTCAACTTGTCATTTCCCTAGTACAAATGCATCACACAGACAGATTACGTCTCACCTGTCCAGAGTTTACCATCACTCACCTGGGATGCCTTCCATAGTGCCGAAGATGGCTACATCATATCAAGTATGCACTCCATTATGTCAGGACTACAGTTGTGCCACTGCCGCTTACCATAATTCTAACAAACCCCACATGTCAGCATTGGACATTTTTCCAACAATAGCCACAATTTTTGATAGATTGCAACCATTGGGCCAAGCATACCCAAGATATGGCAAGGATAGTTACCATGATTAGTCCAAGAATGCCTGGCATGTGTCAAGATTTACTATTATTATGCCAGTGTCAACATTATGTCAATAATAGGCAACATTTTGCAAGACATTAAAGCCCTTATATTTGGGGCACATGATACATTTGGTGTTCCCTGACAACACGACCATCTTCCAGGAAGAGGAAATGCCTTTCACGAAGGGTCACAACACCAGACAGATATACAACCTATATATAAAACATATATGTGCATGCACACACACCCTGAAACATTTAAACAAATACGCTTACATACTTGCACCACTCGCATTACCTAAAACAAACAGTGCCGTTACTTGACTCCACTCCAGCCATAGCTGGCTACAGGATGGCTAACATATGGTTCTCACACATTTCCATTCTGTCTCAGGTAGTCCCGCACACGTTAGCGACTCCAGTTTGGCTATTGCACTTTTTTTCTGGTCCGATTTTCACACACATTGTATGACTGATAGAGTGGGGCTTTTAAAGTGACCATTTTGTATGTGACTGATTGAGAGTGAAGACAGGTAGCCATGTTGCAGGTACTGTCACAGTGTGTGTTTGTAAGCATGTAGCACTGCCATTGGTTTGACTACAGATCACGCCAAGGATACAGAGTTGTGTAGCGTTGCCTTCTTTAATAGGGTTAGATCTTCTAAGTTATGTACTATGCTGCGCTGTACTTTAGGGAGCTACTTCCAGGGTACTGGTGAGCTACTGGTAGCTCTCGAGCTATCCGTTGGAGACCCCTGCTTTAATACTTTTCCCACTATGAATGTGTGCTGTACAGTGCAACACACATGTAAAGATTGAAAAGTTAAGGCAAAGAGGTATGCCATCCAGCGATAATAATATCACCTAATGCCATAAAAGGCATTTGATTCCCTTGAATGGCCTTTTTTCGGGATGATATTACAACAGATGGGCTACACCCCTGAATTTATGTCCGTACACAACCAATGGCAGTTAGAGTAAACTGTTGCCAGTGCTGTCCCTAGATGTGATTTTTAGGGGCACACACTGGGCCATAGATAACAAGCATTTACAATGCAACGGTCTCGGCATTGTTAAAGTTAGAGCTATTGGCAGTGCTCATGACAATGCCGTTTCTTTAAATGTTTTAAAAACAAAAACATAAACAAAAATAAGGTCATGAGCAATGCCAATAGCTCTAACTTTACCAATGCCGAGACCATTGCATTGTAAATGCTTGTTTTTAATGAAGGGAGCGAAGCGGCACATTTGCTTTCTGCAGCTGTCCTTTAATTCATCCAATTGCCTGTGGCGGTCAGAGGAGGCAATTAGAACTGTCGCACAAAGCAAATGGGTGCCTTCTTCACTTCCTTATAACGCGTACTGCCGGTGCGCAGTGCGCTCCGAATTGGACCTGCAGTGCTTACTTTGTCAAAAACAAAAAGTGCAGGGACACAAGGTTTTTCTTAGGCACCTGACGCTGACACTGCCATAGGCTGGGGTCGTTGAACATCATGACTGCCTAGTAATGATGTCACCTCATACCTCTTTTTCTACCATTTTACAAATCCTTTCTACTTATCTCATACTTTTGGGTTTGTTTTCTTCTCTGGTTCCTTCCTTTGTCACTGTTTTCCTATATTTTCTTTCCTCTATGTTTCTTTCTTCTCTGCCTTTCTCTCTCTTGCTCTGGAAGTCTGGGTCAAAATCTGAGCATCAAAATTAAACCCAGCCCGGTCCCCAAAAATGTGTGCAGTGCTTGCCTCTTTCAGGCACCGGGATGTACGAAAGCCCTGTGCTAGCGGCAGGCGGCAGCCACCACCACCACCTTACATCAATCTCCCCTCTTTCTTTGCCTGAGCCTCTCCACCCTTCCCCTTTAAATCGGCACCACCGACGTCTTACTCTTATATTACAATAACTGGTGGGTGGTAACCCAACTCAATGGTACTTACACTATGTAAGCGGGGGCTGTACACTGCTACGTCAGCAGCAGGTTAAGGCTTGCCATACTTATGGAAGTTATTTAGCATCCAACTTAGACATGTAAGAAAGTGAAATTACTTTCGAATCCGCACTCACATTGTGATGGACATACAATTTCATGTCTTCCTCTTCCACTCATGCGTTGAGGTGTCAGTGACGTAAATAAATGGATGTATAATAAATTAACAATACTTCAATCTACGACGGGAAAGGGGTCCTCTTATCACAAACGCATCATGACACAAACCTACAGAAATAGCAACTTCTCTTATATATAGCGCTCAGAAACGATACGTGGTGTGCTACATAAAAACAAAATGAGAATCCTTCTTTTTGAAACCACCATTCTGTGACAGCACGTGTATACCGGTACCCTTGATGATGCACCCGTCAAGCTTTGTAAGCAGTAACACCTATATGGTCTTACTTCAGTGCTTTCCTGTCGCTGCACTTTAGTCACCAACCCCTTGCCTGCGAGGTCCATGCTGTTAGTAAACCTCCCTCCTCCGTCTCCAAATGCCCTTTGTGAAGTACCTCCGCCCTCCTGCTAGTCTGACACACGCTGGGCTGACCCTACCCTACCGCTCTTGAGAGTTGTTTTTTTCAGTTTTAAATAGCACGAACTTGACCCGAAGGTATCAGGGTGCTTTACATGAGTACCAGTTGCATTACGGACTGACTGACTGAAGTGGTACTATTAAAATTGATCCCAGCATTTAACATTCAGAGCTCACTTTTGTGTGAGGTGAATGGACCATGCTGTCTGGTGAGGACAAACAGAGCCCAAACAAGCACCTACAAAAATACACTCCACTGATTAAATACATTACTGAAAACGGAACATCGTCCCCCGTGGCAAATGGGGCACACTGAAGAAATGCATCCATAGGCCTAATATAGCGTGTACCCAGAGCCTGGGTTCAAATCACGGCTTCCTCGCTCGACCAAAATGTGATTCTAGGCAAAAAAAAATTACTATGCTATGCCTCAATTTAATGCTGAAATCTGAGAACACGTTAGAGAAAGTCAATTCAGTTTGTATGCTCCATAAAAAGTCATTTATGTACGCTTTAGTAAAATAATGTTGTTTCATACATAACAATATTGGCATAATCAAATGACAGACACAATGACGTCTCTTGGTCCACTCGTGACAGTGACGTCAGTGCAGTCACAGTGGGGAGGTGAGGGGCTTCATCATCTTTAAAAAATGTTAATTTTAACACTACAGATGTCCATGCAGTCATGTAATCTAAACTACCAAAGTGAAAGTGAAACACATTGTACGGTGCAATCCATCCTCTTCACACCACCCCGCTGGACTACAGTAGTACCTGTACTTACACCATACTAGGGCACTGCGTGGCCGTGTGCTAATAACATACAACAACACAAGGGCGCAGGGCACACTTCCGGGTTTCACTGACTGAGTGGATCTTGAGCCATAAGGTTATCCCATTCACTGAGAAGGACCCTGAACACACTGGGTGTCGTGAACCCCTAGAGCAGTGGCCGGACTGGGTGGTGTGTGGTTGCGAATGCACAGCTTCAGCTTGCCTGACTCTGAAATATTTGAAAGTCACTCTGATAGCTTGAGGCAGTCTCGAAACGGGAGCGCACTAGCGCAGGCTCTGTCACGTCTCAAGCACCAGAGAACGGTTACAACCATCAGGTCCGTCCGAGTCTCAGTCACACCTTGTGACACAGACATGCTCATCAGATGCGAGTCTCACACACTGGTGCACAGACAGTCAGACACATACATTGGATGGAGTGAGTGAGTCTCACTCTCACACATTGAAGCGCTGACAGTGACAACTCATCAAATGTAAATCCCATACATTGAAGCACTGACAAACGTCCATCACGTCCGAGTCTCACACTAAGTTGTAATACAGACTCGCTCATCAGGTCCGATTATCGCACTTTGTTGTAACACAGACACGCTCATCAGATGCGAGTCTCACTCTCACACACTGGAGGGTACACAGACACAAACATCGGATTGAGTCTCTTACATTTTACAGATTGGAGCATTCACTGATACATCGCATCCATCACATGAGGCGGGCATTCATCGGGCTGAATCAGTGCGACGGCACGAGCACTGATCACAGTTTGCAATGTGGCACAGTCTCAGAGACTGCTACCGACTTTCAGTTTCACTTTTCATCCACATCACGAGATTCGGGTGACCCGACCCGAGTCTTGTGATGTAAATGAAAAGTGAAACTGAAAGTCGTCGGGTGACGAGTCTCAAGTTTCATTATGCTCAGCCGCCCCCACCCCTGTAGATGAATTATGTATGCAGACTGCAGTGCCAGGAGGCCGGGCCTACCCTGGCTACCAGTAAAGTAACGTGACGCACCCAGTTCTGCCATGGCCATTTTTTAATACATTAGGTAGGCCCCTACCTAATAAATACGTATGTGACGCAGTCTGTTCGACTTCTGCCATGGCCATGATCTACATTATTATTACGTCGCCCCAGCCCATCATGATGACTGTCTCCGTCCGAGTGTCTGCGTGTGTGTGTGTGCTGCTGCGTCATAGCAGCAGCAGCAGGCAGCACTAGTCTACACACAGTCATCGTGGCCCGCTCGCTGTAATATATATTCCCCAATCCCCACGCCACGGGCCACATCAATGATCATCGTGAATGATGACGACACAAGATTCAGTGACTGGCTGAGTGGTCAGTCAGTGACAGTCACATCATGTACATGATGCATCATGTTCATACAAATACAAATCAATTTTATATGCAGCGCTGCGCAGCACATGATGCATCATGGTCATACAAATACAAATCAATTTTATATGCAGCGCTGCGCAGCACATGATGCATCATGGTCATACAAATACAAATCAATTTTATATGCAGCGCTGCGCAGCACATGATGCATCATGGTCATACAAATACAAATCAATTTTATATGCAGCGCTGCGCAGCACATGATGCATCATGGTCATACAAATACAAATCAATTTTATATGCAGCGCTGCGCAGGCTGACTGAGCCTCAGACTGACTTTCGTACGGATGGTAACTGTACTCACACTGTCTCTCACACACTACCCTGTCGAGTGTGTGTGTCGCTGTCGCAGCAGACTAGTAGTTGTACTGGTGGCAGACAGTGTGTCGTCGGACTGCCGAGCCCGACTGCGCTCAGCCTTGGCCTCTGCGTCACTCAGGGTCAGTAGTCAGCCTGGCCTGCCAGGTTCGATGTGAGCATGCGACGATGGCCGCGGCGATGATGATGATGGCCACGCGCTCCTCTTCTTCCACTCAGCAGCAGGCCAGCACTGGCCTGAATCTGATGCTCGATCGATCGCATGAACTTGAAGTAAACTTAGTAAAGTTATTCAAGTTGAAGTAACTATACACTGTCTGGTGCAACTTGTGGTGAGAGGATTAACAAGGACGCTTTGCTGTTTATTGGGGCGTAACGCTGTGGAGGCTTAAACTTCGGGACTGCGAGGCCCAGGGTGCGTATCGGCAACTTCATCTCGCACACCTGGCTCCTCTTCCCGGACACACCTCCCTTGACTGACCCACGCCTCGCGGCCCCCGCTTCGCGGGTGCCACTCGTTGGCGCTGCCTATTTCAGTCGCAGTGCTGGGAATCTCTTTGGCCGGTGCAACTTGTGGTGAGAGGATTTACAAGGACGCTTTGCTGTTTATTGGGGCGTAACGCTGTGGAGGCTTAAACTTTGGGACTGCGAGGCCCAGGGTGCATATCGGCAACTTCATCTCGCACACCTGGCTCCTCTTCCCGGATACACCTCCCTTGACTGACCCACGCCTCGCGGCCCCCGCTTCGCGGATGCCGCTCGTTGGCGCTGCCTATTTCAGTCGCAGTGCTGGGAATCTCTTTGGCCGGTGCAACTTGTGGTGAGAGGATTTACAAGGACGCTTTGCTGTTTATTGGGGCGTAACGCTGTGGAGGCTTAAACTTTGGGACTGCGAGGCCCAGGGTGCGTATCGGCAACTTCATCTCGCACACCTGGCTCCTCTTCCCGGACACACCTCCATTTTGTCCTCCCTCCTAATATTGAGTCCCGCCCTCACGCGTTAGCGGTACGCGTGCGGGACGTAGCTCGGGGCGAAGACCGGGCAAAGAGCGGGCCGTTTGAGGCCGTTCGAGGACGATTGAGGACGGGACGGGCCATCCCCCCAACTCTTATTGTGTGGTAAGAATCGTTTTTCCACACTGCCACAAACACTCATAATCCTTGGACTTCGTGTTGCTGTTATCTTGGACCTGTTTATGTATTGTTTACCCTTAATATCTCCCTGTAGCCCCAAAATATGCCATTAGACGCAGGAAAATCACGCTCTTTAATCGTCAACACATCTAATGGCCCAGTCTCTGGTACTATAGACCAATTTTTCAAACGTGTGACTACCGTGCTAGAGAAGGAAATTGCAGAAACAGAAAAACGTCTATCCCTTGATTTGTTAACTGGTAAACGTTCCTCATTGGGCACAATTGGAAAAGCACTCTCCCCGGGGGTGACGATTGAGGGAGTAGGTTCCATCCCCGAAAGGGATGAAATAGCATCATATACTAACTCGCCAGTTACGGTCCTCTCTACTGACCACACAATTAGTTCATCCATATCAGGGCTATCAGATTCACCAAATCTGGTAATAACCTCTCCATCGATAATAGGCCCCTCCGATACTAGACATATTTCTAGAAAGAGACAAGCCCCTTCCGCTATATCATCCTTGGCTAAGAAGCAGAAGACCAAACCCATAGCTCAAACTTCGACTCTTACTGGCCTTCTAGTAAAAAATAATCCCCCTTTAAATATTAACACCATAGGGTCAACCACTGACACGGACCCCCTGGCCGAACTACTCTTAAAAATAGAGACTATGGTCAAGTCCCTCCTACTTCCCCTCTTTGAGAGGACTAGATTAATAAGCCTACATCTGGATGATTTAGGCAAGCAAATGCAAGGGAACAATTCGACCTTAATTGAACTTTTACAAATTCAGCCCAAAACCATCATAGACGATTTAGCTCCCTCTCTCTCTATTTTGCCAGAACAACCATCTACTAGTGGCATCTTAAGGAAAACGCATATTGTATCAGGGAAAAAATCTGCTGGAAAGTTAGCAAAAAAAACTGCAGACAATATTAAAACAAATCCCCCACTAAAAGACAAAGAAACAGAGAGGGAGACAAGGGTGGGCAGTAGCTCTTCACCTGAAACGAGAGGAAATGATGAAGACTCAAAAAAGGAAAGCATAAATAATTTTGAGGGAAAAAATAGTACACCAATAAAACACACAATGGCCAATGGAAATCGTGAATATCTTTCTCAGCCCCAGTATATTCCATCAACTAGGAGAGTGGATTTACCCCCGGAATCAGCTCCGTACACGATCATAATGACAGGGGTACCTGAACTCCTAGAGGGCTCCAGGGAAGACTATTACGCCCTAAAAAATAAAACCATTTATTGGCTAAATCAAAATCGCCCTCTCCCCGCACACATAAATGGGGAAATTTTAATGGTGAGAAGAACGAGCTGGGTGGGCACAAGACCAAAAGAAAGGAAGGGGGATGTGATAATTATAAACTTCAGGGACCACAGAGCTGTCAGATGTATTGGCGACTGGTATGAAGCCAGAGGAGGGGATGTTATCTCTACACATTACGTCAACTATTTTTATCCTCAAGAATTGATTTCCCATTCAAAAACCCGTTTTACAAAAGAGTTTTTCCAAGACCAGAGGGAAGCAAACCAGCAATTTTTCCATCGAAACGCTCACAAACAACTGCCTAACCCTCAGCCTTGGAGCTGTTTGATTAATAACCAATATCCATTCCAGACCATAAATTCAACGTACCAGAACAATTATGCCCAGTCACAACAGAGGTTTAATATACCTACCTATAACCGTTTTTCGGTGCTGGGTGGCTTGGATAATATAGATTGACTTAATTTAGAACAGGTTCGTACACAAAATTCTATTGTGGGAATTCAAACCATCTCTAATGATATTATTCCCCCAAGTGAAAACATAGTCACACAAGGAATGGGAAGTAGTAACCTCTCCCCAGTTACAACTTCAATATTAGCTAGAGGAGCCGATACCCCTACCCCTGGGAATAGTTGTAGTAATCAATCCATGCAGACGATCGATGAAGTGCAAAACCCCCCAGAGTATGTATCAGCAGTAGAGACAGCCTGTTTGAACAAATGTTCAGATTCTAGAAAGGATGACATTATAATACGAATTATGTCATGGAATATTGCAGGCTTACGAACCAAAGTAATAAACGGAAGTCTGCTGGATTTCACTCAAGATTACCATGTAATCTGTTTACAGGAGACATGGTCTACTAACGAGCAGCATCTAACGGGATATAAAACCTATTTCTCAGCGGCAGTGGCAGGCCCTCATGGTAGGGCAAAGGGGGGTTTGATGGTATACATAAAAAATACAATATCTGGACTAAAAATAACACCGCTTAGCCTATGCCCTAACTATCAGATATTGAAACTCTCATTTCCAAAGAACGGACAATAGTTCTAGTGAACACATATGACAACGTCCCGGAGAGCGAGAGAATAAATTTACTTGGAACTATTCGCAATAAGCTGTCCATCCTGACAAAAAAATGCAAGGATCAGATGTCCCAAGCATCGTTTGGGGTGGTGATTTTAATCATCACCCCTGCGAAGTAAAAGATAGTAATATCTGTGGTATGGATGAAGAATCAGATAAATATATGACCCACTTTTGTCACACTAAAGTGGGTGACCTCCTAAACGAAACACTGTCAGAGTTAGGCCTAGTAATCTTGAATGAAACTAACATCGCATCAGGCCAGCTACAAGCTACATATTTGGGTAGAGGATGGGAGTCAACGATTGACTACATATTGGTCTCATTAACACTTGAAAATAAAGCTCAGAGCTTTAGGCTGATAGTCAACACATTGAGCGATCATGCTGCATTGGCTTTTGATCTGGCCATTGATCAGGGACAATACACACTGCACCCGATAATGGCCACACTCACCCAGAACAATATTTATCTTACGAAAATAAATGGTTATACCATTGGGTGGGGAACGATAGACCCTGTGGCCATGACAAACAAGGTGGTCCACGCGGTATATCCAGCCATCATGAAGTGCCTTAATAATGATACCAGTGACGAAGACCTTTTATATAATTTCAGTCTAATCATGGAGAAGGCAAAAGACTTTTTAACTCGAAGTATGAAAGGGAATAAGCCTAGGAAAAAAAGGTGGTTTGACCACCAGTGTACTATGGCCCATAAATCCCTAAAAAAGCGCTGATGAAATCCGTAAGAGATCAGGAGGAAATACGCAGATTAAGGAGGTCCTATCGTCTAGCCTGCAAACTAAGAAAACAAGAATTGAAAAAAGCGCTCTGGGACCAACTATATGAGAGCTCCCGAAACCGAAATAGCGAGCAGTTCTGGAAGGTAGTAAAGACCCCCTTTTTGACAGATATCAGCGATATGCCAAAAGTAGAAGTAGCGATTGAGGGCCCAATATGGGCAAACCATTTTTCCAAAGTTTTTGGCAAAGAAATAGGAGTAGATCTATTAGAGGAGAACAATCAGAGTCCACAAGAAAGTTTATTTCCGATCCTTCTGGATTTCGAATTAAACGAAGTCACAAATGCGGTTAAAAAGAGCAAAAGCGGAAAAGCCCCTGGTCCAGATGGCGTACCATTCGATTTTTTTAAGTCCAAACTAGACCTGTGGGCTCCAATTTTTAAAAAAGTGTTTGATGCAACAATGAAGTGTGGTCTAATTAAAACTTGGACCCAATCGATTATGGTTCCCATTTTCAAAAAGGGAAATAGGGAAGATGTGACCTGTTACAGGCCAATTTCATTATTGGACTCGCTTGGTAAAGCTTTGGGGAGAGTGGTCCTCCAGCGCCTACAGGACTGGGTAGATGACCGTAATATACTATCTGACATCCAGTTTGGCTTCCGAGAGGGTTTTGGAACAACTGAACAGGCTCTAAACCTAGCCCTATTAATGGGTAAATATGTTTCAGCAAAGCAAGGAAGGCTATACATGGCTTATGTTGACCTTTCCGCGGCTTTCGACTGCATCTCCCACTCGAAGCTGTGGTCAGTGCTCACTCATATGGGCATAGACCCAGCCCTTGCACACCTTCTTCGGGCACTATACTCCAATGCGTCATCTAGGGTCCGCTTCGGAATGCAGGGGGAATTATCTGACCCCATTAACGTGGAGAGGGGAGTGAGGCAGGGGTGTGTCCTGGCCCCCTTTCTCTTCTCCCTTTATACTAACAGTCTCGAGGTTGAGATGTTGAAAGGGGCCCAGGACCTATTAAGAGTGAAAAATCGCCCCGTCCCTGCCCTTCTCTACGCGGATGACGCAGTAATACTGGCACGTTCTCCGCGAGAGTTGGAGAAAGCCCTAGATAGATACTCAAAATTCTTGGGCAGGTTGGACCTCAAAATAAATATCAAAAAAACATACGTGATGGAAGCAGGCAAGGGGAAGACAAGGGGAAGGTCTATCTATCTTGATAAAGAGAGAGTGGATCTGACTACACAATATCCATATCTTGGCATCATGATAGATGACAAACTTAACTGGAAAGCGGCCATTGAAGAACGCAAGCATCAACTCTTGCGAGCAATCATTGCCCTTATAAAATTCTCCCAGAAGCTCCGCAAGAGGCCACCAGTTGAGCTCCTCCGCATCTACAAAGCAAAGTGCCATTCTATTGCACTTTATGGGGCGGGATTGTGGGGACATAAAAACATCAAAGTTCTCCAGGTAGCAGAGAATACTTTTATGAGATTCCTACTGATGGCACCTAAGCGAGCATCTACCTTTGCTTGCCACTCAGAACTTGGCTTTCCCCACATTGAAGATCTGGCCAAAATCCAACCTCTTGTGTTGTGGCGCCGTATTTCGACGTCAACAAAAAACTCACTCACAAAAGAGATAGTGGCCGATTGCATGTCCTTGGAACATGCGGGGAAAATCGAGTGGCTGCGCTATGTGAAAAACCTCCTTAAAGATTTGGGGCTCAATAAATATTATGTCAACCCCGAACAAATTGCTGAAATCTCAAAGAAAGACCTAAAAATAAGGGCTCTCAGTCACATGGAAGAATTACGGTTGAGCAAGGAGATAAATAAAAAATCTGCTCAACACTCCTTGATAGTCATGACTACACTGGAAATGGAACCATATTTAACCTACGTCGAATCACAATTTGAGCGTTTTTTGCTGACACGCTTTAGGTTGAATGTTTTCCATAGGCTTGTAGCCTTTCCAAAGAATCATGACTGGAAAGAGGGTTTAACGGCGTGCCCTTGTGACGAGCTGTCAGAACAGTCAACAATGCATACCGTATTGTTCTGTAAATTCTACTCTATACACCGTAAACTATGGTTAAATCCATTGCTGAGAACTCTTGGTCTTAGAAGGTGTCGTCCCGCCATGTTGCATCTGCAATTTTTGAATAATGCACTGACCACGAAATATGTTAGTACGTTTTTAAAATGTATTTTTAAACATAGAGTAAATCTTGACTGATTTAATTTTTGTCTTAAGGAGTTTTTCCGAAATGTATATATCGTATTTAATGTGTTTTATATGTACTTTAATGGTTATTATTGTTTTTATAACCGAATAAAGATTTACTTACTTACTATACACTGTCTGCAGAGCCAGCCAGGGCAACGAGGTACGCGACTCGAGTGCTCCTCCAATCCAGACTCATTCTACAGACAGATGCTCAGCCTCACACTAACACACACTTTGCAAATGTGTGTGATGTGAGTGACTACTGACGGAGGGAGGGTGAGGTGTGCACCCATTCTGGAGCAGAGAGGAGATGAGAGCAGGGCGCTAATGATGTAGACCGTGACCAATCACTGCACGGCCTTACAATAAAGCTGTGCAGTGATTGGTCAATATGCCTCCCATGCTCCTGGACATGCCCCGAGCCACCGACTCTGCCCAGTGACGGAAAGTAGCCAATCCAAGCGCTGCGCCGCGCTAAGAAGCCTAAAGCAGTGCTTGGATTGGCCTGGGGAAGGTGACCTCGCCGCTCCTTAGGCGGCGGTGGGGCATCAGCTTCGACCCACCCCCTTCTCAATTTTTGCACATAGAGTTAGTGGCAAGACCCTCAATACCACGCATGTCAGGCTGGCCAGGGAAAGGCCCCCGGCCAACCCGACATGCGCAGGAATGCCATGCAGTTATATGCCGCAAGCCAAGTTGCTCACTCCACCCTCCCCCCCCCCACCCCCACCCCCGTGACGTCACAGTAGGAATGCCTGCGGCCGGCTTAGTGACAGACAGCTTGCTGCCGTGCGGCGCCGTCGGCTGAATTTAATGAGGACTTTGTGCTGCTACTGCCGGTGGATCCTGGGGGCAAAATAATCAGTGGGGTGACACCCCAACGCCCATATAAAGGAACCGCCACTGCCTAGACCCACCCTCACCTGCTGCCCCACCCATACTGCAAGCCCCATCAGGCCCATCAGGCCCACTAGGCCCTGAGATATCATCCAGCTTAAGTATCTTTATGAGATGCTGGGTGGTTGGGCTTTTGCCTGTATTCAGCTTCCTAATGGAACATGAGGTCCTAAGCTGTGCAAAGGAGAGATCCTCATATTTATAGGGGAGGAACTCACTGGCACCTGGCAGGGACCCACTGGTTCCTGGCTGGTTGGACAATACTAATGTGGTGTGGTGTATTGCACTACCTACACTAGTGTGGCCTACTAAACTCTCTTGAGTTGTAGAAAGGGTGTGCTATCCCTTAACACACAACTCGAAGTTCAGTAGAACTTACTGTAGCTAAACTTGATATTATATGCACCTTAGGTACCTTTAGTGGTTTTCAATTGATCAATTCAATTGAGATTATCTGGTAAAACAATAGCAAGCTGGAATCCCACACGCTGCACACCAATGTGAGAACGTGGTCTGATATATGCTGTCCACTCATTCTAGTGGGCACCTTGTATCAGTCCAAACAACCCCTTATGGTGAATAGGTTAAAGACAACCTTTATTGAAAGCTATCCTAGTGGTAGCTATGGCGAGCAGCCTTCAGGCTAAGTCTTGAAGGAATGTAAAGCAGCTTGTTTTACCAGTCTATAATCTCTTGAATGACCAAATGAAAGGACAACCACACCAGGTATTTATTTAAAATATATGTATTTAAGATATAACACACCCCTCTAGTCTCTTTATGAGACTGAAGTTCGAAGTACTTAATTTACAAGTTAGCAATCAACAGTAATAGCACAAATACACGTTTGGGCCCTGGGGGCGTACCAAACCATATACCAAAAAAGTAGTATAAGAACCACGACTCAACTAGACACAAGGCCTAGAGCCTGTAGAATCGCTGGGACCCCAAGTAACCACCGAAGGTAGTGACACGGGGACCCACGGGGACTGTGTGCAGTGTGTAAACACAACCGCAGGTTCCCGTTAGCTTCTATGAGCAATGTCGCGGTTGGAAATTTAAAGATAAGGGACACTTAGAAACAAGTCAGGACCAAACCCTTTTGGACTTAAGAAGTTCTAGGGCAAGCACCCACGGGAGCACTGGAGTACTTTAGTTACCTCACCCAGGGAAGCCGGGTGCATAGGTGTCTTTTGGTGTTGGGTCGCGTCGCCGATTACAATGGAAGCTGGCGAAGAACTGCTGCTGCCGTGAAGAAGAGAAGTGTCCAAAGAGATCCAAGCCTGGATCTAGGATGGAAGGAACCTGAAAGCAGAGGGGACAAGAGTCTGGGTCACTTGCCAGTGACCGAGGGCAGGATGGACCAATGCCCACAGATGTCGGGTGCTTCAGGTGAGTTGACGGGTGTCTTGACTCGTCAGCCACGAGGTCCAGGAGGCGTTGATGAAGTCCATGAGCCGGATTTGAGCTGTCCCACAAAGTTTGTCGAGTGCTGTGGTGTTGGCGACCAGATTGGACCCAACAAGCCTTGTCAACAGCAAGTGTCGTGGAAAAAGAAGAAGGACGTCGGTGCAGACCTGCAAGGTCTGCGGGACTCACCTAGTGAGGGTAAGTCAGGGCACATCTGTGTTGAAAACTAACACGGCGATATGATTAAGCATTCACTAAAGACATGAATTCTCTCTAGTTAAAACATGTCTTCCGTCTTATGTTGCCTAATGTCCGGATTGTATTGTCATGTCTCCACGTGCTCAGCACGAGAAGAGTCCTATCTTCGTGTTAGTTGCTCTTGTAATCTGCCTAGTAACAGTCTATAAATAGCTCCTTTGTCCGTCTGGCGCATGTCCAGACTTGACCACATCTGTTATCAGTTAGTCCTTGCTTGACCATGTTTTCGCTGGCTTAGGAGTGTGTTAACTCCGCCCACATATTGATTCTGTATCGAAAATGTCCATAAAAGGTAATGCTTTTCGCCTCATGTTGTATCCACCCACTTATGAGCCCCTCTGTTGTGTATAAAAGGGGACCGTGTACGCCAGTTCTTTGTGCTACTCTATGCAATACTGAAGAGTGTTGTATGGGTTGTAGGACCACCCTTAAGGGTTAATAAACTTTGTCTTTGTATTTGCAGTTTCCGTGCCAACTTCCTTCTAGTTTACGTTACAGGAGAGCGAACCCTAGTATTCTGCGGGCCTAGCTGGGGCCTGTACTCATCATCTGGAGCAACCAGGGAAGCCCAAGCAGAAGAGGAGTTGCCTTCGTGAGGACCCCCTAGCCAAAGGGCTAGCGATCGCGAAGGAGCCTCGAGCGGTAGCACTGGAACCCGGCCCACGGGTCACTCGTGGAGTGGAGGCCGGAGATCTTCAGTGCAGTCAGTGCTCAAGGCTGGGGCTACTAGGAGCCCAAAGCAGAACTTCAGGAATAAACAAGAAGTTGATGTACCAGGAATAGTACGCAGTGCCCAGGGGTCACGGTTCCTCATCACCCATGATAGCCATGGGCCTCAGCTTTGCTGTGGGCTCAGGGTAGCCTCAGGGAAGTCAGGAAATCTACCCCTGGTGATGCAGAGACTTCAGCATCCAGCGGGAGCTTTGGAATTGCAGACCGGACAGTTGCTTCTTTGGTGCCTGCCAAGCAGGGAAGTCACTCCTTGACCACAAGGGAGATTTCTTCAGTCTTCTAGTCAGGATAGAAAGTCGAAGGTCCAGGATATATGTTGCAGAGTTTCGTCCAGGGTAATCTAAAGTCGCAAGGACTGGGTTCCCATACTTATACTAAGTTTGGGGATTGGACATACTCTACGGACCCACCTATGGGAGGTTTTGGAAAGAGGGGTGGTTACACCCATTTCCTTTGTCCAGTTTCGCACCAGAGCAGGGGCAGGTAGCCCCTGCAATCAGTTTGAACTGGACTATGCACAGGGACACCAAGTGTGCCCCCAGTGCAGGAGTTCAAAGCACCAGAGAGTGCTCCCGCCCAGCCCCAATACACCTCTACCTGTCTGGGTAGGTGGTTACACCTTCCTGGGACAGGAAACCTATTGTCCAGGCCTCCCCTGAAGGAGTTTCGGTCAGCAGCAGGAGGCCAGACCCGTGTCTTTGGCAGAGGCAGTCAATGACTCAGATCTCATCTCCCTTATGAGCCATATAAAATCTGGATCCTCAGATGATTTTTTATCAGCTAAAATAACTGCCTCCCTGCAAAATCTGCTTAGGCCCCATATTCAAACACTGATCAACCATTCTCTTAGGGAAGGATCTGTGCCCACAGAATGGAAAAAAGCAGTGGTGAACCCAATCCGAAAGAACGCAGCAATTCCATGGACCGACTTTTCCAACCTCCGACCCATCTCCCTCCTACCCCTTCTCAGCAAGATGACCGAGAGACACGTAAATACTCACTTGTCCAAATACATCGAGGCAGCAGAGGGCCTAGACTTCTCTCAACCTGGATTTAGGCCCAATCACAGCACAGAATCTGCCCTCCTCTCAGTGACTGATAACATCAAGATGTCACTGGATGGAGGAAACTCAATGATTCTAGTGCTGTTAGACTTATCCGCTGCCTTCGACGCTGTGTCTCATGAGATACTTCTCGATCGTCTGAGGGAGAGGGGAATAGAAGGTGTGGCTCTTTCTTGGCTGGAAAGCTTTCTTTCGGATCGCCAACAAGAGGTAAGATTGGGCTCCCACCATTCTATCTCAAGGGAGCTCACCAAGGGAGTGCCACAGGGCTCATGCCTAAGCCCCACACTCTTCAACGTGTATGTGGCCCCCTTGGCGGATATTGTAAGATCTCATGGGTTCACCCCTGTGTCGTACGCTGACGACACTCAGCTTTTGTTCCCCTTTAAAACCCTGATGCCCGCAATACAAAAATCTTTTGCGGACGGAATGAGGGCAATATCTTACCGGATGGCTACTAATCGCCTCCAGTGTAATGTAGGCAAGACTGAGGTAATGCTGTTTGGGGAGGCCACACTTTTGTGGTCCCCGGATTGGTGGCCCCCGGATTTAGGACCAACCCCAAGCCCCAAACAGATTGTCAAAAATCTCGGTGTGCGCTTAGACAAATCACTTCTGTTTAAAGAGCACACAAATCAAGTAGCAGGTTCCTGCTTCCAGGTCATTGGACTGCTACGACGAGTCTTCCCATTTCTATCAGATTCTTATAGGAAGACTCTCGTCCAGGCCTTGGTTATAAGTAGACTGGACTACTGTAATGGCCTGCTGGTCTCGGCAAATGAGGAACAACTACAGAGACTACAGGTGGTCCAGAACACTGCTGCGAGACTAGTTCTCAACGCCCAGCCAAGGTCTGCATTACTCCCCCTCTTGACAAAACTCCATTGGTTGCCAATTAGACAGCGTGTAAAATTTAAAATCTGCTGCACTATTCACAGATGTTTGTTTGGCAATGGACCTAAATATTTAAAAGAAATATTCAAACCCTACAAACCCAATCGTACCCTGCGCTCCAGCAGTCAGCAACAACTCCAGGTTCCTAGGATAAAAAAAGCTAGGCAGGGAGGGCGAGCCCTGTCCTACAAAGGCCCCATCCTTTGGAACTCACTGCCCCCTGCTCTCAAAAATATTATCAATTTTCAATCCTTCAAGAAGTCCCTGAAAACGTTTTTATTTGTCGCCTGTTAGGTTTCTCCCCCCTTCATTTCTCTGTTTAGTATAAGATCTTGGCTCCTTGGTAAAGCGTAAGCGCGGAGATACCCTTTCGGGGGTTGATTTCCAGCGCTATACAAGAGTACAAATAAATAAATAAATAAATACATTTTGTGATGCCAGGGCTGTAGAAAGTCCTACCGGGTTAGATCAGTGGGAACATGTCTCTCCCTCTAGAAGAGTGGAATGCTACCCCTGCCGCCAGAACTGACGGGGGTAGTATTCCAAAGTGTTTGACACCAAACACGACATGTTTCCGTGCAGCCGTCCCAAAGTTAGCATTTACCGCAAGGTTATAATGCACTTAAGAGTATGTGGTCAGGCTGCACCTCAAACAGCACCAGAGGAGGTACTCTGAACGCTGCAGAGGGGCTCTGCTCATGCAGGGACACCCTCTCACATAAAAACCAAGCACTCTGCCTTCAGGATTGTTAAGGCCTCCCATAGGGGTGACTTATAGGTTTTATATGTGTGTGCAATGGTAGTGATATACATAGCCTATACCACTGTAAGGTGTGCAAGCACACCCTTACCCAGGCTGCAGTAGCAGACCTGTGGTGCCATTTTGGAGTGCTTCCCAGGGGTGGCATAATATATGCTTCAGTCCCTGGTAGGCCTCTGAGGTACCTATGCCCTAGGTACATAGTATACCATATACTAGGGGCTTATAAGGCACTCCAGAATCCAATTAGATATGTACCTAATGTACATGGAAACCATTTTAGAGAGGATGCAGCTAGGCTGTGGCCCTGATTAGCAGGGCCACAGCCAGACTAAGGTCGAAAAACAGTGAAACACCAGAAAAAAGTGGGGGTACCCATGTGAAGCAGATCCTACTCTCCTACAGCCCTCTCATCGGGTAAGGTGCTGGTGCCTGTTGTTAGCAAGGGGCTCCTGCACCGCGGGAGCCTGAGGGTGCCTCGGGGACGTGGGGTGACACGTTGCTGCCTCCCGGCATTGCTGAGGATGTTGGGCAATGTAGTCCCGATTTGCCCCCTCGTCGGGTAAAGTGTTAGTGACTGTTGTTAGCAAGGGGCTCCCAAAGCAAGGGTGCTTTTGTGCACCTCCGGCGCATGGGGTGATGTGTATCTGCTGGAGCAGAGTTTTCTGTTGAAAATTTATCGAGTTTTAAGCTCCAGTTTTGTTTATATGTTTTGATTAAAAATACTAGTTTAAAAACACTAATTAATAGTTTGTCTTATTGAAGTCGGACTAACTAACATTACTAATGAGAGAAATTACACGTGGGAATGCATATATGTTGCTTAATAATAATGTGCGGTTTTAATTAGATGAATGTCGCATAGTGCTATTTGTTTAAAGCACAAACGCTTTTAAAACTAACGTGTACTAATGCTTTATTGTGTCGCAAAAGGCTAGATAATACATACACATAAGGGTATTAGTGGGAAATAACACTGTTTAATCATTATGCTGTGGTAACGTTGTTTTGTGGCTCTTTTAATTAAGATGGTCTGTTTTGGCCTAAAACAAGATGGCTGCCATTTACAGCCTGCACTCGAGTGATTGAATTTTGACGAGAGGCCTTGCTGAACATGGTCGAGAGTCACCTGACCGCAGCCTTTGCCTGGTTAGAAAGTTTTTCAGTGAGGACAGCAGCTCCGGGAACGTTTCCAGCTGTCCTTGGATAAGGATAAAGCCACAATGAACAATGACAAATCTGCGGTGGCTCTGCTAAGATATCAAGGAAGAACATTTGTGAAAGTAACATTTGCAAGCTCGAGTTTCCTTCTTCCGTCTTTTTATTTTTGTGATTTTTCCTGAGCGGAGGTTTTCTAAATGTAACTGAGTGACATCCTTTCCTGCTCGCTCTGCTCAGCGGCTCAACGGATATTCAACATTTGTTTGTTACTTTTTATTTGTTATTTTTCCTATAAAATGTTAGACTAGAGAGGGTCCGTGTTCATTGCTGTTCTTCGCAGTTCATTGCGTTCATTGCGTCCCTTGCTGTTCCATTGCGTTTTGGACTTCTTCCTGAACCTATGTTGAGGACGGCAGCTTGAGAGACTTTATCGAGAGACCTGTCCTGACCCTTTTAGCTAGAATAGGTAACTATGAGAATAATGATTTCCTAATGTTTGACTTTTCATTTGAATTAATTTAGATAAACAAGGATTTGTTTGAATTCCGGTGGTGTGTTTCCTGGTAGCAGTATGATGGTTAGATTATTGTCTTGATCAGATTAGATTGCTTGTACATTGGCTTTTGATTCATTGATTTATTGATTGATGTTGGTATATGTACTAATACTATATGTTGAAGTCGTTGTGTTGAGTTTTATGTAGTGCTTCTGGAACTTGGGAGCTGGTGACAGTTCCGTAGTAGGGCAGAGGGAAGTGTGTGCTGCTCTCGGGAAAAACGGGATTGTTGGAATTACCTGTATGTATGCAAGAAAAACGTGTGACAATTGAAGTTGCGCGTCACATTGTCTGGGTTCGGAATCAGTGACATCGTCGTGTGTTACTTTTAGGGACATATTTTCGGCGTAAAAGGAGTGCGTATGGTAGCAAAGGTTATCTGTGAAACTCTGGTCTTAAGTCCCAGGGATCCGTAAGGTTTGCCGTTAAAGCTTATCGCTGGAGGAGTAATAGGTATTCTCTGAGCTTGTCTGAAGGACTGGGCAGAGGTAAGCGCTGCTTAGTTAACGTATGTTATAATTCTGTAGTGGGACAGATTGTTCGCTGTTCTCGGGAAAGGCAGGATTCTGTGTGCATGTGCTACATTTTCTGGTGTGAAAGTGCGTGAATGTATGAGCATTTAGTTGATTGTAAGACTCTTTGGAGCAGTTCTAGAGTAAACAGTTAATGGATGCATGTTAGAAGGGCAGAGTAGAGGGATGTGCTACTGTGTCAACGAGAGTAATTATTCCGTAGTGGAGCAGAGGTAAGCGCTGTGCTAGAGAGAAGCGGGATTCTTGTGAGAATTTTCTTTTACTATTCTGTGGTTAGCGAAGCAGACAATGGAGATGTTTATATGTTGTAACTAATAGATTTTGTGGAATCTGAAACGAAGTCTACTGAGAAGGCTTTGTAAAGGAGGGGTAGACGAGTGACAGGAGACAGGAGACAGGAGCAGAAGCGACTGCAGCGACTGCTGACGTTATACAGACCGCGCTCTGATTGGGTAGTAGATCAAAACAGTGCTCGCGCTAGGATTGGTGCGTTGGTGTGAGCCGCGCAGGGATTGGAAGGAGTACAGAGTGACGTAGACGCTCCAGGCTTGGTGCGTTTGGTGTGAGTCGCGCTGTTATTGGACAAAAGATCGTACAGTTGCGGAAGGGACTAGAGAATATTGGTAAGCGTTAAAATGTACTACCAACCGGAGGAAAAGAAGAAAAAAACCTTGTTCGGTAAAATAAAGAGGTGGTTCGACAAGGATAAGAACATAATAACCAGAGAGGGTGAATTGCTACCTCCGACGAAAACTCCTGCATCCTTCATGGTTGCGAAATATGGGTATCATACCTGTATATGGTTAGATAACTGGGCTAAGTATACTAAGGAAGATGGTGTCTTAGCGTTCCCGGAACATGGTTCATTTAATTTGGCCGTGTTGAGAAACTTACGGGAGAAAATGATGTGTCTAGAGCCTAGACCAAGGCCGACACAGTTTGAGGCGTTGGTGGAATGGGAAGATGAGGTGCATGAGCGGGAAAAGCAGAGGAGTGGAGGCAATTATAGGTACTTTTTTGGGAGAAAATATGATCGTGAAACTCATCATGATCGAATGAGGAGATGGCGAGATGCTAGTATGTCAGAGGGATTATATCCTATGAGGACAGTTGAAGAGAAGGAAGAAAGGAAGGCTACAGAAAGGGTGCCTGATGCAGAAGCGAGAAGGTATGGAGCTAATGATTATGAGGATGAGGTCTTGGATGACAAGATTTACAAGAGACCACCGCCGTATAGACCAGAACCAGAAGAGAGTACGCCAGTTGCTACTCCTGTGAGAGATACTTTGCGGATTATTAAAACTGAGGTTGTGACACCTGATCTAAAAAGTGGTAGCTCTTTCATGGAAAGGGAAAGAGAGAGAGAGCGAGAGAGAGGGAATCGAGTCAGTGACGAGAAAACGAGAGAATTAGCCAGAACCACATCTGAGCTGACTGAGAAAATCCGAGAGTTGACGAAAAATCTTGAAGCAGTTACGGTACCTGTAACGATTGGTCCGGTTGTGCCTATTTTTTTTTTTTTTTTTTTTGAAAACCTTTATTCGTGCATATTAAAAGAACAAATACGGGCCTACAACCTTCAGGCCGGCCACGATACGGTTAAGCACTGATACAAACATTACGGCCCCTGTGCTTCAACGGCCAAGATTAGCAACGATTTATGAATTATACACTGGAGAGATCCTTGACACCAGGGGGAGGAGAAGTGAAGGTTAATTTTAAAGTGTTTCAAAATAATTTTATCAGGAAAAAAGTCAGTGAAGAGTAAGAACCAAGGAGATTCGAGTCCGCACGATATCTTCACCACACGGGAGAGCAGCAGCATCATTAAAACAGCAATGGAAGTAAAATCTCAGGCAGTGGGGCAATGCAGTTATATAACAGGATAGTCACATGAGCAATTACGCACCCCTCCAGTGCCGCCCCCACTCAGTCAACCCCACACCCGGACCCAGAATCGAAACAAGTATAGCGCAGAAACATAAAAAGAAAAAAGGGCCCATAGAACTAATTAAAAACAGTAAATTACCCCCCCACCCTACACCAATGCGGAGGCTACGGCCTGCCCCCCCCCAGCATAGTGCCTGTCGCCCAATAAACCCGAAATATAGACGAGAAAGAGAGTAAGAATAGAGTAAAGAAAGATAAGAAAAACATTACACCTATGATAAAGGGGGTAAGAAAAGAAGAGAACTATTCTAATCTAAACTCCCAAAAAGAAGAAAGTGGGGAGGAGCCTACGTATCATCAGAGCGCCCTAAACCATCGGCCATCTATGGCCTCCACACACTGAGAACCCACTACACCAAAAGCGGTCGTGTTAAAATGAATTGTCACAACAATTTAAATGAAGGAAGACAGATCGCGACGAGTGCGCACAACATATACATACAGTTCCAGTCCCAGTCCAGCCCATCCGTGAAACCATGGCGATATAAATCAGTCTAGCCCTGGCCCGATCGCGGGCTTGAGATTAAGCCAGCCCCTACATGAAGGCCCCGCATCCCGTGCAGACAAAGACAATATGGCCGCTTGGGAGAAGATGGTGAAGTAGAATCACAAAATGGCCGCCGACCATCTGTAGAGGTCCCTTTGTGCACCACATAAAGTCCAGACATGGCATGTAAAGTACAGGAGTTCCACAGAAAAGAAGCAGTAGGCCACCGTGAACAATTCCTCGAGGATGTTAGGTGTTGCTCAGCTGGATACTCTTGCAGACGCGGTGAGGCAGGCAACAATGAAGCCGGCAGCAATGAACGGGGAAACAAAGTATCCGCTGTTGAGCTGGAGAGCAATTGATCCTGGGTGCCGGGAAAGCCAGTTGCAGGCACCAGTGTAGCACGATCACACACAGCCGTTGCGTCCCCGCAAGAGGACAAAAGCACTGGCAGACCCACGCCGTGTTGATGACAAACGGAGCGCTCACGACCCGCAGCCGACAGCATGGAGTCAAACTGCTCACTCAGCGCCTGCAAGCCAGCACACATTTGTAGACGAAAGTCCCGCAGGACAGCCAGAACGGAGCCGCATGTCAGCGGAAGCTGCACCCCCACATCGGCAGCAATCCGGGACGGCACTGTGGAGCTGGTGTCTGGTGGAGGGAGGGCGAAGCGGGCAGCGGGCAAGACCGGAGTATCACCCCCCAGCCGCGAGCAGGCAAACAACGCCATGTTTTACTGCCGGACGGTACAATGGCCAGGGGGGGGGGGGTCGTAGCAAGGAGTCAGTTCCCCTCAGGTCTGCGCCGCAACAGGGAAAGCCAACAGTCGCCTCTCTTCCCTCGGGTTCTCTTTGCAGCCGACTAGGCAATGGAAGAAGGGGGTCGGCAGCCTCCCACAGCGCGGTCCACAGATCGGGGCAGGAGACCCGCCGCACCGGGGCTTACCTTACGGCCCCAGCCCTTCGGGCGCAGGGTGCAGGAGGTGTCTGGCCGTCCCTCCCCAGGCTCAGCTGGCGACAGTCTGTGGTGTGAGGTGAGGTCGGGACCGCGCGGCTCGGGTTTGCGCTAGCGGGTCCGGTGACTGCGGAGCCTCCAGGGGGCCGGCAAAGGCAACAATGGAGCAGGGGTCCAGGGCGGAAAACAAAAGCACCAAGAACTCCGGCGTCCGGGCGGGCTGAGACTTCGGGGAAGCGGCGGCGTGGACAGCGCGTCGTCGCACACGTTTCACCTCGAAAATCGGCGAGGATAGGAATCAGGATGATAGTCCGAGGCCAAGGGCCGACGGAGCCGGGCGCTCAAGCGTCTGCTCCGGTCGCCATCTTGCGGTTGTGCCTATTTTTGATAAACAAAGGATGGGTGAAAATAGTTTGACAGTTCCTTATGTTGGAAATGGTTTGGTTGGTTCTTGCACTTTGGAAGAATCAGGAATGAGAACAGGAGGAAATAATTTGAGACAGTCGAGACATGACACATGTAGTGGAGGATAAGATGTACAGCCTAATTCAGGATTAAATACTGGTTGTTTGGGAGGAACGATTTTGGAACCACAGAGGATGACAGAGCAAGTGAGTACAGTGAAGAAATCTACTGAAATAACAGCTGAGGATTTGAATGATTGGTTGAAGGTTCTTCAGAAGAAAGATAAAGATTCACAGGCAATTGATGTAGCCAGGTTGCGCATAGAATTGGAGGAGCTTATTGCAGGGACAATTCCTACAGATATACTCAAAACCCATCATGATGGAGAGTTGTTATTCATGTGCAAGAGCATCACCTGGAGGGCTAAGAGTACACATGACAGGTTAAGAGCAATAGCGAGTGAACAAGGAGTTGATATGGATAAGGTGAAAGCTTTGCAGAAGTCTTACAGGATGGATTTTACAGATAAGGATATTGAAAATCTGAATGGTGCTGGTAGAACAGGACAAATTAAGGAAATGATTGCCTTATTGCGAAAATGGGGTGATGTAGAAAAGTGGAAGGATAGATGGTACAAGAAAAGGGAAGATTCAGTGGACAGGATTTACTCAGCATTTCCCATGAGAGAGAAAGAAAAAACAGTGGATGCTTATCCTATGAGAGAGATTCCTGGAGGTGGATATGTACATGTCCCATGGACTAGACAGGATATTTTGTCATTTACGAATGATTTCCCTCGATTGAGAGAAAAGCCCGTCGAGTGGTATAGGCAGGTAGACAGGTTTGTGAAATTGTCAAAAGTGCTGTGGATTGACCTGAATAGCCTGTTTGATATAATTGTTCCAGCAGACTTGTGGGCTGAGTGTAAGATAGTTGTAGATTGGCCTGCTAAGGAGTATCCAAGAGATCAGAAAACAGGAGCACCAGATCCAGAGGTGATGAGGAAATATGAGCAGGTAATTGTGTTCCTGAAAAATAAAGTACCCCCAAAAGAGACAGACTGGGTTAAAATAGATCGAACACATCAGGAAGCAAAATAATCAGTTCATGCTTTTTACGAAAGGCTGATACTGGCTTTCAAACAGTTTAGTGGAGACGAACACCTGGGTGATAAGGATTTGAGTCATTTTGTATACAGATTTGTATATGGCTTGAGACCTGAAATAAGTGAGAGAATACGTGAACATACAGTTGATTGGCAGAGTAAAAAGATTGATGAAATCTTGAGACGTGCAAAATATTTCAGTGATGAGATTGAAGCAAAACAGAGAAAGCTGAAAGAAAAGGCAATGTGGGCACAGGTGAAAGTTGCTGAAAGACAAGAAGCACAGTTAATGGAACAAGCAAATAATCCAGGAATTAGACCCAGATATGCGGGAAAAGGAAAGGGGAATTTAGAGGAGGCCAAAAAGAAGTTCCCTTGTCACAACTGTGGACAATTGGGGCATTGGAGATCCGAGTGTACCAATCCACCATTAGTGAGTAATGAGAATAAAACCTTAAATCAACAGGTGCAGAACGAGGGGTGTAATCAACAGCAGCAACAACAGAAGGTTGTCAGACAGCAGAGCCAAGAGCCAAAACCGCCCTTGCCGCAGAATAAAGGGTCCCAAAAGTATAACCAGGACTCAGGATTCTACAATGATGAGCAGGTAAACAAACCGAGACGTTCAAACCCGGTACAACAGTACTGGTTAAAGAATGAGGGGAGTGAGTCTGAAGGGGACTATTGACGGTGCCGAAGAGAGGAGGAAGAGTGCATACTTGGTGCAACTCTAGAAATAGACCAGGCAGGACCATTTGTGGATGGGAAAATAAATGGGGAGAGTGTTACTTTTTTGGTAGACACAGGTGCAACGAGATCAACTGTCAGGTCAACAGATATTAGAAATCTTCCTCTCTCGGACGAAGCAATCCAAGTAGTTGGTGTAGCCAATACACAGATTAAGACTCGTTTTACTGAACCAGTAAGGGTGAGAATAGGGAAATTTTCAGAAATGCACAGATTTGTTGTCTGTGACACTAGTCCAGTGAACTTGTTAGGTAGGGACCTATTGTGCAAGATGAATTGTACAATTTTCTGTACTCCGGATGGAATAGCTTTTGAGACACCAGATGAGGATGTTTTGTACCGGATGACTCTAGATAATAGAGAGAGTGAGATTGTTGGTATCTATGCTGTGTTTAATCCAGATGATTTACCTCAGGAGTTGAGACACACAGTGAAAACAGCAATTTGGGATTTTACTGGAGAAGATGTGGGATTGATGAATAATGTAGATCCAGTAAAGATTTCAGTGAAAGAGGGGATTGTTTATCCTAATATTCCTCAGTACAGATTGACACCGGAGATAATTGAGGGAATTACTCCTATAATTGACAAAATGATTCAACAGGGTGTTCTTAGAGAGATACTGAGTAGCCCGTGTAATTCACCGATAATGGGGCTGAAGAAACCTAATGGAAAGTTCAGGATTGTACAAGATTTGAGAAAAGTTAACAAAATTGTGGTGGCATGTTGTCCCATTGTGCCAAATCCTTCAGTGATTTTGTATCAGATTCCTCATGATGCTGAGTGGTACACAGTGATTGATTTGTGTCATGCTTTCTTTTCAATTCCATTGCATCATGACAGCCAGCCGATTTTTGCATTTCGGTTTGGCCAGCATATCTTAGCATGGTGTCGTATCCCAAAGGGGTATACAGAGAGTACTTCGATATTAAATCAGTTATTGAAGAAATCATTAGAGAGTCTGATCATGCCTGAAAGCTCAGTACTAGTGCAGTATATCGATGACTTACTTGTGGCATCGAAAACACGTGAAGCTTGTGAAGTAGATACCATAGCTTTACTGAATTATCTGGCAGATGGAGGGTTAAAGGTATCTCCAGCCAAATTGCAATTTTGCAAGAAAGAGGTGCATTATCTTGGACACAATATTGAAAAGGGTCTGAGAAAGGTGACCGATGACAGGATCAAAATTATCAGAGGAATGAGAGCCCCGATGACCCAGAGAGAAGTGAGGATGTTTCTGGGGATGGTGGGTTATTGTCGTCAGTGGATAAGTAATTTCTCCCTGATAGCAAAGCCACTGATTAAGTTGACAAAAAGTGAGGTGAGAGACCCATTGGAACTGGATGGTGAACAGATGGCAGCATTTGAAGAGCTGAAGAGCAGAATGTGTGAAGCCCCTGCTTTGGGAATGCCAGACTATGAGAAAGAGTTTGAGTTGTACTGCAGTGAGAGAAATGGTTGTGCACTTTCAGTGTTGATTCAGAAGCATGGACAACTGAGAAGGCCGATTGCGTACTTCTCATCGACACTTGACCCTGTAGCAGTGGGTTTGCCAGGTTGTCTGAAAGCAGTAGCTGCTACATGCAGAAGCTTGGAACAGAGTGAGGGTATAATAATGGGATATCCTGTAAGGGTATTCGTACCTCATGATGTGGCTATTCTTTTGACAAGAAGCAGGACTCAGTACATGTCACATAGTCGGTTGACTAAATATGAGAAAATCATTCTGGGAGCATCAAATGTAACTCTTGAGAGATGTGTGAATGTGAATCCAGCAACGTTGTTACCGGATGCTGACAATGTGAATGTTGGAGATGATGTTGATCATGATTGTTTGGATGTGCTTGATTACTGCACAAAACCGAGACCAGACATAAGAGATTTGCCGTTACCTGAAAGTGATCATGTGCTGTTTGTTGATGGATCATGTCTGAGGACTGATTATGGTGTGCTAAGTGCAGCATATGCAGTGTGCAAGGTTTCAGAAGTTATGGAAGCTTCGCCTTTGAAAGGAGTAAGATCTGCTCAAGTGGCTGAATTGGTGGCATTGACGAAAGCTTGCAAAATTGGGAAGAATCTGAGAGTGACTGTGATGACTGATAGTCAGTACGGATTTGGAGTCGTTCATGACTTTGGCCAGCTTTGGCTACAGAGAGGTTTCTTGACATCGAGTGGGACTCCAATAAAGAATGCTGAAGTGATTGGGAAGTTGCTTGAGGCGATACAGCTGCCTAAAGAACTAGCAGTTGTGAAGTGTGCTGCTCATGGACAAGGAGATGATTTTGTTACTCTTGGTAATAGATTTGCCAATGACATAGCGCAGTATTGTGCGAAAACAAATCAGTCGATTAATAAGGCACGAGAGAGGGAAATGTCTTTTTGTTCTGTGATGTTTACTAATGTCCTAGAAACGTGGGATGAAGTGAAACAGTTGCAGGATGAGGCAGGAGATGAGGAAATGAGAGATTGGATCAAGGCAGGTTGTGCCCCAAGAGAGACAGATCATGTTTGGATCTATAGAGATGGTAGACCAGTCATGCCAAACTCTATGCTGTCGACAATGGCAAGAATGTATCATGGCCAGGGACATTTGGGAAGGGATGCGATGATAAGGTCTTTTAAACAGACCTGGTACAATGCAAAGTTCAGGTTGATTGCAGAGAGCATTTGTCAAAGATGTTTGATTTGTCAACAGTTCAACACTGGGAAAAAGACAGTGGTGAGTTTAGGAACAATAGGCAGAGAAGGAGGTCCTTTTACCAGAATGCAAATTGATTTCATTGAGATGCCCCAAGTGAACAAATTGAGGTATGTTTTAGTGGTAGTCTGTTTGTTCTCAAGATGGGTGGAGGCCTATCCGACTAGGAGAAATGATGGAATAACAGTTGCAAAGTTACTGTTAAGAGAGTTGATTCCTAGGTATGGGTTCCCAGTGACAATTGAGTCTGACAGAGGTGGACACTTCTACAATGAGCTCATGGGTTTGATTTGTGAAGCATTGAGCATACAGCAGAAACTACATTGTGCATACAGACCAGAGGCTTCTGGTGTGGTTGAGCAGATGAACGGCACAATCAAAAACCGAATTGGTAAGATGTGTTTAGCCACTGGAATGAAATGGCCTGATGTCTTGCCTCTAGTCCTGATGACTATTAGGTCTACTCCAGATAGAACCACGGGTTTGAGTCCGCACGAAATCTTAATGGGACGTGCGATGAGACATGCATTTGTGCCTGTCAACAAGTTGATGACAATAACTGATGACATGATTTTGGATTACTGTAAAGGCCTGGCTGACGCAGTTCATTCTGTGTTTCACCAGGTTGGAGAAGACGCTACCACACTTGAGAAGAAGCAAGCCCATGATCTGAGTCCAGGGGATTGGGTGAGGATTAAGGTGCACAGAAGAAGAAATTGCTTGGTTCCAAGGTGGGGAAGGCCAAGACAAGTTATTCTGACTATGACAACTGCAGTAAAGTGTGCCGGTGTGAAAAACTGGGTGCATGCGAGTCATACTCTGAGAGTTCCAAATCCAAAAGAAGGGACTGGTAAGGAGTATTTTGAAGAGTCAGATTCCAGTGATGATGCAGAAACTGAACCAGTGAGAAGAAGAGAGAATCCAGAAAGGGGTGAAGGAGAAAGAGAGTCAGGTGATTCTTTTTTCTTTCCAAGAGAGGCTTCAAGAGAAACATTGAGAGTCTCAGAGGAGAGATCGGATTCTGTAAGAGTGCCTGAGGTTCAAACAAGCAGTGGAGAAGAAAGAAGAGAAAAGAGCAGTTCCACAGAGACTACACCTGAATCAGATGAAGAAGTTGAAATTCCACTTGAGATTACACCTGAAGAAGCAGGGTCAGTAGAAGATAGAGAGGGACAGTTTGCGGAAAATCCCCGAGGAGGTGTAGGGAACATTCCTGATAGGCTAGGTGAAGGGACAAGTAGACAGCAAGAAGATTGCGTGTCGGAGACCCGAGGAGGGACAGAAATAGGGAAGTCTCAATCAGTAGTGGGAAAGACTGTGGAGCGAAAGAAACCTGTTGAAGAACAAGAGGCGAATGAAACCAGAGGGTCGAGTTCTGAGAAAGAGAACTTGGATTGGAGAAAGAAATAATAAAGAAGTGAGACCAAAGAGGGTTGTAAGAGGAGATCTTTGGCCTAACAAGATAAAGAGACTAAGGTACAGACTGACACGAGCAAATTCATCAAAAGCTGAACAGGTGAACGAGGTGTCGAGTCAGAATCAAGCAAAAAGTGAAAAACAAAAGATCACAAAAGAACCAGAGGAAATCAAGAGAATCAGAAAACCTAACCAGAAGTATAGGTCACCGGAATGGACGTATGTGGCACTGTCTGAAGGTGAAGAGGCAGAAAGTCAAGGAAATCCAGAGGGGACCGTACGTAAAGTGGTTGAGGAGAAAACTGTTGGAATCCTGAAAGTAATCTTGACTGACATTGGAGAGGAGTCGGATGCACAGGATGTTGTTGATGATCTGATACAGTTCGATGTTGCTGAAGAAGAAGTGAAAAGTGATGAAAATCCAAATTGAGTGAACTAAAGGAGTCACTTGGAGAAGTGAAAAGAAGAAAATCTGAAATTGGCTGTTTGAAATAATCTAGTGCTCTAGTGTTTCGGTAGTGGAGTAGAAGAGGCTAAGTCAAAAGACACTGCCAAAGTAGTAAAATGGCTAACACAGAAAATAATCAAAGTAGATGTGCCTTTTTGAAAAGATGGTGTAGAATGTGCTGCTGCTGTACTGGATTATTAATGCTATTATGGGGTGTATTAGCTTTACTAGTTACTTTTAGAGTTACAATAGGTACTTTTGGAATACATACTGATAATGAGACTAATGTAGAGAAGAGTTCACAGAAAGTAGTTCCAACTAAAATTAGTAACATTTACATACATAAAGATAGGTCAATTAATGATTTTTCCAGCAATGTTTTTTCAAAGTTGTTGTACGAATACGTAAAGACAATGGAAGTTAGGGATTGCTACGTTTTTATGCAATTACCTGCATCCGTTTCAGAAGGTGTTACTTATCACCATTTACCAGCTACGTATGGAATTTCCTGTAGTGTGTTGAGTAGTGTTTTTTATTTGTTAGGGAAAATAGATTATGAGATGTCTAACAAAGATAACATTTTTGGGCAATTGCCTATGAACAAAAAGCTGAATCCAGCTAAAGAAGCTAACATTTTTGGTGAGATTTTTATTGAGAAAGAAGAATTAACTTTAGATTACATTTTTAGAAACAATTTAACTTGCAGTTTGAAAGAAGAGGAGAAGGCATGGTAGAGGAAAGGAGAATGAGCATGCATGAAAAGGCAGGGAAATATAAAGTGAGTGAGACAATTTGGGACATTGAGATGGGAAAAGAGTTGAGGAATGGGGCTAGTCCAACTTTGGCTTTAGATGCACCACAGAAGGGTAAGCTATGCATTACCAGGAAGAAATCCCAATATGATACATATTTTGTTGGGACTAGTGAGTGTCATGATACATACTTCATTGCAACAGGATGGGGTTTTAAAGGTGGAGAGGATCCAGTTTTCCCAGGAGTGTATTATGTTTGTGGGAACAAGGCCTATTACAAGTTGCCTGACCATTGGTATGGCACGTGTTATGTGGGCCTGGTCTTTCCAAAGATTTTTCATATAGATAGAATAGAAGATGTAGAACATATTAATTTACTAACACGTTTCAAGAGAGAAACTTGGTCAGAAATAGTTGGTGATATATTTGGAGCTTTAATTCCAGCAGTGGGAATTTCTTTGAATGCATATGGTATTTGGAAACTGTCAACAGTGGTGGATCGCTTATCGACAAGTACCGCTGGAGGGTTTCTTTTGGTAAATATGGAGATGATTGCCGTACGTGCCATGTCTATGCAAAATCGACTTGCCCTTGATATTCTATTGGCCAAGGAGGGTGGAGTCTGCGGAATGCTAAAAGTCCAACATTGTTGCACTTACATTCCTGACGAAAGCAAAGATCTAAAGGTCTATATCAAAAATATTACTGATTTGCATGAAGAATTAGTACCCCTGGAAGCTGAAAGTATCTGGACTAAAATAGCTAATAAGATAGTTGCTGTTAAGAGTTTTATTGCTAAGATAGGTAGTACCATTATTGGTAAAATATTATTTCCATTGACTTGTGTAATTGTTGCTTTATTGTTACTAAGATTGGGGTGTTTGTGTTGTAAAAACAGGGGAGGGAAAAAGAGAATAATTAGAGAAAATGCTGAAAAGAAACAAAAGAGATCAAGGAGAGATCCACAAGAAATAGAATTAGAAGAGTTGAGGGAGAGTGTTTACTTGGAGACAAAAAGGGATGATGTGAGGGATTCTGGTGTTTAATGTTGTGTCATAGAAGACCTTTTCAATTTCTCCTAAAAATTGGGACTTAAATTTGTTTTTTGGGTTGGTTTGTGGTTTTTTGTGGTGATAAGATATCACCAAAGGGGGGATTGCTGGAGCAGAGTTTTCTGTTGAAAATTTATCGAGTTTTAAGCTCCAGTTTTGTTTATATGTTTTGATTAAAAATACTAGTTTAAAAACACTAATTAATAGTTTGTCTTATTGAAGTCGGACTAACTAACATTACTAATGAGAGAAATTACACGTGGGAATGCATATATGTTGCTTAATAATAATGTGCGGTTTTAATTAGATGAATGTCGCAAAGTGCTATTTGTTTAAAGCACAAACGCTTTTAAAATTAACGTGTACTAATGCTTTATTGTGTCGCAAAAGGCTAGATAATACATACACATAAGGGTATTAGTGGGAATTAACACTGTTTAATCATTATGCTGTGGTAACGTTGTTTTGTGTCTCTTTTAATTAAGATGGTCTGTTTTGGCCTAAAACAAGATGGCTGCCATTTACAGCCTGCACTCGAGTGATTGAATTTTGACGAGAGGCCTTGCTGAACATGGTCGAGAGTCACCTGACCGCAGCCTTTGCCTGGTTAGAAAGTTTTTCCGTGAGGACAGCAGCTCCAGGAACGTTTCCAGCTGTCCTTGGATAAGGATAAAGCCACAATGAACAATGACAAATCTGCGGTGGCTCTGCTAAGATATCAAGGAAGAACATTTGTGAAAGTAACATTTGCAAGCTCGAGTTTCCTTCTTCCGTCTTTTTATTTTTGTGATTTTTCCTGAGCGGAGGTTTTCTAAATGTAACTGAGTGACATCCTTTCCTGCTCGCTCTGCTCAGCGGCACAACGGATATTCAACATTTGTTTGTTACTTTTTATTTGTTATTTTTCCTATAAAATGTTAGACTCGCTGCTTCCGCCTTGAGTGATCGCTCCCCTCGCTGCTCCTCACAGCGTGGTATCGTATTGCTGCATTGTAACCAAGTTGTGATATCTGCATAGCTCCATTTTTAGTAAGCTTCGTAATTTCATAGCGCTATTATCCCACAGCGCTTACATTGCTTTGATTGCATTGTTGTGTGTGATTTCCCCCGGCGCCCTGCTCTGACCTCCCCTCCATTTTGATCCTGCTGTTGTTGTGTTCCCCTGAGCCCGCCACGCCTCCCAGCTGAGCCGCCCTCCCACAAGCACCCAAAAGCATTCCCCAAACCTCGCAGCGCTGTGATTCACTCGCTGCTTCCGCCTTGAGTGATCGCTCCCCTCGCTGCTCCTCACAGCGTGGTATCGTATTGCTGCATTGTAACCAAGTTGTGATATCTGCATAGCTCCATTTTTAGTAAGCTTCGTAATTTCATAGCGCTATTATCCCACAGCGCTTACATTGCTTTGATTGCATTGTTGTGTGTGATTTCCCCCGGCGCCCTGCTCTGACCTCCCCTCCATTTTGATCCTGCTGTTGTTGTGTTCCCCTGAGCCCGCCACGCCTCCCAGCTGAGCCGCCCTCCCACAAGCACCCAAAAGCATTCCCCAAACCTCGCAGCGCTGTGATTCACTCGCTGCTTCCGCCTTGAGTGATCGCTCCCCTCGCTGCTCCTCACAGCGTGGTATCGTATTGCTGCATTGTAACCAAGTTGTGATATCTGCATAGCTCCATTTTTAGTAAGCTTCGTAATTTCATAGCGCTATTATCCCACAGCGCTTACATTGCTTTGATTGCATTGTTGTGTGTGATTTCCCCCGGCGCCCTGCTCTGACCTCCCCTCCATTTTGATCCTGCTGTTGTTGTGTTCCCCTGAGCCCGCCACGCCTCCCAGCTGAGCCGCCCTCCCACAAGCACCCAAAAGCATTCCCCAAACCTCGCAGCGCTGTGATTCACTCGCTGCTTCCGCCTTGAGTGATCGCTCCCCTCACTGCTCCTCACAGCGTGGTATCGTATTGCTGCATTGTAACCAAGTTGTGATATCTGCATAGCTCCATTTTTAGTAAGCTTCGTAATTTCATAGCGCTATTATCCCACAGCGCTTACATTGCTTTGATTGCATTGTTGTGTGTGATTTCCCCCGGCGCCCTGCTCTGACCTCCCCTCCATTTTGATCCTGCTGTTGTTGTGTTCCCCTGAGCCCGCCACGCCTCCCAGCTGAGCCGCCCTCGCCCCTCCCCCTCCGCTATCCATATATGACAGTAGTTCCCACGCGCAGCGTTTACGCGCAGCGCCCGCGCCCAACCCGCGCCGAAGGTGCGCCAAAGGTAAGCCCGTCTACGCCCGTCCGCGCCTGGACCGCGCCCAGCGCCAGACCCCCTGCCCCTCGAGCTGCCCAGCCCTCCCGCATTACCTACGATGCCGCCTCCCTCCTAGCCCTCGACCCCGGTCGCGCCCCCAACTGCGTCCATGCCGCTCCTGGACACACCCATGGCCCTTTCTCCTGCTACTCCTGCAAATTCAGCAGCACCGACAACATCTCTGCTACGTCCACACCACAGATTCCCGACCCCAACCACCTACAATGCATCCTTCTCAACACCCGATCGGTCCATAGGCATGCCATTGACCTATGGAATCTACTAGACACCATTTCCCCGGACATCGCCTTCCTTACGGAAACATGGATGAATGCTTCCTCCGCACCAGACATCACCATTGCCATCCCTGAAGACTATAAGATCACCCGCAAAGACCGTACCAGCCACACAGGAGGAGGAATCGCCATCGTCCACAAGAAATCTATCCGCATCTCAACCAGCTCTGACGTCAATCTCGCCAACTCCGAACATCTTCACTTCCAGATCCACATCGACCCCAAAACAACACTCAGAGGCACTCTCCTCTACAGACCACCAGGACCCCGCGCAAAATTCAGTGAAGACATCACGGACTTCATCACCCCACACGCGCTCCCCTCCAAAGATTACATCCTTCTGGGAGACCTCAACTTTCACCTTGAAAAGACCAACGACCACAACACCTCCACCCTCGTGGACAACCTCGCCAACCTCGGACTTAAACAACTAGTCACTTCCCCCACCCACATCGCAGGTCACACACTCGACCCCATCTTCACATCCAGCAATCATATCTCCTTCTGCCACACTACGGATCTCCTCTGGACCGACCACAGCTGCATTCACTTCATCTACAACAAGCCGAAACCCATCATCCACTCCCAACCTACCCTGCAAAGAAACTGGAACAAAATCACCACGGACCAAATCTCCGCATCGCTCCTTCGAAACTCCCCAGCCCTCTCTTCTAACGCCAACGAAGCCGCCGCCAACCTCACCCTATGGTTATCCAACACCGCCGACACCTTAGCTCCACTGAAAAAACGTCAAAGCAAACCTGGCAGCAAGAAAGCCTCATGGTTCAACGATGATCTCAAGAAGTCCAAGAAACTCTGCCGCTCCCTTGAAAAGGCCTGGAAAAAAGACCCAACCACCAGCACCAAGGACGCCGTCAAAAGCGCCACCCGCACCCACCACCAACTGATCCGAAAAGCCAAGAAAACAGCTTTCAAGGATCGACTTGACAACAACGCCCACAACAGCAAGGAACTTTTCAACATCGTCAAGGAATTTTCCAATCCCTCGGCCAACTCCAACGACATCACCCCCTCTCAAACCCTCTGCGACTCCCTAGCCTCTTTTTTCCACAACAAGATTGCAGACATCCACAACAGCTTTGACAACCAACCCGGAAACCAACCCACCCTACCATCTGCTGACCACCTTCCCCCCGTGAACACCCTTAACGCTTGGAACCCAATCTCCACTGAGGACACCATCCGCCTGATGAATTCCATCCACTCAGGATCCCCCACAGACCCATGCCCTCACCACATCTTCAACAAAGCAGACTCCGTCATAGCACCGCACCTCCGAGACGTCATGAACTGCTCCTTCAACTCCGCTACCTTCCCAGAAGACTGGAAACACGCCGAACTCACTGCCCTTCTGAAAAAACCAACAGCGGACCCCACCGAACTAAAAAATTACCGCCCCATCTCGCTTCTTCCATTCCCGGCAAAAGTCATCGAGAAAGCCGTCAACAACCAGCTCGCCGCTTTCCTCGAAGCCAACAAATCCCTCGACTCCTCACAGTCCGGCTTCCGAGCCAAACACAGCACTGAGACCGCCCTCATCGCAGCAACAGACGACATTCGAACTCTACTGGACAACGGAGACACAGTCGCCCTCATCCTCCTCGACCTCTCTGCAGCATTCGATACAGTCTGCCACAGCACCCTTCTACAACGCCTCAATAACATCGGAATCCAAGGAAAAGCACTTGAATGGATCACCTCGTTCCTCACCGGAAGAACCCAGAGAGTCCGCCTTCCTCCATTCAAGTCCGAGGCCTCTGAAGTCATCTGCGGCGTCCCTCAAGGATCCTCACTCAGTCCCACCCTCTTCAACGTATACATGAGCCCCCTCGCGGCCATCGCACGCCGACACAACCTCAACATCATCTCCTACGCGGACGACACTCAACTAATCCTTTCTCTCACCAATGACCCTAGCACCGCCAAAACCAACCTACACGAAGGAATGAAAGAAGTTGCCGAATGGATGAAACAAAGCCGTCTGAAACTGAACTCAGACAAAACTGAAGTCCTCATCTTAGGTACATCCCCCTCTGCATGGGACGATTCCTGGTGGCCTGAAGCCCTCGGAAAAGCACCCATCCCGACAGACCACGCACGGAACCTAGGCGTCATCCTGGATTCTTCACTCTCAATGAACAGACAAGTCAGCGCCGTATCCTCTTCCTGCTTCAACATTCTTCGCATGCTCAGAAAAACATTTCGCTGGATCCCCCTCGAAACAAGGAAAACAGTTACCCACGCTCTAGTCACGAGCCGACTGGACTACGGAAACACCCTCTACGCGGGTACTACCGCAAAGCTCCAGAAGAAACTCCAACGAATCCAAAACGCATCAGCCAGGCTCATATTAGACATCCCTCGCAACGAACACATCTCTGATCACCTTAAAGACCTCCACTGGCTACCCGTCAATAAGAGGATCACCTTCCGACTGCTTACCCACGCACACAAATCACTCTACGACATCGGACCAGATTGCCTCAACTCTCGACTGTCCTTCTACACCCCCTCCCGCCAACTACGATCTTCCAGCCAAGCCCTCGCCACTATACCTCGCATCAACAAGACCACCATGGGAGGCAGATCCTTTGCATACCTGGCTGCTAAAACATGGAACTCACTCCCCGCCTACCTTCGCCTCACCCAGAACCACCTAGCGTTCAGAAAGCAGCTTAAAACGTGGATATTTGACAAATAATCCTCCTCCCCTTCCTAAGCGCCTTGAAACCCTCTGGGTACGTAGTGCGCTATACAAATCTTATGACTTGACTTGACTGACTAGAGGGTCCGTGTTCATTGCTGTTCTTCGCAGTTCATTGCGTTCACTGCGTCCCTTGCTGTTCCATTGCGTTTTGGACTTCTTCCTGAACCTATGCTGAGGACGGCAGCTCGAGAGACTTTATCGAGAGACCTGTCCTGACCCTTTTAGCTAGAATAGGTAACTATGAGAATAATGATTTCCTAATGTTTGACTTTTCATTTGAATTAATTTAGATAAACAAGCATTTGTTTGAATTCCGGTGTCGGGTGTTTATTCCTTGTCATTTATTGAGTTCAAATGTATTTCCTATGTTTAAAATCATGACTCAGGACAATGGTCGTTAAGGTCGCATTGGCCTCATTGTAGATGCAGATTGGTTTAGGTCTCTCTCCTATATTCAGTGTGGATAGAGTAATAGTGTGAATTTAGTGTGATGGGCCCTAGCGTATGATGTGTGTTTGTGCGTGTGACTGTAGGTTTACTCTGTCCGCTGAAGCAGGGAGAATTCATATATGCCGATCTGCAGCATATCCACCTCCTGGCAGCAATGAGGATGCTGGCCAATGTAGTCCCCGTTTGCCCCTCATCCGGTAAAATGCTGGTGCCTGTTGTTAGCAAGGGGCTCCGGCACCGCATGAGCCTGGGGTGATTTTGTACGCCTCCTATTTTTTTATTTTTTTTATTTTGTTTAGCAGAGTTTTATATAGCGCGAACTTGACCTGAACCCAATCAGGTATCAGAGCGCTTTAAATAGCACCAGTTACGTTACATGAGGACACACATTCATTCTTTTGTTAGGCACGGGGAGATTAAGTGATTTGCCCAGAATCACAGGATGTTTAGCGTCATTATCGAGACTCAAACCCAGTTCCCCCAGGTCCGAGGTCGAGCGCCCTAACCGTTAGGCCCATAGGGTGATGCTGTGCCGCCTCTTGGCATTGCTGAGGATGCTGGGCAGTGTAGTCTCAATTTGCCCCCTCGCCGGGTAAAGTTCTGGTGCCTGTTGTTATCAAGGGGGTCCCGTGCTGTGGGAGCCCGAAGGTGCTTTTGTGCACCTCTGGCACGTGGTGTGATGCGTTGCCACCCCCTGGCAGCGCTGAGGATGCTGGCCAATGTTGTCTCGGTTTGCACCCTCATAGGGTAGGGTGCTGGTGCCTGTTGTTAGGAAGGGGCTCCTGCACCACGGGAGCCGCAGGGTTTTTTTTGTGTGCCTCGGTGACGTGGGGTGACACGATGTTGCCTTCTGGCATCGTTGAGGATGCTGGGCAATCTAGTCCCGGTTTGCCCCCTCGTCGGGTAAAGTGCTGGTGCCTGTTGTTAGCAAGGGGCTCCCGGGCCGCAGGAGCATGAGGGTGCTTTTGTGCACCTCCGGTGTGTGGGGTGACGCGTTTCCGCCTCTGGTCATTGCTGAGGATCCTAGGCAACTTCGTCCCGGTTCGCCCCCTCGTCGGGTAAAGTGCTGGTGTCTGTTGTTAGCAAGAGGCTCCCACACCACGGGAGCCAGAGGTCGCTTTTCTGCAACTTTGGTGCGTAGGGTGATGCGTTGCCACCTCCTGGCGTTGCTGAGGATGCTGGGTAATGTAGTCCCTGTTCACCTCCTCGTAAAGTGCTGGTGCCTGTTGTTAGCAAGGGGCTCCCGCACTGCAGGAGCCCAAGGGTGCTTTTGTGCACCTCTGGTGAGTGGGGTGACGTGTTGCCACCTCCGGTCATCGCAGAGGATCCTGGGCAATGTTGTCCCGGTTCGCCCCCTCGTCAGGTAAAGTGCTGGTGCCTGTTGTTAGCGGGAGCCCGAGGGTGCTTTTCTGTGCCTCCAGCACATGGGGTGATGCATTGTGGTCTCCTGGCGTCGCTGAGCAATGTAGTTCTGGTTTGCTCTCTCGTCGGGTAAAATGCTGGTGCCTGTTGCTCGCATCCCATGTGCTTTTGTGCGCCTCTGGCGCATGGGGTGATGTGGTGCCGCCGACCTGGCATCACTGAGGATGCTGGGCAACATAAAGTGCTAGTGTCTGTTGTTAGCAAGGGGCTCCCACGCCGCAGGAGCCCAAGGGTGCTTTTGTGTGCCTATGGCGCGTGGGGTGATGTGTTGCCACCTCCAGGCAGCTCTGAGGAAGCTGGCCAATGTAGTCCCGGTTTGCCCCCTCATCCGGTAAAGTGCTGGTGCCTGTTGTTAGCAAGTAGGCTCCTGCACCGCAGGAGCCCGAGGGTGCTTTTGTGCGCCTCTGGTGCATGGGGTGACGCATTGTCACCTCCTGGCGTCCCTGAGGATGCTGGGCAATGTAGTCCAGGTTTGCCCCCTCATTGGGTAAAGTGCTAGTACCTGTTGTTAGCAAGGGACTCCCGCACCACTGGAGCCCGAGGGTTCTTTTGTGCACCTCTTGTGCGTGTTGTGACGCGTTGCTGCCTCCTTGTGTCGCTGAGGATGCTCGGCAATGTAGTCCTGGTTTGTTCCCTCGTCGGGTAAAGTGCTGGTGCCTGTTGTTAGCAAGGGGCTTCCGTGCCGCAGGAGCCCCGATGGAGCATTTGTGCGCCTCCAGGACGTGGGGTGACGCGTTGCCGCCTCCTGTCATCGCTGAGGATGTTGGGCAATGTAGGCCCGATTTGCCCCCTCGTCGGATAAAGTGCTGGTGCCTGTTGATAGCAAGGGGCTTCCGTGCCGCGGGAGCCAGAGGGTGCTTTTGTGCGCCTCTGACAGGTGGGGTGATGCATTGCCGTATCCTGGCGTCACTGAGGATGCTGGCCAATGTTGTCCCGGTTTGCCCCCTCATCGGGTAAAGTGCTGTTGTCTGTTGTTAGAAAGGGGCTCCGGCACCGCGGGAGCCCGACGGTGATTTTGTACGCCCCCTATGCATAGGGTGATGCGGTGCCACCTCTTGGCATCGCTGAGGTTGCTGGCCAATCTAGTCCCAATTTGCCCCCTCGTCGGGTAAAGTTCTGGTGCCTGTTGTTAGCAAGGGGCTCCCGTGCTGTGGGAGGCCGAGGGTGCTTTTGTGCACCTCTGGCGCGTGAGGTGATGCATTGCCACCTCCTGGCAGTGCTGAGGATGCTGGCCAATGTTGTCCCGGTTTGCCCCCTCATCGGGTAAGGTGCTGGTGCCTGTTGTTAGGAAGGGGCTCCTACGCCGCGGGAGCCAAAAGTTGCTTTTGAGCACCTCTTGCCTGTGGGGTGATGCGTTGCACCTCCTGGCAATGCTGAGGATGCTGGCCAGTGTAGTCCCGGTTTGCCCCCTCGTCGGGTAAAGTGCTGGTGCCTGTTGTTAGCAAGGGGGTCCTGCGCCACGGGTGCCCGAGGGTGCTTTTGTGCGCCTTTGGTGTGTAGGGTGACGCGTTGCCACCTCCTGACGTTCCTGAGGATGCTGGGCAATGTAGCTCCGATTTGCCCCCTCGTCGGGTAAAGGGCTGGTGCCTGTTGTTAGCAAGGGGCTCCCGCACCATGGGAGCCCAAAGGTGCTTTTGTGCGCCTCCGGCGTGTGGGGTGATGGGTTGCCACCACCTGGCAGCGCTGAGGATGCTGGCCAATGTAGTCCTGGTTTGCCCCCTCATCCGGTAAAGCTCTGGTGCCTGTTGTTAGGAAGGGGCTCCTGCACCGCGGGAGCCCGAGGGTGCTTTTGTGTGCTTCAGGGACGTGAGGTGATGCGTTCCCGCCTCCTGGCATCGCAGAGGGTGCTGGGCAATGTAGTTCCGGTTCGCCCTCTCATCGGGTAAAGTGCTGGTGCCTGTTGTTAGCGGGAGCCAGAAGGTGCTTTTCTGTGCCTACGCCATGTGGGGTGATGCATTGTGGTCTCCTGGCATCACTGAGGATGCTGGGCAATGTAGTCCCGGTTTGCCCTCTCGTCAGGTAAAGTGCTGGTGCCTGTTGCTAGCAAGGGGCTCCCGTGTGCTTTTGTGCGCCTCTGACGCATGGGGTGATGCGTTGCCGCCTCCAGGCATCACTGAGGATGCTGGGCAACGTAGTGCCGATTGGCCCCCTCGTTGGGTATAGTGCTAGTGTCTGTTGTTAGCAAGGGGCTCCCATGCCACGGGAGCCCAAGGGTGCTTTTGTGCACCTCCGGCGCGTGGGGTGATGCGTTGCCACCTCCTGGCAGCACTGAGGATGCTGGCCAATGTAGTCCCGGATTGCCCCCTCAGCCGGTAAAGTGCTGGTGCCTGTTGTTAGCAAGGGGCTGCCACACCGCTGCAGCCCGAGGGTTCTTTTGTGTGCCTCTGGTGCGTGGGGTGGCACGTTGCCACCTCCTGGCAGCGCTGAGGATGCTGACCAATGTAGTCCCGGTTTGCCCTCTCATCGGGTAAGGTGCTGGTGCCTGTTGTTAGCATGGGGCTCCTGCACCACGTGAGCCCGAGGGTGCTTTTGTGTACCTCTGGGACGTGGGGTGACGCAATGTCACTTCTTGGCATCGCTGAGGATACTGGGCAATGTAGTCCCGGTTTGCCCCCTCGCTGGGTAAAGTGCTGGTGCCTGTTGTTAGCAAGGGGCTCCTGCTCTGCTGGAGTCCAAGAGTGCTTTTGTGTGCCTCCGGCATGTGGGGTGATGCATTGTCGCCTCCTGGCGTCGCTGAGGATGCTGGGCAATGTAGTCCTGGTTTGCCCCCTCTTCGGATAAGGTGCTGGTACCTGTTGTTCGCAAGGGGTGTAGGAGAGTAGGATCTGCTTCACATGGGTACCCCCACTTTTTGATGGTGTTTCACTGTTTTTCGACCTTAGTCTGGCTGTGGCCCTGCTAATCAGGACCCCAGCCTAGCTGCTTCCTCTCTAAAATAGTTTCCATGTGCATTAGATACATTTCCAATTGTATTCTGGAGTGCCTTATAAGCTCCTAGCATATGGTATACTATGTACCTAGGGCATAGGTACCTCATAGGCCTACCAGAGGCTGCCACCCCTGAGAAGCACTCCAAAATCGCACCACAGGTCTGCTATTGCAGCCTGGGTAAGGGTGTGCTTGCATCCCTTACAGTGGTATAGGCTACCAATATCACTACCATTGCACACACATATAAAACCTATAAGTCACTCCTATGGCAGGCCTTGACAATCCTGAAGACAGAGTGCTTAGTTTTTATGTGAGAGGGTGCCCCTGCATGAGCAGAGCCCCTCTACAGTGTTCAGAGTACCTCCTCTGATGCTGTTTGTGGTGCAGCCTGACCATATACTCTTAAGTGCATTATAACCTCGCGGTAAAAGCTAACTGTGGGATGGCTGCATGGAAACATGTCGTGTTTGGTGTCAAACGCTTTGGAATAGTACCCTCCCACCAGTTCTGGTGGCGGGGGTAGCATTCCACCCTTCTAGAGGGAGAGACATGTTCACACTGGTCTCCACCGCAGTCCTTTCTCTGATTCCAAGAGACTTGCCGTTGCAAAGGCTTGTTGGGTCCAATCTGGTCGCCGACACCGCAGTACTCGACAGAGTTCGTGGGACAGCTCGAATCCAGCTCCTGGTCATCATCGGCGCCTCCTGGACCTCGTGGCTGAAGAGTCAAGACACCTGTCAACTCACCTGAAGCACCCGACATTTGTGGGCATTGGTCTATCGTGCCCTCGTTCACTTGCAAGTGACCCAGACTTTGTCCCCTCTGCTTTCAGGTTCCTTCCATCCTAGATCCAGGCTTGGATCACTTCAGACACTTCTCCTCTTCACGCAGCAGCACTTCTTAGCCAGCTTCCATTGAAATCGACGACGCGACCCGACACCAAAAGACACCTAAGCAACCGGCTTCCCTGGGTAAGGTAACACGAGTACTCCAGTTCTCCCGTGGGTGCTAGCCCTAGAACTTCCTAAGTCCAAAAGAGTTAGGTCCTGACTCATTTCTAAGTGTCCCTAATCTTTATATTTCCAACCGCGACATTGCCCATGGAAGCTAACGGAAACCCGCGGTTGCGTTTACACACTGCACACGGCCCCCGTGGGTCCCCTGTGTCACTACCTTGGGTGGTTCCTTGGGGTCTCAGTGATTCTACAGGCTCGAGGCCTTGTGTCTAGCTCAGTTGTGGTCCTTATACCACTTTATTGGGATATGGTTTGGTACGCCCCTAGGGCCCAAACGTGTATTTGTGCTATTACTGTTGATTGCTAGCTTGTAAATTAAGTACTTCGAACCCCGGTCCCATAAAGAGACTAGAGAAGTGTGTTTTATTTTAAATACATATATTTTAAATATATACCTGGTGTGGTTGTCCTTTCATTTGGTCATTCAAGAGATTATAGACTGGTAAAACAAGCTGTTTTACATTCCTTCAAGACTTAGCCTGAAGGCTGCTCTCCATAGCTACCACTAGGATAGCTTTCAATAAAGGTTGTCTTTAACCTATTCACTATAAGGGGTGGTTTGGACTGATACAGTGCCCACTATAATTACTGCACAGCATATATCAGGCCAACTTCTCACCGGGACTACATTCCCAGGCATCCTCAGCGACACCAGGAGGTGGCAACGCATCACCCCACACGCCAGAGGCACACAAAAGCACCCTCGGGCTCCTGCGGCACGGGAGCCCCTTGCTAACAACAGGCACCAGCACTTTATCCGACGAGGGGGCAAATTGGGACTACATTGCCCAGCATCCTCAACGACACCAGGAGGCGGCATCGTGTCACCCCACGTCACCGAGGCACACGAAAGCACCCTCGGGCTCCACCAGTGCAGGAGCCCCTTGCTAACAACAGGCAGAAGCACCTTACCCGATGAGGGGGCAAACCGGGACTACATTGGCCAGCATCCTCAGCGCTGCAAGGATGTGTCAATGCATTACCCCACGCGCCGGAGGCACACAAAAGCACCCTCGGGCGCCCGCGGCACGGGACCCCCTTGGTAACAACAGACACCAGCGCTTTACCTGACAAGTGGGCAAACCGGGACTACATTTCCAAGCATCCTCAGTGATGCCAGGAGGCAGAAACGCGTCACCCCAAACGCCAGAGGTGCAAAAAAGCCGCGGCACGGGAGCCCCTTGCTAAAAACAGGCACCAGCACTTTACCTGTCGAGGGTGCAAACCGGGACTACATTGCCCAGCATCCTCAGCGATGCCAGGAGGTGGCATCATGCCACCCCACGACCCCGAGGCACACAAAAGCACCCTCGGGCTCCCGCGGTGCAGGAGCACCTTGCTAATAACAGGCACCAACACCTTACCCGATGAGGGGGCAAAGCAGGACTACATTGGCCAGAATCCTCAGCGCTGCCAGAAGGTGGCAACGGGTCACCCAATGCGCCAGAAGCGCACAAAAGAACCCCCGGGCTGCAGCGGTGTGTGAGCCCCTTGCTAACAACAGGCACCAGTAGTTTACCGGATGAGGGGGCAAACTGGGACTACATTGGCCAGCATCCTCAGTGCTGCCAGGAGGTAGCAACGCATCACCCCACGTGCGGGAGGTGCACAAAAGCACCCTCGGGCTCCCGCGGTGTGGGAGCCCCTTGCTAACAACAGACACTAGCACTTTACCCGACGAGGGGGCCAATCGGGACTACGTTGCCCAGCATCCTCAGTGACGCCGGGAGGCGGCAACATGTCACCCCATGCGCCAGAGGCGCACAAAAGCACGCACGAGCCTCCTGCTAACAACAGGCACCGGCACTTTACCCGACGAGAGGGCAAACCGGAACTACATTGCCCAGCATCCTGAGAGAAGTCAGGAGACCGCAATGCGTCACCCCACATGCCGGAGGCACAGAAAAGCACCCTCGTGCTCCCGCGGCATGGGAGCCCCTTGCTAACAACAGACACTAGCACTTTACCCGACGAGGGGGCCAATCGGGACTACGTTGCCCAGCATCCTCAGTGACGCAAGGAGGCGGCAACACGTCACCCCATGGGCCAGAGGCGCACAAAAGCACGCAGGAGCCCCTTGCTAACAACAGGCACCAGTAGTTTACCGGATGAGGGGGCAAACCAGGACTACATTGGTGTCGCAATCCGGAATCTTTCCCAGAGGGAGGCTGGCCAAACCAATGAAAGTTTGTAAGAGAGAGGGATAAAGTTCAGCAAGTTTTGTTTTATTCCAAAATTCAATTTGTCAAGGGCACAAAAATTAAGTCAAAGTCTGTGGTCTTTCAGGGGTCCGAACTCCTGGTTGGAAAAGTTTCCGTCTTCACCAGGTCTTCCCTTGGACTTGGGGTTGGATATTCGGTACGTCACCTCCCCAACGTTGATGGAATGGCGTGGGTGGATGGGGATAAAACAACAAATGAAATAGACTGGAGTGAGTCGCAGGGAAAAACTGGCGTTTCTCTCTCAGAGAAGGGGAGTGAGGGGAGAAGTCACCGTTGACCGGCACTGAGTGAGCCCCGACGTGACCTCCTTCCTCCCTCTATACAACGTCCTATCCCCTCCCGTGTCCCGTAAGACCCTGTAGCGTCGCCCGTACCTTAGTATGCCACCCTCCTCCAGGGGGGTGGCTGGGCGAAACGTAGTCCCGTTGGCCTCCAGGCTTGTCGTCTCTGCACGCCACAGCAGTACTTGCTTCGGTCTCTTCTTTGGCTCCGCTTATTCTCGCTGCTATTCTGCCTCCGCTGTTCCTCTCTGTCCACGCCACAACCTCTCCTGCTCCGGGGAAACCCTCTTCCGTCTCCTGAAAGAAGGACGGCCCTCTTGTTTGCGGCCGCTGCTCCTCCGATAGGCCGCTTGGGTATGACGTCGTGGGCCACACCCCCGGGGATTCCGCCTGAGAGATTCCCTTAAAGGGCTCTTGTCCTTCCTGCACAAAGGGTGAAACAACTGGGTCAGAATCGAAGGGCAACAAAGTCTGCAGTTCGTTATCGGACTCGTGACAATTGGCCAGTATCCTCAGTTCTGCCAAGAGGTGGTAACGCATCACCCCACATGCCGGAGGCGCACAAAAGCACCCTTGAGCTCCCGTGGCGTGGGAGCCCCTTGCTAACAACAGACACTAGCACTTTACCCAACGAGGGGGCCACTCTGGACTACAGCATCCTCAGCGACGCCAGGAAGTGACATCACGTCACCCCATGTCCCGAGGCAAAAAAAGCACCCTCGGTCTCCCGCGGTACAGGAGCCCATTGCTAACAACAGGCACCAGCACCAAACCGGGACTACATTGGCCAGCCTCCTCAGTGCTGCCAGGAGGTGACAACGCGTCACCCCACATGCCAGAGGCGCACAAAAGAACCCCCGGGCTGCAGCAGTGTGGGAGCCCCTTGCTAACAACAGGCACCAGTAGTTTACCGGATGAGGGGGCAAACCGGAACTACATTGGCCAGCATCCTCAGTGCTGCCAGGAGGTGGCAACGCATCACCCCACATGCGGGAGGCGCACAATAGCACCCTCGGGTTCCCGCGGCGTGGGAGCCCCTTCCTAACAACAGACACTAGCACTTTACCCGACGAGTTGGCCAATCGGGATTAGGTTGCCCAGCATCCTCAGTGATGCAAGGAGGTGGCAACGCATCACCGTATGCACCAAAGGCGCACAAAAGCACCCTCGGGCGCCTGCGACGCAGGATTCCCTTGCTAACAACAGGCACCAGCACTTTACCCAACGAGGAGGCAAACCGGGACTACATTGGCCAGCATCCTCAGCGATGCCAGGAGACCCCAATGTGTCACCCCACATGCTGGAGGCACAGAAAAGCGCCCTCGGGATCCCGCAGCACGGGAGCCCCTTGCTAACAACAGGCACCAGCACTTTACCCGACAAGGGGCCAAACCCGGACTACATTGCCCAGCATCCTCAGCGATGCCAGGAGGCAGCATCGTGTCACCCCACATCACCGAGGCACACAAAAGCACCCTCGGGCTGCCCCGGTGCAGGAGCCCCTTGCTAACAACAGGCAGCAGCACCTTACCCGATGAGGGGGCAAAGCAAGACTACATTGGCCAGCATCCTCAGCACTACCAGGAGGTGGCAATGCATCACCCCACGCGCTGGAGGCGCATAAAGCACCCCCGGGTGCCCGCGGCGTGGGACCCCCTTCCTAACAACAGACACCAGCGCTTTACCTGACGAGTGGGCACACCGGGACTACATTGCCCAGCATCCTCAGTGATGCCAGGAGGCAGAAACGCGTCACCCCACACGCCAGAGGCGCAAAAAAGCACCCTGGGGCTAAGGCGGCACGGGAGCCCCTTGCTAACAACAGGCACCAGCACTTTACCCGACAAGGGGGCAAACAGGGACTACATTGCCCAGCATCCTCAGCGCTGCCAGGAGGTGGCAACGTGTCACCCCACACGCCAGAGGCGCACAAAAGTACCCTTGAGTTGCAGCAGTGCGGGAGCCCCTTGCTAACAACAGGCACCAGCACTTTACCCGATGAGGGGGTGTTAGACCTGGCACCATTGGCGTGAGTCTCCCTTCCTTTTTTCGCTGTGTCTCCTCTGTTTTTGCTGGTTATAGATGCTCTGGGCGCTGTGCCGCTGCCATTCAGCTTGCTGAGGAGGCGGACCGCTGGGTGAGCACCCGGGTTCGCAAGGGTCCAGTGGGAGACTTCGCCAAAGGTGGGCAGGGTCCCCAGCAGAGAGGTGGGGGGGACAGGGGTAAACCAAGGGAGTTCCACCGAGGGCCCCAAGATAATTCCCAAGGGAACCAGGCAGTGGTATCCCAGCCTCCCCCAGATAAGAAGCCAGTGCCTCCAACAGGTAATCATGTTCCAAGGAGGCCCCCTACTTGTTTTAAGTGTGGCCAGGTGGGCCACAGATACTTTGACCCCCAGTGTCCCCAAAAGGATACTCCTGCACCACCCCGTGCACCGCCCCGCCAGCTTGCTAGTGTAGCCCTGGGGGAGGAGGAGATGGGTGCCCCCGGTGGGTGGGACCCCGTAGAGTTGACCCTTGTCTCACTAGGAGACTTTGAAATGGTTCCTAAGCCTGCACTGCCTGATAACACTAAAAAATACAGGCAGTGGGTAACCATCAATGGCCATAGAGTGGAGGCTCTGAGGGACACAGGAGCCAGTGTAACTGCTGTCAGCTCCCGGTTGGTGTCCAAAGAGCAGGTTGTACCCCATGCATTCTACCCAGTAGTGTCTGCAGACAACACAGAGAGCCACTGTGAGGTGGCTCAGGTTCCCTTTGAGTGGGGGGGGGTCTCAGGAACTCTTCAGGTGGCTGTGAGGCCCGCCATGCCTGTGGACTGTCTGTTGGGCAATGATTTGGAGAACTCCCCGTGGGCTACGGTGGAGAAGAGAGCTCACTTGCAAATGTTGGGACTGCCTGAGTGGGCATGTGCTACCACTCGGTCCATGGCAGCCAAAGAGAGTATTGAGAAAGACCTGGAGCCTGAGAATATGGCCCAGGTCCCTGCCTTAGAGGGAGGGGGCAGGGGGCACGGGAAACCGGCCCCCTTGGTTCCCACGGCCCAGGAGGGAGCAGACCCGGAGGGGGATGCCCTGGAGCCTACCGGGGAGCAGAGTACCGACCTGGGGGACCTGCCTGAGCTGACCCAGTGGCAGCAGGAAGGGGGGCCCACCAGGGAGGAGTTTTGTGAACAGCAGAGAACTTGCCCCTCTCTTGAGGGTATGTGGCAACAGGCTGCAGCCCAGGCAGCAGGTGATGTGTCCGGTTCACATCTGATTTATTGGGAGAACAGTCTCCTGTATAGCGAGCCTAAGGTTGCCGAACCAGGGTCAGCCCGTGTGCTGGTGGTACCCGAGTGCTTCAGAACCTTCCTACTGGGGTTGGCTCATGACATCCCATTGGCAGGACATCTGGGGCAGACTAAGACCTTTGAAAGGCTGGTCACCCACTTTTATTGGCCCCAGATGCGCAAGAGTTCAGATACGTATTGTAGGACCTGTGAGACTTGCCAGGCAAGTGGGAAGAGTGGGGGGAAGATCAAAGCCCCACTCCAACCCTTCCCAGTTGTTAGCACCCCATTCGAGCGAGTGGGCATCGACATTGTGGGGCCTCTGGACCCCAAGACAGCCATGGGCAACAGGTACATCCTGGTCTTGGTGGACCATGCCACCCGGTACCCTGAAGCCATCCCGCTCAGGACAGTGACGGCCCCCATGGTGGGACGTGCACTGATGGGGATCTTCTCCCGTGTGGGGTTCCCCAGAGAGGTGGTGAGCGACAGGGGGACCAACTTCATCTCCCAGTATATGAAGTCCCTGTGGAAGGAGTGTGGGGTGACTTACAAGTTCACCACTCCTTACCACCCCCAGGGTAACGGTCTGGTTGAGAGATTCAACCGGACCTTGAAGGGCATGATCATGGGCCTAGAAGAGCCCCTGAGGCGTAAGTGGGACGTCCTCTTGCCATGCCTGTTGTTTGCATACCGTGAAGTGCCACAGAAGTCCTTAGGGTTCAGTCCCTTTGAACTGCTCTATGGCCATCCGGTAAGAGGACCTCTGAGTTTGGTCAAGGAAGGCTGGGAGCAATCTCCCAGGAAACCTCCCCAGGATGTATTTAGCTACATCCTGGCCTTCAGGAACCAAACTCGGCGTTTCAGAAAAATTGCTGAGGCAAATCTGGAAGCCAGCCAGGAGGAGATGAAACGTTGGCACGACCAGAATGCCACTCTGGTCGAATTTCAACCTGGTCAGAAGGTTTGGGTACTGGCCCCAGTGGAGCCTTGTGCGCTCCAAGATAAGTGGACCGGTCCCTTTGAGGTGGTGGAGCGCAAAAGTCAAGTTACCTATTTGGTGGACTTTAAATCTCCCAGGAACCCCCTGCGGGTCCTGCATGTGAATCGCCTGAAGCCCCACTTTGAGAGGTCTGTAGTGGGCATGCTCCTTGCCACAGATGCAGGGATGGAGGAGGAAAGTGAGCCTCTTCCTGACCTCCTGTGTGCAGGAGAAAAGGATGGGTCAGTGGAGGGTGTGGTCCTCTCCACCACACTGACCCCTGAGCAACAGTTAGATTGCCGCCAGCTGTTGGGGCAATTCCCTGATTTATTTTCCCTGGTGCCTGGTGTCACTGACTGGTGCGTCCATGAGGTGGACACCGGGGACAGTCCTCCTGTCAAGCACAAGGCTTACCGAGTGACTGACCGGGTAAGGGCCTACATCAAGGAGGAGGTCTCCAAAATGTTTGCTCTAGGGGTGATTGAGTCCTCTAGCAGCCCCTGGTCCAGCCCCGTGGTCTTGGTACCAAAAGCTGCAGCGCCTGGTGACACTCCAGAACTTAGGTTCTGTGTGGACTATCGAGGTCTCAATTCGGTCACGAGGACCGACGCGCACCCCATCCCCAGAGCTGATGAGCTCATAGATCGGTTAGGGGCTGCCCGGTACCTCAGCACGTTTGATCTAACGTCTGGGTACTGGCAGATCGCCTTAACTGATGGGGCAAAGGAGAGGTCAGCATTCTCCACCCCAGACGGGCACTACCAGTTCCGTGTGATGCCCTTTGGAATGAAGAATGCCCCTGCCACCTTCCAGAGGTTGGTCAATCAGGTGTTGGCTGGGCTGGAGGATTTCAGTGCCGCCTACCTGGATGACATTGCAGTATTCAGTTCCTCGTGGGAGGACCACTTACACCACCTCTGGGAAGTGTTGATGGCGCTGCGCAGAGCAGGCCTCACAATCAAGGCCAGTAAGTGCCAGATTGGGCAGGGTTCGGTGGTGTACTTAGGACACCAGGTAGGGAGTGGCCAGGTGGCACCTCTACAGCCCAAGATTGAAACGATCCTGGCGTGGGAGCCCCCAAGGACCCAGACCCAGGTGAGGGCCTTCTTAGGACTCACGGGTTATTACAGGAGGTTTGTCAAAGGGTATGGCAGCATCGTTGCCCCCTTGACTGAGCTGACTTCCAAGAAGCAGCTCAAGATTGTGAACTGGACTGACACCTGTCAGAAAGCTTTCGATGCCCTCAAAACTGCCATGTGTACAGCGCCCGTGCTCCTGGCGCCCAACTTTGCTAAGGAATTTATTGTCCAGACAGACGCTTCAGAGCATGGGGTGGGGGCTGTTCTGTCACAGATGAATGAGGAGGGACTAGACCAACCCGTAGCCTTCATCAGTAGGAGGTTACTTCCACGGGAACAGAAGTGGAGTGCAATTGAGCGTGAGGCATTTGCTGTGGTCTGGGCACTGAAGAAGCTGAGACCATACCTTTTTGGGACTCACTTCCGGGTTCAGACAGACCACAGGCCACTCAGATGGTTGATGCAGATGAGGGGTGAGAATCCCAAGTTGTTAAGGTGGTCCATTTCCCTACAGGGTATGGACTTTACGGTGGAACATCGCCCTGGTACAGAACACGCCAATGCTGATGGTCTGTCCAGATTTTTCCGCCTTAGTGAAGAGAACTTCCAAGGGGATGGGTAGTTCTCCCCACATTTCAGCTGGAGGGGACGCGTGTTAGACCTGGCACCATTGGCGTGAGTCTCCCTTCCTTTTTTCGCTGTGTCTCCTCTGTTTTTGCTGGTTATAGATGCTCTGGGCGCTGTGCCGCTGCCATTCAGTGCCACAGCGCGAATGCTCCCTTTGTAAAGATGACATATGAATTGGTACATCCATGATTGGCTTATTCAGTTTACCTGTTAGTCCCTAGTAGCGTGGCCGGTGTGTGCCCAGGGCTGGTAAACCGAATGCTGCTGGTGGGCCTGCAGCACTGGTTTGTGCCACCCACAGAAGCAGCTTGTAAAGCGTGTCTCAGACCTGCCACTGCAGTGTCTGCGTGCAGTCCAGAACTGCCATCTTGGCTGTGAAGTGCACCCGCTTCCCAGCCCCTAAAACCTTCCCTTGGCATCATGTAAGCCCCCCTTATGATAGGGCGCATTGTATGTGTAAGGTAGGACATGCCCTGTTGTATGTAGCATGTCCTAGTAGTGAATTACCCCAATTTCGTTTTTCACTACTGTAAGGCTACCTGTTCTCCATAGGCCAGAATGGGAGGTCTGGGCTATTACATCCTATAGTCCTAACTGACCCACAGAACATGGTAGAAAAACGAATCTAGTATGCCTGAGCTCAGAATATTAAAATACATCTTTTAGTGAAGGTTATTTTTATATTCTGTGTTTGAAACTACCACTTTTAGAGTATAGGTACTTTCTTGCCTAAGCCTTCCAGTTGCTCTGCTATTATGTGTATTGGCTGTCTGGTTTTGGAGGGACAGGGCAGGCTGAGTCAGACCTGGGTTGAATAGAGCGACCTGCCTAGGTGTGAGGGGAGGGGTAGCTCCTGCACTTGAATAGGGCTGTGCCTGGCAAGGTGAAAGCTGGTTCCACCTCCCACTGTGCGTCTGAGGCAGACCCCCTCTTTCTGAAAGGAAGGATGCAGCCTGATCAACAAAGTGCTCCAGGGCTGGGCAAAACTCGTTCTGGCTGGGTTCAGAGGCTTGGGACCCCTAAGAACAAAGACTTTGGGGGTATAAATATTTGTGCACAAACCCCTACAATTGGTATTGCTCCTGGATAACAAGAAGAACCTCTGTCCGTGTGGCTACAGGAATCTGCAAGAGAAGGACTGTCCTTGTGCCTTGTGTGCTGTTTCTGGGACTGGCCTGCAGCTGTTACTACTGGACTTCAAGGAGAGGAAAGGAACTTTGATTGGACTTTTATTTCTTTTGCTACAGCAACCACCCAAGGGCTAGGAGAGAGCTAGCCTCCTGCTGGAGTCTCAGGCACATCAGACTCCACTATCAGCCTCCTGTTTCCTCCCAGCGAGGATTACTATCTGCAGGTGAGGCTCCTGTGTGTTCCAGGACCTCTATTTCTACAGTTGAGAAGAGAGCGCTGAAAATCGTCGCTAACCTCCGTTAGCGAGCCGCTGCAGCTGGTGAGCGTGAGAAAAATCGCCGCTCCGCTGTCGCCGAGCGCTCGCTAACCCCGAAGATCATCGCAGCACCTGTCTGCGGGCCTGAAAACGCCCGCTATCCAAAGATCGTCGCAGCACCTGTCTGCGGGCCTGAAAACGCCCGCTATCTGAAATCATCGCAACAGGATCATCGCAGCGCGGACGCCGAGCGTTCGCCATTTTCCCCGCATCGAATCCGGATCGTCGCTCCCTCGCGGAGCGCCATCTTTGTCAACGCAGCAAGATCGCACACGCAACAGGCTCGGTGCATCATCCTCCCTTCGCGGCAAGGATTTCATCGCATCACCGGCTTAGCGTGAGGAAGTTTGTCGCTTTGTCCTGCCCGCAACCCAGCGCATCATCCCCCCTCGCGGTAAGGATTCAACGCATCGCTGGTTAGCGTGAGGAAATTTCTCGCTACAACTCCTTAGCGACATTTTTGTTGCTTTGCTCCAGGAACCAGATACTTTGTGAGTAAAAGGGTCGCAGAGACCCCTGCCTTGAACTAAACATCATTTTGCGCATCCTGAACTATTTTTCCTTGCAGCATTTCTAAAGTAATTATATTTTTATAGTATTGTGGATTTTTACTGTTATTGGTCTTGTGATTAAGTCTATATAAAAATACCTATTTTTCATAACTACTTGAGTGGTGTCCATTTGTAGTGTTCCTCATTATATTACTGTGTATGGTCATAAATGCTTCACACACTGCCTCTGAGATAAGCCTAGCTGCTCGTGCTACGTTACCACAGGGTTGAGCAGGGGTTGTCAAAGGGTGTAGGCTGCTTACTCTGACTTGGGAAGAAGGGTCCCTACTTGGACAGTGGCCAGCCATTGCCAACTAGAGACCCCCATTTCTAACATTGGTGGTCAGCGGTGAGGATCTGGACTTGCATTTATGATTGCATACAGTAATTATAGTGTACACTACTAGTGAGTGCAGACCATAACACAACCACGTACGTTTTTGTGATTTTTGATTCTATTTTTGATCGATATTGCCAGTTATTGCCACAATGGGCAAGCCCAGATCCAATGCCTCTGAGGATCTCTCCTGGGAAGAAGAGAAATTAGACACCTACAATGCCAAGCAGCTCAAATATTTTTGCAAACGCTTCACAGTCCCTATCACAGGTCTCACTAAAAGGGAAGAGTATTACAAGGCGCTGAAGGCCTGGTTAGAAGCCAGGGATGCCCCAAAGAATGTAGAAGAGCCTGTGGAGGGAGGAGAGGATGCAGGAGAGCGGCAGGACGAAATTGTAGATTTGGTAGGGGATAAAGCAGTTTCCAGCCCGGGCACTAGTGTGTCCTCAAGGGGCCTGACTCCAGAAGAGATGGAGGACAGGGAGAGAGATAGGCGGCATAATATGGAGATGGCTAAGCTTAAATTGGATGGTCAGAGAGACCTAGAGAATAAGAAGTTGGAAGTTGAGATAATGAAGATGAAATTTGAACATGAGAGAATTTTGAGGGAGTTGGAGATTAAGGCCAAGAGTATTGAGATCTCCCCCTCTGGTGGCAGCATACCGGTAGTGCATAATGAGAGTAGAGTGTATATACCTAAAGGGGTTATTAAGGATTTTCATAAAAGTGAGGATATTGGGCAATGGTTTGCCGCTTATGAATTAGCTATGGTGTCCCACCGGGTCCCTGAGAAGGATTGGGGAACGGGGTTGTGGGGACGCTTTGTGAGTGAGGGGAGGGATACCTTGTTGGACCTACCCCCAGAAAGTAGAATGATTTATGCCCACATGAAGGAAGCTTTGATTACCCGCCATGGTTTGACCCCTGAAATGTACAGGCAGAGATTTAGAACTTGCAAGAAGATAGAGGGTACCACGTGGGTAGAATATGTGTCTTTTTTTGGCAGAGCAATGGAGCGCTGGGTAAAAGGCAGCAAAGTAGAAACTTTTGAGCAACTGTATGACTTGATTGCATGGGAGCATTTTTCTAGTAACTGTTTTCCTGAGCTACGCCAGCATCTGATAGATTGCAAGCTGACTAACCCTAGGAAGCTAGCTGAGGAGGCGGACCGCTGGGTGAGCACCCGGGTTCGCAAGGGTCCAGTGGGAGACTTCGCCAAAGGTGGGCAGGGTCCCCAGCAGAGAGGTGGGGGGGACAGGGGTAAACCAAGGGAGTTCCACCGAGGGCCCCAAGATAATTCCCAAGGGAACCAGGCAGTGGTATCCCAGCCTCCCCCAGATAAGAAGCCAGTGCCTCCAACAGGTAATCCTGTTCCAAGGAGGCCCCCTACTTGTTTTAAGTGTGGCCAGGTGGGCCACAGATACTTTGACCCCCAGTGTCCCCAAAAGGATACTCCTGCACCACCCCGTGCACCGCCCCGCCAGCTTGCTAGTGTAGCCCTGGGGGAGGAGGAGATGGGTGCCCCCGGTGGGTGGGACCCCGTAGAGTTGACCCTTGTCTCACTAGGAGACTTTGAAATGGTTCCTAAGCCTGCACTGCCTGATAACACTAAAAAATACAGGCAGTGGGTAACCATCAATGGCCATAGAGTGGAGGCTCTGAGGGACACAGGAGCCAGTGTAACTGCTGTCAGCTCCCGGTTGGTGTCCAAAGAGCAGGTTGTACCCCATGCATTCTACCCAGTAGTGTCTGCAGACAACACAGAGAGCCACTGTGAGGTGGCTCAGGTTCCCTTTGAGTGGGGGGGTCTCAGGAACTCTTCAGGTGGCTGTGAGGCCCGCCATGCCTGTGGACTGTCTGTTGGGCAATGATTTGGAGAACTCCCCATGGGCTACGGTGGAGAAGAGAGCTCACTTGCAAATGTTGGGACTGCCTGAGTGGGCAAGTGCTACCACTCGGTCCATGGCAGCCAAAGAGAGTATTGAGAAAGACCTGGAGCCTGAGAATATGGCCCAGGTCCCTGCCTTAGAGGGAGGGGGCAGGGGGCACGGGAAACCGGCCCCCTTGGTTCCCACGGCCCAGGAGGGAGCAGACCCGGAGGGGGATGCCCTGGAGCCTACCGGGGAGCAGAGTACCGACCTGGGGGACCTGCCTGAGCTGACCCAGTGGCAGCAGGAAGGGGGGCCCACCAGGGAGGAGTTTTGTGAACAGCAGAGAACTTGCCCCTCTCTTGAGGGTATGCGGCAACAGGCTGCAGCCCAGGCAGCAGGTGATGTGTCCGGTTCACATCTGATTTATTGGGAGAACAGTCTCCTGTATAGCGAGCCTAAGGTTGCCGAACCAGGGTCAGCCCGTGTGCTGGTGGTACCCGAGTGCTTCAGAACCTTCCTACTGGGGTTGGCTCATGACATCCCATTGGCAGGACATCTGGGGCAGACTAAGACCTTTGAAAGGCTGGTCACCCACTTTTATTGGCCCCAGATGCGCAAGAGTTCAGATACGTATTGTAGGACCTGTGAAACTTGCCAGGCAAGTGGGAAGAGTGGGGGGAAGATCAAAGCCCCACTCCAACCCTTCCCAGTTGTTAGCACCCCATTCGAGCGAGTGGGCATCGACATTGTGGGGCCTCTGGACCCCAAGACAGCCATGGGCAACAGGTACATCCTGGTCTTGGTGGACCATGCCACCCGGTACCCTGAAGCCATCCCGCTCAGGACAGTGACGGCCCCCGTGGTGGGACGTGCACTGATGGGGATCTTCTCCCGTGTGGGGTTCCCCAGAGAGGTGGTGAGCGACAGGGGGACCAACTTCATCTCCCAGTATATGAAGTCCCTGTGGAAGGAGTGTGGGGTGACTTACAAGTTCACCACTCCTTACCACCCCCAGGGTAACGGTCTGGTTGAGAGATTCAACCGGACCTTGAAGGGCATGATCATGGGCCTAGAAGAGCCCCTGAGGCGTAAGTGGGACGTCCTCTTGCCATGCCTGTTGTTTGCATACCGTGAAGTGCCACAGAAGTCCTTAGGGTTCAGTCCCTTTGAACTGCTCTATGGCCATCCGGTAAGAGGACCTCTGAGTTTGGTCAAGGAAGGCTGGGAGCAATCTCCCAGGAAACCTCCCCAGGATGTATTTAGCTACATCCTGGCCTTCAGGAACCAAACTCGGCGTTTCAGAAAAATTGCTGAGGCAAATCTGGAAGCCAGCCAGGAGGAGATGAAACGTTGGCACGACCAGAATGCCACTCTGGTCGAATTTCAACCTGGTCAGAAGGTTTGGGTACTGGCCCCAGTGGAGCCTTGTGCGCTCCAAGATAAGTGGACCGGTCCCTTTGAGGTGGTGGAGCGCAAAAGTCAAGTTACCTATTTGGTGGACTTTAAATCTCCCAGGAACCCCCTGCGGGTCCTGCATGTGAATCGCCTGAAGCCCCACTTTGAGAGGTCTGTAGTGGGCATGCTCCTTGCCACAGATGCAGCGATGGAGGAGGAAAGTGAGCCTCTTCCTGACCTCCTGTGTGCAGGAGAAAAGGATGGGTCAGTGGAGGGTGTGGTCCTCTCCACCACACTGACCCCTGAGCAACAGTTAGATTGCCGCCAGCTGTTGGGGCAATTCCCTGATTTATTTTCCCTGGTGCCTGGTGTCACTGACTGGTGCGTCCATTTGGTGGACACCGGGGACAGTCCTCCTGTCAAGCACAAGGCTTACCGAGTGACTGACCGGGTAAGGGCCTACATCAAGGAGGAGGTCTCCAAAATGTTTGCTCTAGGGGTGATTGAGTCCTCTAGCAGCCCCTGGTCCAGCCCCGTGGTCTTGGTACCAAAAGCTGCAGCGCCTGGTGACACTCCAGAACTTAGGTTCTGTGTGGACTATCGAGGTCTCAATTCGGTCACGAGGACCGACGCGCACCCCATCCCCAGAGCTGATGAGCTCATAGATCGGTTAGGGGCTGCCCGGTACCTCAGCACGTTTGATCTAACGTCTGGGTACTGGCAGATCGCCTTAACTGATGGGGCAAAGGAGAGGTCAGCATTCTCCACCCCAGACGGGCACTACCAGTTCCGTGTGATGCCCTTTGGAATGAAGAATGCCCCTGCCACCTTCCAGAGGTTGGTCAATCAGGTGTTGGCTGGGCTGGAGGATTTCAGTGCCGCCTACCTGGATGACATTGCAGTATTCAGTTCCTCGTGGGAGGACCACTTACACCACCTCTGGGAAGTGTTGATGGCGCTGCGCAGAGCAGGCCTCACAATCAAGGCCAGTAAGTGCCAGATTGGGCAGGGTTCGGTGGTGTACTTAGGACACCAGGTAGGGAGTGGCCAGGTGGCACCTCTACAGCCCAAGATTGAAACGATCCTGGCGTGGGAGCCCCCAAGGACCCAGACCCAGGTGAGGGCCTTCTTAGGACTCACAGGTTATTACAGGAGGTTTGTCAAAGGGTATGGCAGCATCGTTGCCCCCTTGACTGAGCTGACTTCCAAGAAGCAGCCCAAGATTGTGAACTGGACTGACACCTGTCAGAAAGCTTTCGATGCCCTCAAAACTGCCATGTGTACAGCGCCCGTGCTCCTGGCGCCCAACTTTGCTAAGGAATTTATTGTCCAGACAGACGCTTCAGAGCATGGGGTGGGGGCTGTTCTGTCACAGATGAATGAGGAGGGACTAGACCAACCCGTAGCCTTCATCAGTAGGAGGTTACTTCCACGGGAACAGAATTGGAGTGCAATTGAGCGTGAGGCATTTGCTGTGGTCTGGGCACTGAAGAAGCTGAGACCATACCTTTTTGGGACTCACTTCCGGGTTCAGACAGACCACAGGCCACTCAGATGGTTGATGCAGATGAGGGGTGAGAATCCCAAGTTGTTAAGGTGGTCCATTTCCCTACAGGGTATGGACTTTACGGTGGAACATCGCCCTGGTACAGAACACGCCAATGCTGATGGTCTGTCCAGATTTTTCCGCCTTAGTGAAGAGAACTTCCAAGGGGATGGGTAGTTCTCCCCACATTTCAGCTGGAGGGGACGCGTGTTAGACCTGGCACCATTGGCGTGAGTCTCCCTTCCTTTTTTCGCTGTGTCTCCTCTGTTTTTGCTGGTTATAGATGCTCTGGGCGCTGTGCCGCTGCCATTCAGTGCCACAGCGCGAATGCTCCCTTTGTAAAGATGACATATGAATTGGTACATCCATGATTGGCTTATTCAGTTTACCTGTTAGTCCCTAGTAGCGTGGCCGGTGTGTGCCCAGGGCTGGTAAACCGAATGCTGCTGGTGGGCCTGCAGCACTGGTTTGTGCCACCCACAGAAGCAGCTTGTAAAGCGTGTCTCAGACCTGCCACTGCAGTGTCTGCGTGCAGTCCAGAACTGCCATCTTGGCTGTGAAGTGCACCCGCTTCCCAGCCCCTAAAACCTTCCCTTGGCATCATGTAAGCCCCCCTTATGATAGGGCGCATTGTATGTGTAAGGTAGGACATGCCCTGTTGTATGTAGCATGTCCTAGTAGTGAATTACCCCCAATTTCGTTTTTCACTACTGTAAGGCTACCTGTTCTCCATAGGCCAGAATGGGAGGTCTGGGCTATTACATCCTATAGTCCTAACTGACCCACAGAACATGGTAGAAAAACGAATCTAGTATGCCTGAGCTCAGAATATTAAAATACATCTTTTATTGAAGGTTATTTTTATATTCTGTGTTTGAAACTACCACTTTTAGAGTATAGGTACTTTCTTGCCTAAGCCTTCCAGTTGCTCTGCTATTATGTGTATTGGCTGTCTGGTTTTGGAGGGACAGGGCAGGCTGAGTCAGACCTGGGTTGAATAGAGCGACCTGCCTAGGTGTGAGGGGAGGGGTAGCTCCTGCACTTGAATAGGGCTGTGCCTGGCAAGGTGAAAGCTGGCTCCACCTCCCACTGTGCGTCTGAGGCAGAACCCCTCTTTCTGAAAGGAAGGATGCAGCCTGATCAACAAAGTGCTCCAGGGCTGGGCAAAACTGGTTCTGGCTGGGTTCAGAGGCTTGGGACCCCTAAGAACAAAGACTTTGGGGGTATAAATATTTGTGCACAAACCCCTACAATTGGTATTGCTCCTGGATAACAAGAAGAACCTCTGTCCGTGTGGCTACAGGAATCTGCAAGAGAAGGACTGTCCTTGTGCCTTGTGTGCTGTTTCTGGGACTGGCCTGCAGCTGTTACTACTGGACTTCAAGGAGAGGAAAGGAACTTTGATTGGACTTTTATTTCTTTTGCTACAGCAACTACCCAAGGGCTAGGAGAGAGCTAGCCTCCTGCTGGAGTCTCAGGCACATCAGACTCCACCATCAGCCTCCTGTTTCCTCCCAGCGAGGATTACTATCTGCAGGTGAGGCTCCTGTGTGTTCCAGGACCTCTATTTCTACTGTTGAGAAGAGAGCGCTGAAAATCGTCGCTAACCTCCGTTAGCGAGCCGCTGCAGCTGGTGAGCGTGAGAAAAATCGCCGCTCCGCTGTCGCCGAGCGCTCGCTAACCCCGAAGATCATCGCAGCACCTGTCTGCTGGCCTGAAAACGCCCGCTATCCAAAGATCGTTGCAGCACCTGTCTGCGGGCCTGAAAACGCCCGATATCTGAAATCATCGCAACAGGATCATCGCAGCGCGGACGCCGAGCGTTCGCCATTTTCCCCGCATCGAATCCGGATCGTCGCTCCCTCGCGGAGGCCATCTTTGTCAACGCAGCAAGATCGCACACGCAACAGGCTCGGTGCATCATCCTCCCTTCGCGGCAAGGATTTCATCGCATCACCGGCTTAGCGTGAGGAAGTTTGTCGCTTTGTCCTGCCCGCAACCCAGTGCATCATCCCCCCTCGCGGTAAGGATTCAACGCATCGCTGGTTAGCGTGAGGAAATTTCTCGCTACAACTCCTTAGCGACATTTTTGTTGCTTTGCTCCAGGAACCAGATATTTTGTGAGTAAAAGGGTCGCAGAGACCCCTGCCTTGAACTAAACATCATTTTGTTCATCCTGAACTATTTTTCCTTGCAGCATTTCTAAAGTAATTATATTTTTATAGTATTGTGGATTTTTACTGTTATTGGTCTTGTGATTAAGTCTATATAAAAATACTTTTTTTCATAACTACTTGAGTGGTGTCCATTTGTAGTGTTCCTCATTATATTACTGTGTATGGTCATAAATGCTTCACACACTGCCTCTGAGATAAGCCTAGCTGCTCGTGCTACGTTACCACAGGGTTGAGCAGGGGTTGTCAAAGGGTGTAGGCTGCTTACTCTGACTTGGGAAGAAGGGTCCCTACTTGGACACTGGCCAGCCATTGCCAACTAGAGACCCCCATTTCTAACAGGGGGCAAACCAAGACTACATTGGCCAGCATCCTCAGCGCTGCCAGGAGGTGGCAACGTGTCACCCCACACGCCAGAGGCACAAAAAAGTACCCTTGAGTTGCAGCAGTGCGGGAGCCCCTTGATAACAACAGGCACCAGCACTTTACCGGATGAGGGGGCAAACGGGGAATACATTGGCCAGCATCCTCAGTGATGCCGGGAGGTGGCCACACATCACCCCACACTCCGGACCCACACAAAAGCACCCTCGGGCTCCCAAGGTGTGGGAGCCCCTTGCTAACAACAGGAACTAGAACTTTACCCGACGAGGGGGACAATCAGGACTACGTTGCCCAGTATCCTCAGTGATGCCAGGAGGCGGCACCATGTCACCCCATGCGCCAGAGGCGCACAAAAGCACGCCGGAACCCCTTGCTAACAACAGGCACCAGCACTTTACCCGACGAGGGGGCAAATCGGGACTACATTGTCCAGCATCCTCAGCAATGCCAGGAAGTGAAATCGCGTCACCCCACGTCTCGAAGTAGAGGAGACCATTGCTAACAACAGGCACCAGCACCTTACCCGATGAGGGGGCAAACCGGGACTACATTGGCCACAATCCTCAGCGCTGCCAGGAGGTTGTAATGCGTCACCCCACACGCCAGAGGTGCACAAAAGAACCCCCGGGCTGCAGCAGTGTGGGAGCCCCTCGCTAACAACAGGCACCAGTAGTTTACCGGATGAGGGGGCAAACCGAGACTACATTGCCCAGCATCCTCAGTGCTTCCAGGAGGTGGCAACGCATCACCCCACGCGCCAGAGGCGCACAAATGCACCCTCGGGCTCCCTCGGCATGGGAGCCCCTTTCTAACAAGACACTAGCACTTTACCCGACGAGGGGCCAATCAGGACTACGTTACCCAGCATCCTCAGTGACGCCAGGAGGTGGCAATGCGTCACCCCATGCGCCAGAGGCACACAAAAGCACGTGGGAGCCCCTTGCTAACAACAGGCACGAGCACTTTACCCAACGAGGGGGCAAATCGGGACTACACTGCCCAGCATCCTCAGCAATGCCAGGAGGCAGCATTGCGTCACCCCATGCGTAGGAGAGTAGGATCTGCTTCACATGGGTACCCCCACTTTTTGCTGGTGTTTCACTGTTTTTCAACATTAGTCTGGCTGTGGCCCTGCTAATCAGGACCACATCCTAGCTGCTTCCACTTTAAAATGGTTTGCATGTACATTAGGTACATATCTAATCGGATTCTGGAGTGACTTATACGCCCCTAGTATATGGTATACTATGTACCTAGGGCATAGGTACCTCAGAGGCCTAACAGGGGCTGAAGCATGTATTATGCCACCCCTGGGAAGCACTCCAAAATGGCACCACAAGTCTGCTACTGCAGCCTGGGTAAGGGTGTGCTTGCACCCCTTACAGTGGTATAGGCTACCTATATCACTATCATTGCACACACATATAAAATTAACTCATATGGCAGGCCTTAACAATCCTGAAGGCAAAGTGCTTGGTTTTTATGTGAGAGGGTGCCCCTGCATGAGCAGAGCCCCTCTGCAGCGTTCGGAGTACCTCCTCTGATGCTGTTTGTGGTGCAGCCTGACCATATACTCTTAAGTGCATTATAACCTCGCGGTAAATGCTAACTTTGGGATGGCTGCACGGAAACATGTCGTGTTTGGTGTCAAACGCTTTGGAATACTACCCCCCACCAGTTCTGGTGGCGGGGGTAGCATTCCACCCTTCTAGAGGGAGAGACATGTTCACACTGGTCTAACCCGGTAGGACTTTCTTGAGCCCTGGCATCACAAAACGGATGCCTCTGCCACAGACACGGGTCTGGCCTCCTGCTGCTGACTGAAACTCCGGCAAGGGAGGCCTGGACAACAGGTTTCCTGTCGAAGGGAGGTGTAACCACCTCCCCAGACAGGCAGATGTGTATTGGGGATGGGCAGGAGCACTCTCTGGTGCTTTGAAGTCCTGCACTGGGGACACACTTGGTGTCCCTGTGCATAGTCCAGTTCAAACCAGATGCAGAGGCTACCTGTCCCTGCTCTGGCATGAAACTGGACAAAGAAAATGGGTGTAACCACCCCTCTTTCCAAACCCTCCTATAGTTGGGTCCCTAGAGTATGTCCAACCCCCAAACTTAGTATAAGTATGGGAACCCAGTCCTTGAGACTTTAGATTACCCTGGATGAAACTCTGCAACATATATCCTGGACCTTTCTATCACGACTAGAAGACAGAAGAAATCTCCCTTGGGGTCAAGGAGTGACTCCCCTGCTTGGCAGGCACCAAAGCAACTGACCGGTCTGCATCGCTGAAGCTCCCGCCGGACGCCGAAGTCTTTGCATCACCAGAGGTGGATTTCCAGACTTCCCCGAGGCTACCCTAGGTCCACAGCAAAGCTGAGGCCCGTGGCTATCGTGGGTGACGTGGAACTGTGACCCCTGGACACCGTGAACTTTTGCAGCGACACTATCTTCCTGGTCCTCCTCGAAGTTGTGCTTTGGGCTCCGAGTAGCCCCAGTCTTGAGCACCTCCTGCACCAAAGATTGCTGGCCTCCACTCCACAAGTGACCCGTTGGCCAGTTTCAAGTGTGACTGCTCAAGGCTCATTCACGATCACTAGCCCATTGGCTACCAGGTCCCCACGAAGGCAACTCCTCTTCAAATTGCACTAGGGTTGGGGGGACGTTGTGGGGGGAGTGTGCTGTCATGCCCCGCGGTCCAAGCCCTCAGACGCTCCAGTATTTAAGGAACCTCGACGCATGCAAACGCGCTTAGCGTTCTTGCTTCGAGCTTCACTTCCGTCCTAATCCTTGGTGCCTGACTTCCGTTGTTCTGTTTCCTGTTTCCGCTTTCAATCCCGTGAGGGAAGACTACTTGCCGTGTAGTTGCCACTGACTCCACCGTACGCGGCGTTCCGCCCCGCAGCCATCTCCACCTTCGCCTGCGGGCCGGACATTGCCTCTCTCCCCTTATTGCTAAGAGAGAGGTTTTCTTCATTGTTCCTGGCCTCCCCGTATCTCTCAGCACCTGCTGCATTTCCCCGCGTGTGCCGCTCACCTCGGCGATGGGTCAAGCACGCTGATCTTTTTTTCACAGCCAGGGCGGGCATTGCCACTTCACTCCTTGTATCTTAGAGAGTGCCTGAGTCCGCATTTTCAGCCCCAACAGGGTTTCATTGTTTATCTTCTTATTCCCCCCTTTCCCTACTTTTGGTGCTCCAACCAGGGGCTGACTCTGCCCTTTCCATCGGCCAAGCGTTGTCAGTGTGTGTCCAGTCTGGTGGACTTCTGTTTGGCTTTACATACTAGCGTGGGTGTTACCTCACCTATCCCATGAAGAAGGTGTCCTGTGGTTCCCTTGGGATACTTGCGTGGATCACTGTGCTGGCTCTCCTTACGACAGAATCACGGTAACAGCGCGATGCGCTGCCTTTTCTATACGTTGGTGTATGGTAAATGTAAGGGGGGAACTCAATGTGACTTTCAATCTTTTGGCAGATTGTACTATATGTCCCAGGTGAACAACTACACTATTATCCGTAGTGGACTCAAGGTGAAGTACAATCCGGTGTGCCGGTAGTCCTCCAACAGAACGAGTGGGGGTGAGCTGCACACATTTATAGGTTAAGCTCTAGTATACAGTGCCAACTCCCTTCTAACCCTGTGCTCTCTATTGTGTAGGATGTTACGTTTGAATCACTGACGCCTCCCCTCTACACAATTAGAAGTAACCACATAGCGGTAGGTGAAGTCGAGAGTCTAGTTATTCAAGAGGGTTTTTCTGAGAAAGCAGAAATTAACGCAATCTTTGTTTTACAGCGGGGTGTTGCCTCCCTTATTCCTGACCAGACGCCAGTCACGCTACAGAAGTTTAAGCCCACCTTCCCTTGTTTTGTTTCCCTGTTTTCCCCTGGCGTGTCATCCGATACTCTAGAGCCTGATAGAGTCGGAAGACCGTTGGGGAAGACTGAGGCATTTTCTCCGGGTTCCTGACGCTCCTGCAGAACTTTCCTGGCTCTCCTTACAGTCTGCACCGCAGTCCTTTCTCTGAATTCCAGTGACTTGCCGTTGCCAAGGCTTGTTGGCTCCATTCTGGTCGCCGACACCGCAGCACTCAACAGACTTTGTGAAACAGCTCGAATCTGGCTCTTGGACTTCGTTGATAACTCCTAGACCTCGTGGCTGAAGAGTCAAGACACCCATCAACTCACCTGAAGCACCTGACATCTGTGGGCAGTGGTCCATCCTGCCCTCGGTCAATGGCTAGTGACCCAGACTCTGTTCCCTCTGCTTTCAGGTTCCTTCCATCCTAGATCCAGGCTTGGATTTCTTCGGACACTTCTCCTCTTCACGACAGCAGCACTTCTTCGCCAGCTTCCATTAAAATCAACGACGCGACCCGACACCAAAAGACACCTAGGCACCCCGGCTTCCCTGGGTGAGGTAACACGAGTACTCCAGTGCTCCCATGGGTGCTAGCCCTAGAACTTCCTAAGTCCAAAAGGGTTTGGTCCTGACTCATTTCTAAGTGTCCCTAAATCTTTAAATTTTGAACCGCGACATTGCCCATAGAAGCTAATGGGAACCCATGGTTGTGTTTACACACTGCACACGGCCTCCGTGGGTCCCCTGTGTCTCTACCTTGGTTGATTTCTTGGGGTCTCAGCAATTCTACAGGCTCTAGGCCTTGTGTCTAGTTCAGTCGTGATTCTTATACCACTTTATTGGTATATGGTTTGGTACGCCCCTAGGGCCCAAACGTGTATTTGTGCTATTACAGTTGACTGCTAACTTGTAAATTAAGTACTTTGAACTCCAGTCTCATAAAGAGACTAGAGGGGTGTGTTTTATCTTAAATACATATATTTTAAATATATACCTGGTGTGGTTGTCCTTTCATTTGGTCATTCAAGAGATTATAGACTGGTAAGACAACCTGCTTTACATTCCTTCAAGACTTAGCCTGAATGCTGCTCTCCATAGCTACCACTAGGATAGCTTTCAATAAAGGTTGTCTTTAACCTATTCACCATAAGGGGTTGTTTGAACTGATACAAGGTGCCCACTATAATTAGTGGACAGCATATATCAGGCCAACTTTTCACATACCCGACGAGTGGGCAAACCGGGACTACATTGCCCAGCATCCTCAGTGATGCCAGGAGGCAGAAACGCATCACCCCATGCGCCAGAGGCGCTAAAAAGCACCCCGGTGCTCCCGCGGCATGGGAGCCCCTTGCTAACAACAGGCACCAGCACTTTTCCCGACAAGGGGGCAAACCGGGACTACATTGCCCAGCATCCTCAGTGATGCCAGGAGGTGGCATTGCGTCACCCCATGTCCCCAAGGCACACAAAAGAACCCTCTGGCTCCCACGGTGGAGGAGCCCCTTTCTAACAACGGGCACCAGCACCTTACCCGATGAGGGAGCAAACGGGGACTACATTGGCCAGCATCCTCAGTGCTGCAGGAGGTGGCAACACATCACCCCACACGCCGGAGGCACACAAAAGCACCCTCGGGCTCCCCCGGCATGGAAGCCCCTTGCTAACAACAGGCACCAGCACTTTACCCGACGAGGGGGTAAACCGGGATTAGATTGCCCAGCATCCTCAGCGATGCCAGGAGGCGACATCGTGTCACCCCACATCACCGGGGCACACAAAAGAACCCTCCGGCTCCCGTGGTGCAGGAGCCCCTTCCTAACAACAGGCACCAGCACCTTACCCGATGAGGGGGCAAACCGGGACAACATTGGCCACCATCCTCAGCACTGCCAGGAGGTGGCAACGCATGACCCCATGTGCTAGAGGTGCACAAAAGCACCCTCGGGCTCCCACGGCACGGGAGCCCCTTGCTAACAACAGGCACCAGAACTTTACCCGACGAGGGGGCAAATTGGGTCTACATTGCCCAGCATCCTCAGTGATGCCAGAAGGCAGCAACGCGTCACCCCACGTCCCAGAGGCGCAAAAAAGCACCCTCGGGGCTCCTGCAGCACGGGAGCACCTTGCTAACAACAGGCACCAGCACTTTACCCAACGAGGGGACAAACCGGGACTACATTTCCGAGCATCCTCAGCGACACCAGGAGGCAGCAACGCATCACAACACGCACAAGAAGTGCACAAAAGAACCCTCGGGCTCCCGTGGTGCGGGAGTCCCTTGCTAAGAACAGGCACTAGCACTTTACCCAATGAGGGGGCAAACCAGGACTACATTGCCCAGCATCCTCAGGGACACCAGGAGGTGGAAATGCATCACCCCATGCGCCAGAGGTGCACAAAAGCACCCTCGGGCTCCTGCGGTGCGGGAACCTTCTTGCTAACAACAGGCACCAGCACTTTACCGGATGAGGGGGAAAACCAGGACTACATTGGCCAGCATCCTCAGTGCTGCCAGGAGGTGGCAACGGATCACCCCATGAGCCGGAGGCACACAAAAGCACCCTCGGGCTCCCGCGGCGTGGGAGCCCCTTGCTGTCAACAGACACTAGCACTTTACCCGACGAGGGGGTCAATCGGGACTATGTTGCGCAGCATCCTCAGTGATGCCAGGAGGTGGCAATGCATCAACACATGTGCCAGCAGCGCACAAAAGCACGCGGGAGGCTAGCAACAGTTATAAGCACTTTACCCGACGAGAGGGCAAACCGGGACTACATTGCCCAGCATCCTCAGCGACACCAGGAGACCACAGTGCATCACCCCACATGCCCGACGCACAGAAAAGTACCCACGGGCTCCCGCTAACAACAGGCACCAGCACTTTACCCTACGAGGGGGCGAACCGGGACTACATTGCCCAAGATCCTCTGCGATGACCGGAAGTGGCAACATGTCACCCCACTCACCGGAGGTGCACAAAAGCACCCTTGTGCCCCTGCGGCGCAGGAGCCCCTTGCTAACAACAGGCATCAGCACTTTACCCGACGAGAGGGCGAACATGGACTACATTGCCCAGCATCCTCAGCGATGCCAGGAGGCAGCAACGCATCACCCCACATCCCCGAGGCACACAAAAGCACCCTCGCGCTCCCGCGGTGCAGGAGCCCCTTGCTAACAACAGGCACCAGCACTTTAACGGATGAGGGGCAAACTGGGACCACATTGCCCAGCATTGTCAGCGTTGCCAGGAGGTGGCAACGTATCACCCCACACGCCGGAGGCGCACAAAAGCACCCTTGGGCTCCGGCGGTGCGGGAGCCCTTTGCTAACAACAGGCACCAGCGCTTTACCCGACGAGGGGGCAAATCGGGACTACATTGCCCAGCATCCTCTGCTACGCCAGGAGGTAGCAATGCGTCACCCTATGCGCCAAAGGCGCACAAAAGCACCCTTAGACGCCCGCGGCGCAGGACTCCCTTCCTAACAACAGGCACCAGCACTTTACCCGACGAGGGGGCAAACCGGGACTACATTGGCGAGCATCCTCAGTGCTGCCAGGAGGTGCAGCGCATCACCCCACAAGCAAGTGGTGCACAAAAGCAACCTCGGGCTCCCGCGGCGTGGGAGCCTCTTGCTAACAACAGACACCAGCACTTTACCCGACGAGGGGGCGAACCGGGACTATATTGCCTAGGATCCTCAGCAACTACCGGAGGCGGAAACGTGTCGCCCCACACACCGGAGGCACTCAAAAGCACCCCCATGCTCCTGCGGCCCGGGAGCCCCTTGCTAACAACAGGCACCCACACTTTACCTGACGAGGGGGCAAACCGGGATTAGACTGCCCAGCATCCTCAGCGATGCTAGGAGGCGGCATTTTGTCACCCCACGTTACTGAGGCGCACAAAAGAACCCTTTGGCTCCTGTGGTGCAGGAGGCCCTTCCTAACAACAGGCACCAGCACCTTACCCAATGAGGGGGAAAACCGGGACAACATTGGCCAGCATCCTCAGCTCTGCCAGGAGGTGGCAACGCATCACCCCACGAACCAGAGGTGCACAAAAGCACCCTCGGGCTCCCACGGCACGGGACCCCCTTGCTAACAACAGTCACCACAACTTTACCCGACGAGGGGGAAAATTGGGACTACACTGACCAGCATCCTCAGCGATGCCTAGAGGTGGCACCGCATCACCCTATGCATAGGAGGCGTACAAAATCACCCTCTGGCTCACGCGGTGCCGGAGCCCCTTGCTAACAACAGGCACCAGCGCTTTACCCGATGAGGGGGCAAACCGGGACTACATTGGCCAGCATCCTCAGCACTGCCAGGAGGTGGCAAAGCATCAACCCACGCGCCACAGGCAAACAAAAGCACCCTCTGGCTCCAGCGACACGGGAGCCCTTGCTAACAACAGGCACCAGCACTTTACCCGATGAGGGGGCGAACCGGGACTATATTGCCCAGGATCCTCAGCAACGACCAGAGGCGGAAACGCATCACCCCACACACCAGAGGCGCACAAAAGCACCCTCGTGCTCCTGCGGCGCGGGAGCCCCTTGCTAACAACAGTAAGCAGCACTTTACCCGATGAGGGGGCAAACCGGGACTACATTGCCCAGCATCCTCAGTGATGCCAGGAGGCGGCATAGTGTCACCCCTCGTCACGGAGGCCCACAAAAGCACCCTCGGGCTCCCCCGGTGCAGGAGCCCATTGCTAACAACAGGCAGCAGCACCTTACCCGCTGAGGGAGCAAACCGGGACTACATTGGTCAGCATTCTCAGCGCTGCCAGGAGGTGGCAATGCATCACCCCACGCGCCGGAGGCGCACAAAAGCATCCTTGGGCGCCCGCGAAGAGGGACCCGCTTGCTAACAACAGACACCAGCGCTTTACCCTGTAGGAGAGTAGGATCTGCTTGGCATGGGTACCCACACTTTTTGCAGGTGTTTCACTGGTTTTCGACCTTAGTGTGGCTGTGGCCCTGCTAATCAGGACCATAGCCTAGCTGCTTCCTCTCTAAAATGGTTTATATGTACATTAGGTACATTTACAATTGGATTCTGGAGTGCCTTATAAGCCCCTAGTATATGGTATACTATGTACCTAGGACATAGGTACCTCAGAGGCCTACCAGGGGCTGAAGCATGTATTATGCCACCACTCCAAAATAACACCACAGGTCTGCTACTGCAGCCTGGTTAAGGTGGTGCTTGCACCCCTTACAGTGGTATAGGCTACCTATATCACTACCATTGCACACACATATAAAACCTATAAGTCACTCCTATGGCAGGCCTTGACAATCCTGAAGGAAGAGTGCTTGGTTTTTATATGAGAGGGTGCCCCTGCATGAGCAGAGGCCTCTGCAGCGTTTGGAGTACCTCATCTGATGCTGTTTGTGGTGCAGCCTGACCACATACTCTTAAGTGCATTAAAACCATGCGGTAAATGCTAACTTTGGGATGGCTGCACGGAAACATGTCGTGTTTGGTGTCAAACGTTTTGGAATACTACCCCCCCCTCGCCCCGGCAATTCTGGCGGCGGGGGTAGCATTCCACTCTTCTAGAGGGTGAGACATGTTCACACTGGTCTAACCCGGTACGACTTTCTACAGCCCTGGCATCACAAAATGGATGCCTCTGCCACAGACACGGGTCTGGCCTCCTGCTGCTGACCGAAACTCCAGCAGGGGAGGCCTGGACAATAGGTTTCCTGTCCCAGGGAGGTGTAACCACCTCCCCAGACAGGCAGATGTGTATTGGGGCTGGGCGGGAGCACTCTCTGGTGCTTTGAAGTCCTGCACTGGGGGCACACTTGGTGTCCCTGTGCATAGTCCAGTTCAAACCGGTTGCAGGGGCTACCTGCCCCTGCTCTGGCGTGAAACTGGACAAAGGAAATGGGTGTAACCACCCTTCTTTCCAAACCCTCCCATAGGTGGGTCCCTAGAGTATGTCCAACCACCAAACTTTGAATAAGTATGGGAACCCAGCCCTTGCGACTTTAGATTACCCTGGACGAAACTCTGCAACATATATCCTGGACCTTCGACGTTCTACTTTAACTAGAAGACTGAAGAAATCTCCCTTGGGGTCAAGGAGTGACTCCCCTGCTTGGCAGGCACCAAAGAAGCAACTGACCGGTCTACATCGCTGTAGCTCCCACGGGACGCCGAAGTCTTTGCATCACCAGAGGTGGATTTCCAGACTTCCCCGAGGCTACCCTGAGTCCGCAGCAAAGCTGAGGCCCGTGGCTATCGTGGGTGACGTGTAACCGTGACCCCTGGACATCGTGAACTTTTGCAGCTCCATCATCTTCCTGGTCTTCCTCGAAGTTGTGCTTTGGGCTCCTAGTAGCCCCAGCCTTGAGTATCTCCTGCACCGAAGATTTCTTGCCTTCACTCCACGAGTGACCCGTGGGCCAGTTTCCAGTGCAACCGCTCGAGGCTCCTTCACGATCGCTAGCCCGTCAGCTAGTGGGTCGCCACCAAGGTAACTCCTCTTCTGATTGGGCTTTCCTGGTTGCTCCAGACGTGCCCCGACTTACCCTCGCTGGGTGAATCCCTCAGACCTTGCTGGTCTGCACCGCCGTCCTTTCTCTGATTCCAAGAGACTTGCCGTTGCCAAGGCGTGTTGGGTCCAATCTGGTCGCCGACACAGCAGCACTCGACAGACTTCATGGTAGAGCTCGAATCCAGCTCCTGGTCGTCATCGGCGCCTCCTGGACCTCGTGGCTGAAGAGTCAAGACACCCGTCAACTCACCTGAAGCACCCGACATCTGTGGGCATTGGTCAATCGTGCCCTTGGTCCCTGGTAAGTGACCCAGACTCTGTCCCCTCTGCTTTCAGGTTCCTTCCATCCTAGATCCAGGCTTGGATCACTTTGGACACTTCTCCTCTTCACGGCAGCAGCACTTCTTCGCCAACTTCCATTGAAATCGACGATGCGACCCGACACCAAAAGACACCTATGCACCAGGCTTCCCTGGGTGAGGTAACACGAGTACTCCAGTGCTCCCGTGGGTGCTAGCCCTAGAACTTCCTAAGTCCAAAAGGGTTTGGTCCTGACTCATTTCTAAGTGTCCCTAAATCTTTAAATTTCGAACTGCGACATTGTCAATAGAAGCTAACAGGAACCCGCGGTTGTGTTTACACACTGCACACGGCCCCCGTGGGTCCCCTGTGTCACTACCTTGGGTGGTTCCTTGGGGTCCCAGCGATTCTACAGGCTCTAGGCCTTGTGTCTAGTTCAATCGTGGTTCTTATACCACTTTATTGGTATATGGTTTGGTACGCCTCTAGGGCCCAAACGTGTATTTGTGCTATCACTGTTGATTGCTAACTTGTAAATTAAGTACTTCAAACTCCAGTCTCATAAAGAGACTAGAGGGGTGTGTTTTATCTTAAATACATATATTTTAAATATATACCTGCTGTGGTTGTCCTTTCATTTGGTCATTCAAGAGATTATAGACTGGTAAAACAAGCTGATTACATTCCTTCAAGACTTAGCCTGAAGGCTGCTCTCTATAGCTACCACTAGGATAGATTTCAATAAAGGTTGTCTTTAACCTAGTCACCATAAAGGGTTGTTTGGACTGATAAAAGGTGCCCACTATAATTAGTGGACAGCATACATCAGGCCAACTTCTCACATACCCAACGAGAGGGCAAACCGAGACTACATTGACCAGCATCCTCAGTGATGCCAGGAGGCAGAAACGCGTCACCCCATGCGCCAGAGGCACGAAAAAGCACCCTGGAGCTCCCGCGGCACGGGAGCCCCTTGCTAACAACAGGCACCAGCACTTTACCCAACGAGGGGGCAAACCGGGACTACATTGCCCAGCATCCTCAGCGACGCTAGGAAACCGCAATGCGTCACCCCACATGCTGGAGGTGCAGAAAAGCACACACGGGCTCCCGAAGCATGGGAGCCCCTTGCTAACAATAAGCACCAGCACTTTACCCGACGAGGGGGCAAACCGGGACTACATTGCCCAGCATCCTCAGTGATGCCAGGAGGTGGCCTCGCATCACCCCACGTCCCCAAGGCACACAAAAGCACCCTCTGCTCCCATGGTGCTGGAGCCCCTTGCTAACAACAGGCACCAGCACCTTACCCGATGTGGGGGCAAACGGGGACTACATTGGCCAGCATCCTCAGTGCTGCCAGGAGGTGGTAACACATCACCCCACGCGCCGGAGGCTCACAAAAGCAACCTCGGGCTCCCACGGCGTGGGAGCCCCTTGCTAACAACAGTCACTAGCACTTTACCCGACGAGGAGGCAAATCGGGACTACATTGCCCAACATCCTCAGCAATGCCAGGAGACGCAATGCACCACCCCACATGCCAGGGACACAGAAAAGCACCCTTGGGCTCCCGTTAACAACAGAAACCAGCACTTTAACCGACGAGGGGGCGAACCGGGACTACATTGCCCTGCATCCTCAGTGATGCCAGGAGGCGGCAATGCGTCGCCCCACATGATGGTGGCACAGAAAAGCACCCTCAGGCTCCCGCAGCACGGGAGCCCCTTGCTAACAACAAGCACCAGCATTTTACCTGACGAGGGGGCAAACTGGGACTACATTGCCCAGCATCCTCAGCAATGACAAAAGCACACTCGGGCTCCCGCGGTGCAGAAGCCCCTTGCTAACAACAGGCACCAGCACCTTACCCGATGAGGGGGCAAACTGGGACTACATTGCCCAGGATCCTCAGCTGCGCCAGGAGGTGGCAACACTTCACGCCACGGGCCAGAGGCACACAAAAACAACCCTTGGGCTCCAGAAATGTGGGAGCCCATTGCTATCAACAGGCACCAGCACTTTACCGGATGAGGGGGCAAACCGGGACTACATTGGCCAGCATCCTCAGCACTGCCAGGAGGTGGCAACGCATCACCCCTCACGCCGGAGGCGAACAAAAGCACCCTCGTGCTCCCGCCTTGCTTACAACAGACACCAGCACTATACCTGAGGAGGGGGCAAACGAGGACTACATTGCCCAGCATCCTCAGCGACGCCAGAAGACCGCAATGCGTCACCCCATATGCTGGAGGCGCAGAAAAGCACACTCGGGCTCCCGCAGCACTGGAGCCCCTTGCAAACAACAGGAAAGAGCACTTAACCCGACGAGGGTGCAAACCGGGACAACATTGCCCAGTATCCTCAGCGATGCCAGGAGGCGGCAATGCGTCGCCCCACATGATGGTGGCACAGAAAAGCACCCTCAGGCTCCCGCAGCACGGGAGCCCCTTGCTAACAACAAGCACCAGCATTTTACCTGACGAGGGGGCAAACTGGGACTACATTGCCCAGCATCCTCAGCAATGAAAGGAGGTGGCATCGCGTCACCCCACGTCCCAGAAGCACAAAAAAGCACCCTCAGGCTGCAGCAATGCAGCAGACCCTTGCTAACAACAGGCCCCAGCACTTTATCGGATGAGGGGACAAACCGGGACTACATTGGCAAGCATCCTCAGAGCTGCCAGGAGGTGGCAACGATTCACCCCACACGCCGGAGGCACACAAAAGCACCCTGGGGCTCCCGCGGCACAGGAGCCCCTTGCTAACAGGCACCAGCACTTTACCCGACGAGGGGGCAAACCGGGACTACATTGCCCAGCATCTTCAGCGACGCCAGGAGGTGGCAATGCGTCAGCCCACATGCCGGAGGCACACAAAAGCACTCTCGGGCTCCAGCAGAGCAGGAGCACTTTGCTAACAACAGGCACCAGCACTTTACCAAACGAGGGGGCAAACCGCGACTACATTGTCCAGCATCCTCAGCGCTGCCAGGAGGTGCACAAAAGCACCCTCTGGCACCCGCAGCACGGGATCCTCTAGCTAACAATAGGCACCAGCACTTTACCTGATGAGGGGGCAAATTAGGTCTACATTGCCCATCATCCTCAGCGACACCAGGAGGCGGCAATGCGTCACCCTATGCATAGGAGGCACACAAAAGCACCCTCATGCTCCCGCGGTGTCGGAGCCCCTTGCTAACCACAGACACCAGCACTTTAGCCGACGAGGGGACAAACCAGGACTACATTGCCCAGCATCCTCAGCGATGCCAGGAGGTGGCATCACATCACCCCACACCCCAGAGGAGTACAAAAGCACCCTTGGGCTCCCATGGCACGGGAGCCCCTTCCTAACAACTGCCACCAGCACTATACCCGACGGGGAAAAGAGAGACTACATAGCCCAGAATCCTCAGTGACGACAGGAGTTGGCAACGCATCTCCCCACATGCCAGAGGTGCACAAAAGAACCCTTGGGCTCCAGCGTTGTGGGAGCCCCTTGTTAACAATAGGCACCAGCACTTTACCCGATGAGGGGGCGAACCAGGACTACATTGCCCAGGATCCTCAGTGATGCCAGGAGGCAGCAACGTGTCACCCCACTTGCCAGAGGCACACAAAAGCACCCTCGGGCTCCCGTGGCACGGGAGCCCCTTCCTAACAACTGGCGCCAGCACTATACCCGAAATGGGAAAAGTGGGACTACATAGTTCAGAATCCTCAATGACGACAGGAGTTGGCAACGCGTCGCCCCACACACCAGAGGCACACAAAAGAACCCTTGGGCTCCAGCGTTGTGGGAGCCCCTTGCTAACAATAGGCACCAGCACTTTACCCGAAGAGGGGGCAAACCAGGACAACATTGCCCAGCATCCTCAGCGATGCCAGGAGGTGGCATCGCATCACCCCATGCGCCGGAGGAGTACAAAAGTACCCTTGGGGTCCCGTGGCACGGGAGCCCCTTCCTAACAACTGGCACCAGCACTATACCCGACGGGGAAAAGAGGGACTACATAGCCCAGCATCCTCAGCAACGCCAGGAGGTGGCAACGCGTCACCCATGTGCCGGAGGTACACAAAAGCACCCTCGGGGGCCTGCGCTGCGGGACCCCATTGCTAACAACAGGCACCAGCACTTTACCCGACGAGGGGTCAAACCGGGACTACATTGCCCAGCATCCTCAGCGACGCCAGGAGGCAGCAATGCATCACGCCACATGCAGGAGGCACACAAAAGAACACTCTGACTCCCGCAGCGCCGTAGCCCCTTGCTAACAACAGGCACCAGCACTTTACCCGACGAGGGGGCAAACCGGGACTACATTTCCCAGCATTCTCAGCGACGCCAGGAGGCGGCAACGTGTCACCCCACAAGTCGGAGTCGCACAAAAGCAACCTACGGCTCCCGCGGCGCGGATGCCCCCTGCTAACAACAGGCACCAGCAGTTTACCCGACAATGGGGCAAACCGGGACTACATTGCCCAGCATACTCAGCGCTGCCAGGAGGTGGCAATGCATCATCCAATACGCAAGAGGTGCAAAAAAGCAACCTTGGGCTACCGCGGCGTGGGAGCCACTTGCTAAGAACAGACTCCAGCACTTTACCCGACGAGGGAGCAAACCGAGACTACGTTGCCCAGCATCCTCTGTGCGCAAGGAGGCAGCAATGCGTCACCCCATGCACCAGAGGTGCACTAAAGCACCCTCTGAAGCCCGCGGTGCAGGAGCCCCTTGCTAACAACAGGCACCAGCACTTTACCCGACGAGGGGGCAAACCGGGACTACATTTCCCAGCATCCTCAGAGCTGCCAGGAGGTGGCAACGCATCACCCCATGCGCCAGAGGCACACAAAAGCACCCTCGGGCTCCCGCGACACGGGAGCCCCTTGCTAACAACATGCACCAGCACTTTACCCAACGAGGGGGCGAACCGGGACTATATTGCCTAGGATCCTCAGCAAACGACCGGAGGTGGAAAAGCATCACGCCACACACCGGAGGCGCACAAAAGCACCCTCGTGGTCCTGTGGCACGGAAGACCCTTGCTAACAACAGGCACCAGCACTTTACCCGACGAGGGGCAAACCAGGACTACATTGCCCAGCATCCTCAGCAATGCCAGGAGGTGGCATCGCATCACCCCACGCGCCGCAGTCGCACAAAAGCAACCTCCGGCTACCACGGCGTGGAAGCCCCCTGCTAACAGGCACCAGCAGTTTACCTGACAATGGGGCAAACCGGGACTACATTGCCCAGCATTCTCAGCGACGCCAGGAGGCGGCAATGCATCATCCAATACGCAAGAGGTGCAAAAAAGCAACCTTGGGCTCCCGCGGCATGGGAGCCGAGCCACTTGTTAACAACAGACTCCAACACTTTACCCGATGAGGGGGCAAACCGAGACTACGTTGCCCAGCATCCTCAGTGACGCAAGGAGACAGCAACATGTCATCCCATGCGCCTGAGGCACACAAAAGCACCCTCTGGAGCCCGCGGTGCAGGAGCCCCTTGCTAACAACAGGTACCAGCACTTTACCCGACGAGGGGCAAACCGGGACTACATTTCCCAGCATTCTCAGCGACGCCAGGAGGCGGCAACGTGTCACCCCACACATCGGAGTCGCACAAAAGCAACCTCCGGCTACCGCGGCGTGGAAGCCCCCTGCTAACAACAGGCACCAGCAGTTTACCTGACAATGGGGCAAACCGGGACTACATTGCACAGCATCCTCAGTGCTGCCAGGAGGTGGCAATGCATCATCCAATACGCAAGAGGTGCAAAAAAGCAATCTTGGGCTCCCGCGGCATGGGAGCCACTTGCTAACAACAGACTCCAGCACTTTACCCGATGAGGGGGCAAACCGAGACTACGTTGCCCAGCATCCTCAGTGACGCAAGGAGGCAGCAACATGTCACCCCATGCACCTGAGGCACACAAAAGCACCCTCGGGAGCCCGCGGTGCAGGAGCCCCTTGCTAACAACAGGTACCAGCACCTTACCCGATGAGGGGGCAAACCGGGACTACATTGGCCAGCATCCTCAGCGCTGCCAGGAGGTGGCAACGCATCACCCCATGCGACAGAGGTGCACAAAAGCACCCTCGGGTTCCCGCGACACCGGAGCCCCTTGCTAACAACAGGCACCAGCACTTTACCCAATGAGGGGGCGAACCGGGAATATATTGCCTAGGATCCTCAGCAACGACCGGAGGTGGAAACGCATCACGCCACACACCGGAGGCGCACAAAAGCACCCTTGTGCTCCTGCAGTGCGGGAGCCCCTTGCTAACAACAGGCACCAGCACTTTACCCGACGAGGGGGCGAACCGGGACTATATTGCCTAGGATCCTCAGCAACGACCGGAGGTGGAAACGCATCACGCCACACACCGGAACTACATTGCCCAGCATCCTCAGCGATGTCAGGAGGTGGCATTGTGTCGCCCCACATCACTGAGGCACACAAAAGCACCCTCCGGCTCCCGTGGTGCAGGAGCCCCTCGCTAACAAGAGGCACCAGCACCTTACCCGAAGAGGCGGCAGACCGGGACTACATTGCCCCGCATCATCAGCGATGCCAGGAGGTGGCATCACGCCACCCCATGTCCCCAAGGCACACAAAAGCACCGTCGGGCTCCCGGGGTGCAGGAGCCCCTCCCTAACAAGAGGCACCAGCACCTTACCCGATGAGGGGGTAAACCAGGACTACATTGGCCCGCATCCTCAGGGCTGCCAGGAGGTGGCAACGTGTCACCCCACATGCCAGAGGCGCACAAAAGAACCCTCAGGCTGCAGCGGTACGGGAGCCCCTTGCTAACAACAGGCACCAGCACTTTACCGGATGAGGGGGCAAACGGGGACTACATTGGCCAGCATCCTCAGTGCTGCCAGGAGGTGGCAACACATCACTCCACGCACCGGAGGCGCACAAAAGCACCCTCGGGCACCCACGGTGTGGGAGCCCCTTGCTAAAAGACACCAGCACTTTACCCGATGAAGGGGCGAACCAGGACTATATTGTTCCTCTGCCTGCTGCTGCTTGTTTTTTGCTGTCCGCCACACCATATCGTTCTAAAATCCCATGGTGAGACAAGGGTCCCAGGGGCAACGCCATTATCGCCGCACCACCCACGCTGGTACTCACACTCTGGGGACTGCAACCCCAAGAGTGCACCGCTGTTCCTGCCGTTCCCCCCTGCTGCCGCGAGAGGGGGGGAGGCGGGACCTACGCGCTCATATCGCTGCCTCTCCCACCGCGATACGGCATGCGCGTAGGACGCAGCCCGGACGAAGCCCAGACCAAGGGCGGGCCCGTCTGCGCCCGTCAGGGGTCGGAAGAGGCTGGGCTGGGCCACCCCTCTGACATCTGCTATTTGAGGAAAGCACCTACACTGTAAGTTCCAAGTATTATTAATATAACTGTTACATCTTATTTGAGAGCGTGCTACCCCGTGGCTCTATAATTGGACTGTTTAGGTCTGCTGGAAAATGAGCAAACGCAGGGGAGCAGTTGGGACACTGGACGCTTTTCTTGTGAGGGCTGAGTCCCTGTTAACTCATGAAATTGAACTTACAGAGCGTCGTCTTTCCCTCGACCCTGTATCCTTACAATCTCGCCTGTCATTAGGTGGTTTGACTACAGATAGTGTAACTTGCACAACTCCAAATAATGTGCCGTTAACGGAAGCACGCACCGCTCCCACAAGTCTATCCACACTGTGAGAAGTTGGCCTGGTATATGCTGTTCACTAGTTAAAGTGGACACCTTGCTCCAGTACAATTCGACTCTTATGGTAGTAGGTTTAAGACAACCTTTAAAAAAAGCTATCCTAGTGGTAGCTGTGGAGAGCAGCCTTCAGGCTAAGTCTTTAGAGGAATGTAATGCAGCATGTTTTACCTTATAATCTCTTGAATTACCAAATGAAAGGACACCACACAGGTATATATATCAAATATATATGTATTTATTACTAAACAACTCTCTACTAATCTCTTTATGAGATTAGAAGGCAGGAACATATGCACAATCAATGTATCACAATAAGTTAAGCACAAATATAGCTGGGGCCCTAGGGGCGTACCAGACCATATACTAAAAAAGAGACTTAAGAACAATGACTTGCAAATGGACAAGGCCTAGGGCCTTCAGAAGCGCTGGGGCCTCACAAAACCACCCAAGGCAGGTAAGTAAAGGACCCACGGGAGACGCATGCAGTGTGAGAACACAGCCCCGAATCCCTATTGACTTCAATGGAGCAAGTCGCGATTGGAAATTAAGAGTTTAAGGATACTTCGGGAGAGTCTACAAGCAAGTCACTTACAGGGTAAGTAGTTCTAGAGCCAACACACACAGGAGCACCATAGTGCTGGAGTTACCTCACCCCGGAAAGCCGGGTGCATAGATGTCTTTTGGTGTCGGGTCGCGGCGTCGTTTTCAATGGGAGCCAATGAAGACTTCTTGCTTGTGAAGACAGGAGAAGTGTCCGGTGAAATCCAAGGCTGGATTCAGAAGAAGGAAGACCTGAAAGCAGAGGGGACAGTGTTCAAAGTCACTTGGCAGTGACCCGGGGCAAGGAAGATGGCTGTCCACAGTCGTCGGGTGATTTCAGGTGATCCACGGGTGTCTTGACTCTTCAGCCACGAGGTCCAGGAGGCGTCGACGATGACCAGGAGCTGGATTCGGCGAGTCCCACGAAGTCTACAGCATACTGTGGTGTCGGTGACCAGATTGGAGCCAACAAGCCTTGGTAACAGCAAGTCTCGTGGAAAGGACAAAAAGTCAGTGGTGCAGACCAGCAAAGTCTGAGGGACTCACCCAGCGAGGGTAAGTCAGGGCAGGCCTGGAGCAACCAGGAGAGCCCTTTGGAACTGTAGAAAAGTCTTCAGGGGACCCACAAGCCAACCGGCAAGGGATCGCAAAGACGCCTCAGGAGGATCCACTCAACAGGGGCCCACAGTCACTCATGACGGGGTCGGCCTCTGATCTTCAGAGGGATTCCTGCTAGAGGCTTGACAGGCTCGTAGAATGTCGTGAAGGGGTTGCACTCGAAAATAGTGCACGGTACCCAGGGATTGCGGTTCCTCGTCACTCGTGGGGTCCACTTGCCTCAGCGTCGCTGGGGACTCACGATGGCCTTGGAGAAGTCAGGAAATCCTCTTCCTGGGCTGCAGGGACTTTGGGCTCCGGCGGGAGCGATGGAGTTTGCGACCGCAGTTTCTAGTTTTTGGTGCCTGCCAAGCAGGGGAGTGACTCCTTGACTCCAAGGGAGATTCTTCCGTCTTCCAACGGTAGTGGCACGTCGAAGGTCTGGGATTCATCTTCTGAGCGTCGTCCAGGGGTATCTAGTTTGCAATGGCAAGGGTTCCCTAACTTATACTGAAAGGAAGGGAGGGACTAGCTCTATGACCCCACCTATGAGAGGGTCAGGGGAGTGGGTGGCTACACCCCCTTCCCTTTGTCCAGTTTCGCGCCAGAGCAGGGGCAGGTAGCCCCTGAGCCGGTTTGAACTGGTGTATGCACAGAGGAGCCTACTGCTCCCCCAGTGCAGGACTTCAAAGCACTCTAGGAGTGCACCCATCCAGCCCCAATACACTAAACCCTGTCTGGGAGGTGGTCACACCTCCCTGTGACAGGATACCTATTGTTGGGCCTCCTCCACTGCGAGTTTCGGTCATCAGCAGGAGGGCAGCCCAGTGTCTGTGACTGGTGGCATCCATTTTGTGATGCCAGGGCTCTTCAGGATTCTACCGCGTTTCCACAGTAGGTACATGTCTATCGATCTAGAAGGGTGGGATAATACTCCCACACCAGTTACTGGTGTGGGGGTATGATTCCAAAGCATTTGACACCAAACACGACATGTTTTGATGCAGCCATTCCAAAGTTAGCATTTACCGCGAGGTTATAATGCACTTAAGATTATATGGTTGGACCGCATTCACAAACAGCCCCAGAGAATGGACTCTGAGAGCTGCAGAGGGGCCCTGCTCAGGCAGAGGCACCCCCCTCACATGGAAACCAAGCACCCTGCCCTCAAGATTGATAGGGTCTGCCTTAGGGGTGACTGATAGGTTTAAATGTGTGTGCAGGAGAGATATAGTGAACCTATATCTCAGTGAGGAGTGCTAGCACTACCTCACCCAGGCTGCAGTAGCAGGCCTGTGGTGTCAGATTTAGTCTGCTTCCCAGGGGTGGCATAATTCATGCTTCAGCCCCTGGTAGGCCTGTGAAATACCTATGCCCTTGGTACCTAAGGTACCATATACTAGGGACTCATAAGGCAGCACAGTATCCAATCACTAGTGCACCTAATATGCACTCCATGTTGTTCAGAGAGAACAGAGAAGCTGGGGCCCTGATTAGCAGGGTCCCAGCCAGACTATAGCCAGAAACCAGTGTAAACATCAGGAAAAAAAGTGGGGGCAACATAAGAGGCAGATCCTACTCTCCTACACACACCAAATCTGGGAGCCTCTAGTAAGGCTGCCCGGACGCGCCTAGTCTTAACACCACAGCACAGGTGGCATGCCCACAAAGGAATCTCAAAGTGAAATCACAAACTGCCAAAATTGTAAAAAGTAAGACCAAGACCAAACTTACCAAAGGCCGCCAACCTGTTAATAATGCATTAAATCAGGTGGCGATTCCTACCGTCTCAGTGGGCATACAGACTGATGTTTTCTCCAACTCTGCCTGCAATGATCTCAATATAGACACCATGGGAGTTGCTGTTGACACCAACTTTGCAGTAGAATCTATCGGAAATGCACTGGCAAACCTCAAGGATTCAATTAAATCGAATTTTGACGCACTTTGGGGGAAACTGGAGCATTTGGACTCTGAATTGGCCAACCTGAGGGGGAGGAAGGTGGACTCTGTTCATAACGATGGTGGGGGAGGAATCTCCTCAATTCTCCACGGCGGTACACTTGGGTATGAGCCACAATCTAGTCTTGTCCTGAACAAAGATGTCACAAATTGTAGTAATTTAAATGTATTTCCAGCGCCACAATTTATTAGCGAGCAGAGGGGAAGACAGGACGCTCCCCAACCTAATACAGTTAATGTCCCAGGAAGCAGTAATTTCACCCAGCCACGGACAAGTGCCCCCACAAGTGACCTGAGTGTAAGAAAGGATACTTCTAGCAGTCTTGGAAAGACCCGCATGAAGCCAAAAACTGACATGGTAAGCTTACCTCCTGCCTCCTGTCCCTATGTGCTGGTGTTGGCTGGGGTCCCTAATTTAGTGGAGGATCAAAGGGAGTCTTGGGTAGACCTGCGTAATAAGTCCGTAGACTGGCTTTGTAAATATAAGGGTTTTTATCCTTCTAATATGAATGACATTCTTATGGCCAGAAGAGTAGCGTGGGTTGGTCATTCTGCCAAGAATATAAACGGTGACTGTATTTGTGGTATTTACATTTGCATTGCTTGTTTACAGTTTCTCCGCAAGAAAAGGAAATTACGATAAAAAAAAGCTTCAGTGATGTGTTTTCAGATACTCAATGTAGATTAAAAGATTTTTCTCATAGAATAAAACTTAAAAGAGATGTCACTCCTGTGAAACAAAAATTAAGTAGTGTACCTATAAATGTCAGAGAAGAGCTTAAAAACATGTTAGATTACTTAGTGTCAGAAAATATTATTGAACCCATTGATTCAGCTGAATGGGTTTCTCCCATTGTTTTGGTAAGAAAACCAGACCATAAACTGAGGGTATGTGTTGACCTTAGGGCACTTAATTCTGGAATTGTTATTGATTGTCATCCCCTTCCTAACATAAATAAGATGGTCTCCATGTTGGAGGGTGCCAAAGTTTTTTCCACCCTAGATCTCAGGTCTGCCTACCATCGAATTGCCCTCACTGAAGATTCCAAACCTCTTACAGCCTTTATCACTCCTCAAGGTTTGTATCAGTTCACCAGAATGCTGTTTGGTTTGGCCTCAGCGGCATCTGTATTTCAAAAAGTCATGTTTAACATCTTTAGGGATGTTGACACATTTGTAAAATGTTTCCAGAATGACATTTTTAGTTTTTTCAGAAAATGAGGAAGAACATTTCAAACATTTAACCGAAGTTTGTGAAAGGTTAAGAAGTAGTGGTTTAACCCTTAAGGCTAATACATGTAAAATGTTTAAAGATTCAGTCAAATACTTAGATCACACTATATCTAGTGATGGGGTGGTACCCAAGAGGTCAAATGTAAACGGTATTGTTAATGCTCCTCTGCCAACGAACAAAGAACAGTTACTACCGTTCACTGGAATGTGTGAATACTATAGCAAGTTTGTTGACAATTTTGCATCCTAAATGGAACCACTAAGGAAATTATTAAGATTTAAGGCTGTGTTTGAATGGGGGTTTGAGCAGCAACAAACTTTTGAACTCATCAAGGCTAAAATTCTTAAAGATCCCACACTTAAATCTTATTGCATGAATAAAGAATGCATTATTACAGTTGATGCAAGCTTGTATGGGATTGGAGGAGTTTTATCCCAAAGATGTGGGAAGGATGAATGGAATGTTTGTTTTGCCTCCCGCACCTTAAATGATACTGAACGTAAATATGCAGTGATAGAAAAAGAATTGTTAGCTTGTGTTTGGGCTATTGAGCATTACCGAAATTACATATGGGGCAGTAAGTTTGTGTTAAGAACTGATCACAAGCCGCTAGTTAACATACTTTCTCCGGGTGGTGGCTGGAATTCCACAGCTCGCATTGCTAGACTTAGTTCAAGGTTGCAGGAATATTGTTTCAAACCAGAGTTTGTTCCTGGAAAAAAAAATGCCATGGCAGATGTTATGTCCAGACTGCCCTGTCAGGCTGCTTGTAGTAGTAAGGGTGATGATTCTGAAGTAATCACCACCATTCAGGATGTTGTGGCTGGCACATTTGAGGATATTTCTGAAAGCAGTTGGAAGTGTTGTGAGAAGGAAGATCTCACCTGACAAACTGTCAAAGAATATATTTTGAAGGGGTGGCCGGATAAAAAAGAGTTGCCAGAAGAATTTATGCCAATGTATAGAGTCTCTGACGTCTTAAAGCTAGAAGGTGAGCTCATGTTTAAATATGGTAAATGTGTACCCCCATTTGGTATCCCATAAATTATTCTGGAGTTGGCACACAAATCTCATCCTGGCATATCAGCAATGAAACATTTGGTCAGATATTACTTTTGGTGGCCTGGATTGGACCGCACGGTGGATCGCATTGTCAGAGAGTGTGAAGTGTGTATGGGAAGCAAGAAAATGATGAAAGTGAACATTCCTCCATTAAAGAGTACTCAATGGCCCACCTAGCCATGGAAGAAAATTGCTTTTGATATCTCTGGTCCTTTTATGTGCTTACCACATGATTCTCGGTATGCGTTTGTTTTGGTGGACTATCATTCCAAATGGCCTGAAGTGAAGTTTTCATCAAGTGCTTCTACCAGTTTAGTCATTGAGTTTTTTAAAGAAGTTTTTTCCAGAGAAGTGTGTCCTGCCGAACTTGTAACCGATAATGGAATACAACTCACTTCAAATGAAATGGAGAGTTTTTTAAAATGGCACCACATCAAACACCATACTGTCTCAGTTTATGAACCACATGAGAATGGTCTGGTGGAACGTTTTAATAGAGCGTTAAAGGGTTATGTTTCAGATGGCGTTAAAATGAGTGGTAATTGGAGAAATTTTGTGAGAGAAAAACCATGGTTGTACCGCATTACACCCCACACCACTACAGAAGTCAGCCCTTTCCGGCTTTTAAAAGGCAGGGATCCTGCATCTAAGATATGTCCATGGTGGTTTAAAGAAAAATGCAGATACAAGTCATATTTTGACTCCATGGTAATTGGAGTTAAAGAAAGGGTTGGATCCAAACAAATTAAGACAAAAATCTGGTATGATAGCAAGTGGAAAACTAAGTCTCACAATTTCAATAGGGGTGATTGGGTCAGAGTTAAAAAGCCTGGTTTCACCATGAAGTGTTCTGATAGTTTTGGTAAGCCCATGAAGATTGTAAGAGTTTTTGACAACAGTGTCATAACCCAAGATGGTAGGTTATGGAATGTTAAACGTGTTGCAAAATGTTCTAACATACCCAGACAAACAAATAATCTTCCGCCGGTACATTTTAATGATACGGTGGCTTCAAGAGTCAAAGTTTCTGATCGTGTTAGAATTCCCCCCAAAAAGATTTTATGATGAATACCTCATTGTCTCTTATCTTATGTTTAATTGTATTTCGCTCTTTTCGTTTGACAAAAGGGAGATATGTTTTATTTACATTTGCAATGCTTGTTTAATTAAACCCATGTAATGTGTATGCACCATGGAATCATATGAATAACATTCCTGTTCCATATAGAACCTTAGGGACACTGTTAGGTACTGAGGTCAGTTGCACTGTTCCTGCCGTACTGACCAGTTGTCTCTTGGTTGCTGTACTGCTTTCCAATAAACTACTCATCATTTCTACTGGATTTTGATCTTCTTTATGCAACAGTATTGTTTTGAATTTTTGTAGACCTCATATGGCTCACCGCTTACTGAATATATTTGAGCATCACTCCACACAAAATACCTGAATTAGTGCGCTCCCCTGTGGCTATTTTTATAAGCCACCTTATAACCCTGTTAGGGACACTCATGTCCTCCCTTTGCTAACCAACAGGTTTAATGCACTCTCCAGCTTAGATGCACAGGATTGACAACCACCATCAATGGCAGACCAACAGCATCATCTGCCCTATTTGGCGGACCTTCCCGCTACTATAGTACCAACCCATAATGATAAGTCACTCCGAACTAAGATGGTTTCTCCAGCTACTATGGTATTAACTTATAATGCCAATGACAAGCCATCCTTAATCAAAAGTAGTATTGGAGCAGACTTGAATATCTTAAGTTGGAACGTAAGCTTAGTGACCAGGATTGGTTGCGCCTAGTTAAGGAACAGGATGTAGTTATGTTCCAGGAGACTTGGGCCACTCATGAGTTGCATATTGAGGGGTTCCATTGCATTAGCGTAGCGGCATCCCATCACAAACCGGGCCGTCCATCGGGGGGACTTTTCATTGGGCTTAACGTAGCAGCTGGAGGGAGCTTTAAGGTCCTACCAACTAATAGTTCTAATTATCAAGTTGTATTTTATAAAAGAAGAGTTTCTTTTTATTTGGTGAGTTTTTATAATAATGATTTCAAATCTGTTCCTAATAGAAATTTCATTGTGCTTTTTGATTTTACCTCTAATTTAGATTGTCAGCAACACTCGGGTGATACTATCGGGATTATTCTAGGGGGAGATTTTAATGCAAAACTCAAAGATACACATCATGGTGCAGAGACACTTAACCAAGGTTCCTCCTCTCGTAGGGGCGCAGAGTTGGCTGCGTTCTTAAGTTCACATGATTTGGTTAATGTTATGGACCAGATGGGTCCAGCACACGCCATCAACTATCAACCTCCGACATTCATAGGTAGGGGCCATTCCTCTACAATAGATTTTGTTTTTATCTCTTTTGTATTTGTGGATTACTTAACGGGCGCAGAGGTTATCGCCACGATCCAGGGGGATCACAACCCCATCAAATTAGCATTGAAATTGGCACCTCGACCAGTGTTTTCAGCTGAATGTGGGGCTAAAGACCTAACGCCATCCACCGACAATTTAAGATTAATATGGAGGGGCGTCAATAGCAATGAACTGTTTAAGTTACTAGTGAAGGATAATCTGCCCCTCATTAACTCATGTCTGTTATTTAAAACTCAGCACCTAGAGGTAGTCAATGATTTCTCTAAACTCTGCACGGTCATCAAAACCTTACTGTCGAAGCCCTCTTCTTTGAGAAAGCAGGGACCTAGATGGTTTGATGACAAATGTTCACTGGCGAATAGGAACCTACGTAGGGCCCTTTCAGCCAAACCTAGGTGTGCCCCAGATGTGAAATTGGCAAGGCAGAATTATAATGCAGCGGTTAGCATTAGGAAGGGAGTACTCCTAAACGATCGTTGGGAAACCCTATTTCAGGCAGCCACAAATAAAAAGGGCAAAATGTTTTGGTCTGCTGCAAGGGATCTCCGATCCACAGAACAGTTAATAACCCCCATCAGCTGCACCATCTCCAGTGAATCTTGGGAAAACCACTTTTCTAATATTTATGCCACCCCTTCATCGGAGACGGACCAGTACGAATTTGGCCCATCCGTTGGAATCCAGATAACACTCCCCAAAGTAGAGGAAGCTATTCATCAGAGCATCGGGAATAAGGCCCCGGGCCCAGATGGGTTACCAATAGATTTATTCAAATGGAACCCGGACTTCTGGGCCCTGCTCCTTTTGAACGTTTTTAACAATCTATTGTACGCCCCGCTACCCAGTACCTGGACAAAGAGTATTATCGTCCCAATATTTAAAAAGGGGGATCGATCACAGCCTAGCAATTATAGGCCGATCTCATTGATTGATAATACCCTTAAAATTTTGGGCAGAGTTTTATACAAAAAGATCCTGGAATGGTCAGAGGAATGCAGCATTCTAGAGCCTTGCCAATTAGGTTTCCGTAGCAAGGTTGACACTAACGAACAATGCCTTAACCTCAACCTTGTAATTGGGAAGTACACTATCGCTCGGAATTCCCCGGTCTATTTGGCCTTTATGGATCTGTCCTCAGCATTTGACCTTGTGAACAGGTCAAGGCTGTGGGCTATCCTATTGGCCTATGGACTGGACGAGCCACTGGTTCATTTTCTGGCATACCTCCATAAAGACCTCGAGGCTCAGGTGAGGATAGGTAGTGGGGGAGAGGTATCAGGAGCCATTAAGGTTGGAAGGGGAGTCAGGCAGGGATGCGTCCTGGCCCCCCTCCTCTTTAATATTTATATTAATGGCCTAAATAAGTCACTAGTACCTATGACTCAAGATGTCCCCATGATTCATGGGAAACCCCTTCCTGTACTACTTTACGCAGATGATGTGGTTCTTATAGGCCGCACTCCTAATTCTCTACGTATCCTAGTACAGTCCTTTGTTAAATACATGGATAGTTTGGACTTGTGCGTAAATTAAAAAAAATAATTTTTAATGTCCTGTGGCCCTAGAAAACGCCAGCTTAGTTCTATTGTTGCTGGCAATCAAAAATTGACAAGTACCTGTAAATTCCCTTATCTCGGAGTAGTCTTTGCTGCGAACGGCTCCTGGACTGAGCACCTTACTCACTCCAGGTGCACGTTCTCAAAGACTATTAACTCTATTTTTAGTTTTCCCCGCCCAAAGAACACAGGTGTTATTTTAGCTATTTTAAAATATTTTAAACTACAATGTGTCCCTGTGGCTACGTATGGAGCTGAGATTTGGGGCACCGCAGATCGCTCCTGCATTCAGCAAGAAGAAAACCGGTTTTGTAGAAAGCTGTTGAGTATCCCAATCTCGACCCCACAATACATTTGCCACAAGGAATTGAATTTAAATTATATATCTGATTTTATACGTGCCCGCCCAGCTCTTTTCTGGCTATCAGTCTGGAAGAATCAGGCAGCTACCTCAACAAAAAACATCATAACAGACTGTTTGAAGTGTGAGAAGGGGAAGGATATTCCCTGGTTATCTTGAGCGTATCAAAGCTTATGCAGCGTTAATAATGGCTGCATTTTCTTAAATCCTAACGAAGCCGAAACTGTAACTAAAAGAGAACTTAGAAGCGCTCTTTATTTGTCATATAGCACCGCAAGAATTGTGTTGGAATCAAACAAACCCTCTGTTTCCAGTTATATGGCTTACGAACGGCACTGCTACCCCCTACCAAATTATCTCACTCTACCCATGAGTCGGTGGGAAAGGAGCCTCTTATTCCGCCTGAGGGCTGCAACAGTTAAATTTGCATTGTGTTTCCTTTTGGGTTATCACCCGAAACTTGATTCACTACCTTGCCCATGTGACGGGGTGAGTGGCCAATCAATCCAACACTTCTTGTTTGTCTGCAAATACTACATGAAATATATCAAGTGGCTTCTTCTCCCGTTTTTTAATAAGAGCAGGCCTATCAGTTTGGTTTCTGCTTATTCATGTATGCTTGCCTTGGCTGATGAAGAGCTGGTTTTCCGCCTAAGCATATTTTTGAGAATTGCTACCAGGGCGCGTAAGACAATGTTTAATCACTGAGTTTTATTCATGCATGGACAGTTCATAGCCATTGAATGGATTGGTTTTATATATTAGTGATTTATTGATGATTTTTGTCTCAATCTGCAATCCAAATTTTATGATATTGTGTTTATACAACTGTAATTCTTACTATTATGTATTCCTACTTTTTTGTCATTTTTAACCATTGTCGCACTTTTATGGATACAATGTTTATCCGAATAAAGTTTGTGAACTGAACTGATATTGCCCAGGATCCTCAGCAATGACCGGAGGCGGAAATGCGTCACCCCACACACCGAAGGCGCACAAAAGCACCCTCGTGCTCCTGCGGCACGGGAGACCCTTGCTAACAACAGGCCCCAGCACTTTACCCGATGAGGGGAAAACCGGGACTACATTTCCCAGCATCCTCAGCGATGCCAGAGGCGGCATCGTGTCACCCCACGTCCCCGCGGCACACAAAAGCACCCTTGGGCTCCCACGGTGCAGGAGCCCCTTGCTAACAACAGGCACCAGCACCTTACCCGATGAGGGGGCAAACCGGGACTACATTGGCCAGCATCCTCAGCACTGCCAGGAGCTGGCAACCCATCATCCCATGTGCCAGAGGCGCACAAAAGCACCCTCGGGCTCCCGCGGCACAGAAGCCCCTTGCTAACAACAGGCACCAGCACTTTAGCTGACGAGGGGGCAAATTGGGACTACACTGCCCAGCATACTCAGCGATGCCAAGAGGTGCCACCGCGTCACCCTATGCATAGGAGGCGCACAAAAGCACCCTCGGGCTCCCGCGGTGCCAGAGCCCCTTGCTAACCACAGACACCAGCACTTTACCAGACGAGGGGGCAAACCGGGACTACATTGCCCAGCATCCTCAGTGACACCAGGAGGCGGCAGCGCATCACCCCACGTGCAGAGGCACACAAAAGAACCCTTGCACTACCGCCGCGCAGAGCCCCCTTGCTAACAACAGGCACCAGCACTTTACCCCACGGGGGGCAAACCGGGACTACATTCCAAGGTATCCTCAGCAACGCCAGGAGGCGGAAACGCATCACCCCACACGCCAGAGGCACACAAAAGCACCCTTGCGGGAGCCCCTTGCTAACAACAGGCACCAGCACTTTACCCAACGAGGGGTCAAACAAGGACTACATTGCCCAGCATCCTCAGCGATGCCAGGAGGCGGCATTGTGTCACCCCACATCACCGAGGCACACAAAAGCACCCTCTGGCTCCGCCGGTGCAGGAGCCCCTTACTAACAACAAGCAGCAGCACCTTACCCGATGAGGGGGCAAAGCGGGACTACATTGGCCAGCATCCTCAGCACTGCCAGGAGGTGGCAACGCATCACCCCACGCAACAGAGGTGACAAAAGCACCCTCGGGCTCCCGCGGCACGGGAGCGCCTTGCTAACAACAGGCACCAGCACTTTACCGGACGAGAGGGCAAATTGGGACTACATTGCCCAGCATCCTCAGTGGCACCAGGAGGCGGAATCGTGTCACCCCACATCACCGAGGCACACAAAAGCACCCTCAGGCTCCTCCAGTGCAGGAGCCCCTTGCTAACAACAGGCAGCAGCACTTTACCCGATGAGGGGGCAATTCGGGACTACATTGGCCAGCATACTCAGCGATGCCAAGAGGTGCCACCGCGTCACCCTATGCATAGGAGGCGCACAAAAGCACCCTCGGGCTCCCGCGGTGCCAGAGCCCCTTGCTAACCACAGACACCAGCACTTTACCAGACGAGGGGGCAAACCGGTACTACATTGCCCAGCATCCTCAGTGACACCAGGAGGCGGCAGCGCATCACCCCACGTGTCAGAGGCACACAAAAGCACCCTTGCACTCCCGCCACGCAGAGCCCCCTTGCTAACAACAGGCACCAGCACTTTACCCCACGGGGGGCAAACCGGGACTACATTCCCAGGTATCCTCAGCAACGCCAGGAGGCGGAAACGCATCACCCCACACGCCAGAGGCACACAAAAGCACCCTTGCGGGAGCCCCTTGCTAACAACAGGCACCAGCACTTTACCCAACGAGGGGCCAAACAGGGACTACATTGCCCAGCATCCTCAGCGATGCCAGGAGGCAGCATTGTGTCACCCCACATCACCGAGGCACACAAAAGCACCCTCTGGCTCCGCCGGTGCAGGAGCCCCTTGCTAACAACAAGCAGCAGCACCTTACCCGATGAGGGGGCAAAGCGGGACTACATTGGCCAGCATCCTCAGCACTGCCAGGAGGTGGCAACGCATCACCCCACGCAACAGAGGTGACAAAAGCACCCTCGGGCTCCCGCGGCACTGGAGCGCCTTGCTAACAACAGGCACCAGCACTTTACCCGACGAGAGGGCAAATTGGGACTACATTGCCCAGCATCCTCAGTGGCACCAGGAGGCGGAATCGTGTCACCCCACATCACCGAGGCACACAAAAGCACCCTCAGGCTCCTCCAGTGCAGGAGCCCCTTGCTAACAACAGGCAGCAGCACCTTACCCGATGAGGGGGCAAATTGGGACTACATTGGCCAGCATCCTCAGCGCTGCCAGGAGGTGGCAATGCATCTCCCCACGCGCCGGAGGCGCACAAAAGCACCCTCGAGCGCCGCGGAGCGGGACCCCCTTGCAAACAAAAGACACCAGCGCTTTACCGGACGAGTGGGCAAACCGGGACTACATTGCCCAGCATCCTCAGTGATGCCAGGAAGCAGAAACGCTTCACCCACGCGTCAGAGGCGCAAAGGAGCACCCTGGGGCTCCCGCGCCACGGGAGCCCCTTGCTAACAACAGGCAACAGCACTTTACCCGATGAGGGTGCAAACAGGGACTACATTGCCCAACATCCTCAGCGATGCCAGGAGGTGGCATTGTGCCACCCCATGTCCCCGAGGCACACAAAAGCACCCTCGGGCTCCCACGGCACGGGAGCCCCTTGCTAACAACAGGCACCAGCACCTTACCTGATGAGGGGGCAAACCAGGACTACATTGGCCAGCATCCTAAGCGCTGCAAGGAGGTGGCACCACATCACCCCACACGACAGAGGCGCACAAAAGAACCCTTGAGTTGCAGCGGTGTGGGAGCACCTTTCTAACAACAGGTACCAGCACTTTACCGGATGAGGGGGCAAAAATTGACTACATTGGCCAGCATGCTCAGTGCTGCCAGGAGGTGGCAACACATCACCCCACGCGCCGGAGCCGCACAAAAGCACCCTCAGGCTCCCAAGGTGTGGGAGCCCCTTGCTAACAACAGGAACTAGCACTTTACCCGACGAGGGGGCCAATCGGGACTACGTTGCCCAGCATCCTCAGTGATGCCAGGAGGTGGCACCGTGTCACCCCATGCGCCACAGGCACACAAAAGCACACAGGAGCCCCTTGCTAACAACAGGCACCAGCACTTTACTCGATGAGGGGGCAAATCGGGACTACATTGTCCAGCATCCTCAGCAATGCCAGGAAGTGAAATCGCGTCACCCCAGGTCTCCGAGGCGCACAAAAGCACCCGCAGGCTCTCGCAGTAGAGGAGACCATTGCTAACAACAGGCATCAGCACCTTACCCGATGAGGGGGCAAACCGGGACTACATTGGCCAGGATCCTCAGCGCTGCCAGGAGGTGGCAACTCGTCACCCCACGCGCCAGAGGCGCACAAAAAACCCCCGGGCTGCAGCGGTGTGGGAACCCCTTGCTAACAACAGGCACCAGTAGTTTACCGGATGAGGGGGCAAACCAGGACTACATTGGCCAGCATCCTCAGTGCTGCCAGGAGGTGGCAACGCATCACCCCACACGCTGGAGGCGCGCAAAAGCACCCTCGGGGCTCCTGCGGTTTGGGAGCCCCTTGCTAACAACAGACACTAGCACTTTACCCAACGAGGGGGCCAATCGGGACTACGTTGCACAGCATCCTCAGTGACGCCAGGAGGCGGCAACACGTCAACCCATGCGCCAGAGGCGCACAAAAGCACGCATGAGCCCCTTGCTAACAACAGGCGCCAGCAGTTTACCCGACGAGGGGGCAAACCGGGACTACATTGCCCAGCATCCTCAGCGATGCCAGGAGGTGGCATTGCATCACCCCACGTCCCCAAGGCACATAAAAAACAACCTCGGGCTCCCGCGGTGCGGGAGCCCCTTGCTAACAACAGGCACCAGCACTTTACCCGACGAGGGGGCAAACCGGGACTACATTGCCCAGCATCCTCAGCAACGCCAGGGGACCACAATGCGTCACCCCACACGCTAGAGGCGCAAAAAAGCACCCTGGGGCTCCCGCACCACGGGAGTCCCTTGCTAACAACAGGCAACAGCACTTTACCCGACGAGGGTGCAAACAGGGACTACATTGCCCAACATCCTCAGCGATGCCAGGAGGTGGCATCATGCCACCTCATGTCCCCGAGGCACACAAAAGCACCCTCGGGCTCCCACGGCATGGGAGCCCCTTGCTAACAACAGGAACCAGCACCTTACCTGATGAGGGGGCAAACCAGGACTACATTGGCCAGCATCCTCAGCGCTGCCAGGAGGTGGCAACGCATCACCCCAGACGCCAGAGGCGCACAAAAGAACCCTTGGGTTCAGCGGTGTGGGAGCACCTTGCTAACAACAGGAATCAGCACTTTACCGGATGAGGGGGCAAACAGGGACTACATTGGCCGGCATCCTCAGTGCTGCCAGGAGGTGGCAACACATCACCCCATGCGCCGGAGCCGCACAAAAGCACCCTCTGTCTCCCAAGGTGTGGAAGCCCCTTGCTAACAACAGGAACTAGCACTTTACCCGACGAGGGGGCCAATCGGGACTACGTTGCCCAGCATCCTCAGTGATGCCAGGAGGCAGCACCGTGTCACCCCATGCGCCAGAGGCACACAAATGCACACAGGAGCCCCTTGCTAACAACAGGCACCAGCACTTTACTCGACGAGGGGGCAAATCGGGACTACATTGTCCAGCATCCTCAGCAATGCCAGGAAGTGAAATCGCGTCCCCCCAGGTCTCCGAGGCGCACAAAAGCATCCTCGGGGTCTCGCGGTATAGGAGACCATTACTAACAATAGGCATCAGCACCTTACCCGATGAGGTGGCAAACCGGGACTACATTGGCCACGCGTCACCCCACGTGCCAGAGGCGCACACAAGAACCCCCGGGCTGCAGCAGTGTGGGAACCCCTTGCTAACAACAGGCACCAGTAGTTTAGCGGATGAGGGAGCAAACCAGGACTACATTGGCCAGCATCCTCAGTGCTGCCAGGAGGTGGCAACGCATCACCCTACGCGCTGGAGGTGCGCAAAAGCACCCTTGGGCTCCTGCGGTTTGAGAGCCCCTTGCTAACAACAGACACTAGCACTTTACCCGACGAGGGGGCCAATCGGGACTACGTTGCCCAGCATCCTCACTGACGCCAGGAGGCGGCAACACGTCAACCCATGCGCCAGAGGCGCACAAAAGCAAGCAGGAGCCCCTTGCTAACAACAGGCACCAGCAGTTTACCAGACAAGGGGGCAAACCGGGACTACATTGCCCAGCATCATCAGCGATGCCAGGAAGTGACATCGCGTCACCCCACGTCGCCGAGGCACAAAAAAGCACCCTTGGTCTCCCGCGGTACAGGAGCCCATTACTAACAACAGGCAACAGCACCTTACCGGATGAGGGAGCAAACCGGGACTACATTGGCCAGCATCCTCAGCGCTGCCAGGAGGTGGCAAAGTGTCAACCCACGCGCCAGAGGCTCACAAAAGAACTCCCGGGCTGCAGCGCTGTGGGAGCCCCATGCTAACAACAGGTACCAGTAGTTTACCGGATGAGGGGGCAAACTGGGACTAAATTGGCCAGCATCCTCAGTGCTGCCAGGAGGTGGCAACGCATCACTCCATGCGCCAGAGGCGCACAAAAGCACCCTCGGGCTCCCGTGGTGTGGGAGCCCCTTGCTAACAACAGGCAACAGCACTTTACCCGACGAGGGGGCCAATCGGGACTACGTTGCCCAGCATCCTCAGTGACGCCAGGAGGCGGCAACACGTCAACCCATGCGCCAGAGGCGCACAAAAGCACGCAGGAGCCCCTTGCTAACAACAGGCACCAGCAGTTTACCCGACAATCGGGCAAACCGGGACTATATTGCCCAGCATCCTCAGCAATGCCAGGAGATGGCATTGCATCACCTCACGTCCCCAAGGCACACAAAAGCATCCTCGGGCTCCCGCGGGGCAGGAGCCCCTTGCTAACAACAGGCACCAGTACTTTACCCGACGAGGGGGCAAACCGGGACTACATTGCCCAGCATCCTAAGCAACGCCAGGAGACCGCAATGCGTCACCCCACATGCTAGAGGCGCAGAAATGCACCCTCGGGCTCCCGCAGCGCGGGAGCCCCTTGTTAACAACAGGCACCAGCACTTTATCCGATGAGGGGGCAAACAGGGACTACATTGCCCAGCATCTTCAGCGATGCCAGGAGGCAGAAACACGTCACTTCATGCGCCAGAGGTGCAAAAAAGCACCCTTGGGGATTCTGCGGCACAGGAGCCCCTTGCTAACAACAGGCACCAGCACTTTACCCAACGAGGGGGCAAACCGGGACTACATTGCCCAGCATTCTCAGCGACGCCAGGAGGCGGCAATGCCTCATCCCACATGCCGGAGGCACAAAAAAGCACTCTCGGGCTACAGCAGAGCAGGAGCCCCTTGCTAACAACAGGCACCAGCACTATACCCAGCGAAGGGGCAAACCGGGACTACATTGCCCAGCATCCTCAGCGATGCCAGGAAGTGACATCGCGTCACCCCACGTCCCCGAGGCACACAAAAGCACCCTCGGGCTCCCGCGGTACAGGCTAACAACAGGCACCAGCACCTTACCCGATGAGGGGGCAAACCGGGACTACATTGGCCAGCATCCTCAGTGCTGCCAGGAGGTGGCAATGCGTCACCCCACGCACCAGAGGCGCACAAAAGAACCCCCGGGCTGCAGCGGTGTGGGAGCCCCTTGCTAACAACAGGCACCAGTAGTTTACAGGATGAGGGGGCAAACTGGGACTACATTGGCCAGCATCCTCAGTGCTGCCAGGAGGTGGCAACGCATCACCCCATGCGCCGGAGGCGCACAAAAGCACCCTTGGGCTCCAGCGGCGTGGGAGCCCCTTGCTAACAACAGGCAACAGCACTTTACCCGACGAGTGGGCCAATCGGGACTACATTGCCCAGCATCCTCAGTGATGCCAGGAGGCGGCAATGCGTCACCCCATGCACCAGAGGTGCACAAAAGCACGCGGGAGCCGCTTGCTAACAACAGGAACCAGCACTTTACCAGACGAGGGGGAAAATTGGGACTACATTGCCTAGCATCCTCAGCAACGCCAGGAGGTGGCAACGCGTTACCCTATGCGCCACAGGTGCACAAAAGCCTCCTCGGGCGCCTGCGGCACGGGACACCATTGCTAACAACAGGCACCATCACTTTAGCCGACGAGGGGGCAAATTGGGACTACACTGCCCAGCATCCTCAGCGATGCCAAGAGGCATCAACGCATCACATAGGGGGCACATAAAAGCACCCTCGGGCTCCCGCGGAGCCGAAGCCATTTCCTAACCACAGACACCAGCACTTTACCAGACGAGGGGGCAAACCGGGACTACATTGCCCAGCATCCTCAGTGACACCAGGAGGTGGCAGCGGGTCACCCCACATGTCAGAGGCACACAAAAGCACCCTTGCTCTCCCGCCGCACAGGAGCCCCTTGCTAACAACAGGCACCAGCACTTTACCCGACGAGGGGCCAAACTGGGACTACATTGCCCAGCATCCTCAGCGATGCCAGGAGGCGGCATCATGTCACCCCACATCACGGAGGCACACAAAAGCACCCTCGGGCTCCCCCTGTGCAGGAACCCTTGCAAACAAAACAACAGGCAGCAGCACCTTAACCGATGAGGGGGCAAAGCAGGACTACATTGGCCAGCATCCTCAGCACTGCCAGGAGGTAGCAACGCATCACCCCACGCGCCGGAGGAGACAAAAGCACCCTCGGGCTCCCGCGGCACGGAAGCCCCTTGCTAACAAAAGGCACCAGCACTTTACCCGACGAGGGGGCAAATTGGGACTACATTGGCCAGCATCCTCAGCGACGCCAGGAGGTGGCATCGTGTCACCCCACGTCACCGTGGCACAAAAAAGCACCCTCGGGACCCCCTTGCTAACAACAGACACCAGCGCTTTACCTGACAAGAGGGCAAACCGGGACTACATGTCCACCATCCTCAGTGATACCAGGAGGCAGAAACACGTCACCCCATGTGCCAGAGGTGCAAAAAAGCACCCTGGGGCTCCCGCTGCACGGGACCCCCTTGCTAACATCAGGCACCAGCACTTTGCTCAACGAGGGGGCGAACCGGGACTACATTGCCCAGCCTCCTCAGCGATGCCAGGGGGTGGCATCACGCCACCCCACGTCCCCGAGGCACACAAAAGCACCCGCGGGCTCCCACGGTGCGGAGCCCCTTGCTAACAACAGGCACCAGCACCTTACCCGACAAGGGGGCAAGTCGGGACTATATTCCCAGCATCCTCAGCAATGCCAGGAGGTGGCAACGCGTCACCCTATGCGCCGAAGGCGCTCAAAAGCACCCTCGGGCGCCTGCGGCGCGGGACCCCCTTGCTAACAACAGGCACCAGTACTTTACCCGACGAGGGGGCAAACCGGGACTACATTGCTCAGCATCCTCAGCGACGCCAGGAGACCGCAATGCGTCACCCCACATGCTGGAGGCACAGAAAAGCACCCTTGGGATCCCGCAGCACGGGAGCCCCTTGCTAACAACAGGCACCAGCACTTTATATAACGAGGGGGCAAACCGGGACTACATTGTCCAGCATCCTCAGCGATGCCAGGAGGCAGAAACACGTCACCCCACGCGCGAGAGGCGCAAAAAAGCACCCTGGGGCTCACGCGGCACACAAGCCCCTTGCTAACAACAGACACCAGCACTTTACCCGACGAGGGGGCAAACCGGGACTACATTGCCCAAGATTCTCAGTGATGCCAGGAGGCGGCAATGCATCCCCCCACATGCCGGAGGCACACAAAAGTACCCTCGGGCTCCAGCAGAGCAGGAGCCCCTTGCTAACAACAGGCAGCAGCCCCTTACCCGATGAGGGGGCAAAGCGGGACTACATTGGCCAGCATCCTCAGCACTGCCAGGAGGTAGCAACGCATCACCCATGCGTCGGAGGCGCACAAAAGTACCCTCAGGCTCCCATGGCACAGAAGCCCCTTGCTAACAACTGCACCAGCACTTTAGCCGACGAGGGGGCAAATTGGGACTACACTGCCCAGCATCCTCAGCGATGCCAAGAGGCGTCACCGCATCACCCTATGCATAGGAGGCACATAAAAGCACCCTCGGACGCCCGCGGTGCCGAAGACCCTTGCTAACCACAGACACCAGCACATTACCAGACGAGAGGGCAAACCGGGACTACATTGCCCAGCATCCTCAGTGACACCAGGAGGCGGCAGCGCATCACCTCACATGCCGGAGGCACACAAAAGCACTCTTAAGCTCCCACCGTGTAGGAGACCCTTGCTAACAACAGGCACCAGCACTTTACTCGACGAGGGGGAAACCGGGACTACATTGCCCAGCATCCTCAGCGGTGTCAGGAGGCGGCATCGTGTCACCCCACGTCCCCGAGGCACACAAAAGCACCCTCGGGCTCCCGCGGTGCAGGAGCCCCTTGCTAACAACAGGCACCAGCACCTTACCTGATGAGGGGGCAAACTGGGACTACATTGGCTGGCATCCTCAGCGCTGCTAGGAGGTGGCAACGCATCACCCCATGTGCCAAAGGTGCACAAAAGCACCCTCGGGCTCCCGCGGCACGGAAGTCCCTTGCTAACAACAGGCACCAGCACTTTAGCCGACGAGGGGGCAAATTGGGACTACACTGCCCAGCATCCTCAGCGATGCCAAGAGGCGTCACTGCGTCACCCAATACATAGGAGGCGCACAAAAGCACCCTTGGGCTCCCACGGTACCAAAGCCCCTTGCTAACCACAGACACCAGCACTTTACCACACTAGGGGGCAAACCGGGACTACATTGCACAGCATCCTCAGTGACACCAGGAAGCGGCACCGCGTCACCCCACATGTCAGAGGTGTAGGAGAGTAGGAGCTGCACTTATGTTGCCCCCACTTTTTTTCTGATGTATACACTGGTTTCTGTTAAATCAATGAGGACATTGTTCCATGTTGGCGGTGAAAACAAAATTAGTGAACACCTGCTCAACAAAAGAAGGAGTAAAAAGACAAAGAAGAGAGAGAGAGAGAGAGTGTAGAGGGGGGGGGGAAGTAGAGGGGAGGTAGGGGTGAAGGTGAAAAGAGGCAGAGAGAACTATCCCCAGTATCAAGGATCCAATCCCGAAGGGGAGGACTCAATAAGGCCTCTTGTTGGCCCTCACACACCCCAAAGGATGTCTTGCTTGCTTCATCATTGGGCTTGTTATTGCTCCTCGTCGGGCCGAAGGGTCTCTTTGTTTGAGGTCTTTTAAAGAGAAAAGCCGATAGGTGAGTGCGAGTGTGTGGGATAAAAATGGTGGTGGATCCAAGAGGTAGGTGGTTACGTGCGTGCAAAGTGTGTGGATAAAATTACCTAGGGGTGTCCAAAAAACGCTGTTTTAATGTAACGGGACCCCTGGTAAAGTAAAAAGACCGGTAGGTCGGGGAGTCACTAATGAGCGCAAGGTGCTAGTGTGACTCATAAAGAGGTCGACATGTTTCACGCCTAATAAGCTTGGGAAGGTCAGTGGCGTTTCTTCAGGACCTAGTTGAGTGAAAGGGTGTGCACGATACAGACGGGGGTTCCAGGAATTGGAAGGGTAACCCGCGTCAATGGAAGGTGGTGTAAGGTACAGAACTGCGGGGTACAATGACCGAGTTAGCAGTGTGAGTCAAAGAATGATCTCTACGAAGCGTACCGAACTTGTGTTACCGTCGTAAGTGTTAGTGAGGGCTTCATAGGTATTGCCGTGGCTGCCTGCGCCCTATTTGGGTTGCGTCGGGGGCCGGCTCATTCAGCACCTACCCTCTGCCAGCGGCTGCCACTGGTTTCTGGCCTAGTCTGGCTGGGTCCCTGTTAATCAGGGCCCCGGTCTCTCTGTTCTCTCTAAACAACTTGGTGTGCATATTATATGCACTAGTGATTGGATACTGTGGTACCTTATGAGCCCCTAGTATATGGTACCTTAGGTACCTAGGGCATTGGTACTTCACAGGCCTGTCAGGGGCTGCAGCATGTATTATGCCACCCCTGGGAAGCATTCTCAATCCGACACCACAGGCCTGCTACTGCAGCCTGTGTGAGGTAGTGTTAGCACTCCTCACTGAGGTATAGGTTTCTATATCTCACCATACACACACATATAAACCTGTCAGCCACCTGTATGGCAGGCCCTATCAATCCTGTGGGCAGGGTGCTTGGTTTACTATGTGAGGGGGTGCCTCTGCATGAGCAGGACCCCTCTGCAGCTACCAGAGTCTATTCTCTATAGCTGTTTGTGGATGCGGTTAAACCATATACTTTTAAGTGCATTATAACCATGCGGTAAATGCTAACTTTGGAATGACTGCATCAAAACATGTTGTGTTTGGTGTCAAACAACTTGGAATCATACCCCCACACCAGTAACTGGTGTGGGAGTATGATCCCACCCTTCTAGAGGGGATGATATGTACCCACTGTACTTAACGACAGAAATCCTATAGAGCCCTGGCATCACAAAATGGATGCCACCAGCACAGACACTGGGCTGCCCTCCTGCTGCTGATTGAAACTCGCAGTGGAGGAGGCCCAACAAAAGGCATCCTGTCACAGGGAGGTGTCTCCACCCTCCAGACAGGATTTAGTGTATTGGAGCTGGGTGGGTGCACTCTTAGAGTGCTTTGAAATCCTGCACTGGGGGAGCAGTAGGCTCCTCTGTGCATATGCCAGCTCAAACCGGTTCAGGGGCTACCTGCCCCTGCTCTGGCGCGAAACTGGACAAAGGGAAGTGGGTGTAACCACCAACTACCCTGACCCTCCTAGAGGAGTGGTCATAGAGCCAGTCCCTCCCCTATCTTCACTATAAGATAGCAAGCATTGCCAATGCAATTCAGCTTTCCCTGGACGACGCTCTACAAAGAAGAATCCTGGCCCTTCAACATTCCACTACCTTTGGAAGACAGAAGAATCTCCCTTGGAGTCAAGGAGTGACTCCCCTGCTTGGCAGGCAGCAAAAACCTTAATCAACGGTTGCAAACTTTCCCGCTCCCGCCGGAGTTCGAAGTCCCTGCTGCCCCGGAAGTAGATTTCCTGACTTCTTGACAGCCATTGTGAGACTCCAGCAGAGCTGTGGCGAGTGGACCCCACGAGTGATGAGGAACAGCAATACCCGGGGACCGTGCACTGTTGTCGAGTGCAAACCCTAAACAACGTTCTACGAACTTGTGCATTGGACCATCTGTGGCCCAAGCCTCCAGCAGGTCTTGCACCACAAATCAGCTGCCTACCCCGTCCCGAGTGACCGTGGGCTCCTGTGAAGCATTTCCTGAGGAGGCGTCTTCGCGATCACTTGCCCGTTGGCTAGTGGGTCCCCCGAAGACTTTCTCATCGACTCTAAGGGCTCCCCTGGTTGCTCCAGGCCTGCACTCACTTTCCTTTGCTGGGTGAGTCCATCAGACCTTGCTGGTCTGCACAATCGACTTTCTTCAGTCTACACGAGACTTGCAGTTGCCACGGCTTGTTGGCTCCAATTCGGTTGCCGACACCGCCATCAGCTACAGACGTCGAGGGACACTCGAAATCCAGCTGCTGGTCATCGTCAATCCCTCCTGGACCTCATGAGCGAAGAGTCAAAACACCATCGACGACCTGAATCAACGCGACATCTGTGGTCATCCATCTTGCTAGCCACCGGTCACTGGTAAGTGACTTTGAACACTGTTCCTTCAATTTTCAGGTCTTCAGCATCTTGAATCCACCTTCGGATTCCACCGGACACTTCTTCAGTCGACGCAAGCAGCAAGTCTTCTTTGGTCTCCATAGAAAACAGCGACACGACCCGACACCAAAAGACACCTATGCCCCGGCTTCCCTGGGTGAGGTAACTCGTGCACTCCAGTGCCCTAGTGTGTGTTGGCCCTCGAAGTACTTACCTTGTAAGTGGCTTGCTTGTAGACTTCCTCAAAGTACCCTAAAACTTTAAAAATCAAACCGCGACTTGTACTATTATAATCAATAGGAAACCCTCAGCTGTGTTCACACACTGCACGCGTCTCCCGTGGGCCTGTTACTTACCTGCTAACACTGCAGAAGTGAAGCCCCAGCGATTCCCCAGGCCCTAGGCCTTGTCATTTTGCAAGTCGACATCCTTATACTACTTTCTTAGTATATGGTCTGGTACGCCCCTAGGGCTCCAGCCATATTTGTGCCTAATTTATTGTGAAACATTGGCATTTGAATGTGTACCTGGTTTCTAATCTCATAAAGAGATTAGTAGAGTGTGTGTAGTAATAAATACATATATATTTGATATATACCTGTGTGGTGTTCTTTCATTTGGTAATTCAAGAGATTATAACGTAAAACAAGCTGCTTTACATTCCTCAGAGACTCAGCCTGAAGGCTGCTCTCCACAGCTACCACTAGGATAGCTATCTTTAAAAAGTCTTAAACCTATCTACCATAAGAGTCGAATGGGACTGGTGCAAGGTGGCCACTATAACTAGTGACCAGCATATGCCAGGCCAACTTCTCACAATGTGCCCTAGCCCACGCAATAAATGGCTCCCAAATATCCTTTGGTCGAGATTTCGATGGCACCAACTCCCAGAAAGTGGTCAACTGTGAGTGGCCAAAAGTGACGTCTTTTTTCCAATCTTCTTTAGATGGAACTCTCCTACCTCCCCAATGAATGGCAACACGTCTTTTGGCATAAAGGAGTAGTAAAGCGTGCAGTTTCCTTACTTTGACAGGTGTGTCCTTAACGTACCCCAGTATCCCCTGTCTGGGATCCAGATCACCAGCCATCCCTGTTATTTGGTGTATAATACCGAACACATTGGACCAATACGTCTCCAATCGTGGGCAGTCCCATGCAACATGTAAGAAACCAGCCTGAGCCATCCCGCATCTCCAGCAACAATCATTATCTTTTAGACCTATTCGGTGCATGTGGGTAGGTGTCCTATAAAATCTGTGAAGGAATTTAAAATGTATTAGACGAAGCTTGTAGTTAGGGGAGAGGGCAATTAGCTGACTGCAACAGTACAACCATTGGTCTTCCGTGAGCGGAGGCTGTAGGTCCTCATTCCAAGTCATGAATGCCTTGGGCTTCAAAACGGATGCCGATGTCTGCATATGTGTGTATATCCTAGTAATGAGACGGCCAGGGGAAATCGTTTTAAGTACATGCTCTAAAGCACTTAAAGTTGGGGGGGCCTACGGAAAAGTGGTATCTAATGAACGGCATGCTGCTTTGAGCTTGTGATATACAAATAATACAGAAAAGTCCACCGGCCCGTCCCCCATCGTTGCAGGGGGAGGACGAAATGAACCCTCGGGATAGAAGTCGTCGAAGGTGTTAAGTTTAATTCTGCGCGCCAATTCCCTTCCAATTGTGGTTCCCATGGGAAACAGCATCGGATTATGAGCTAGGGGCATTGCTGTGGCATATAAGATGGGAGAACCAGTTCTCTTCCGCAGCTCGTTCCAGGCCCAACGTAGTGTCTCCACAGTATCTATGTCTTCCTCGGGGAATTTATACTCCTTTTATAGAGCAACCTGTAGAGGAAGGGGGGATGCTATGGCCGCCTCAACCGCCACGTGAGGCTGAAAAGGAGTTGGGTGTACCGAGTAGTGTAGAAACTGAGCTTGTGCGCTCCATGCACACAACTGCATGTCAGGAGCACCCATTCCACCCTGTCTCAACGGGAGTGTTAATAGGTCCCATGAGATTCTTGCCTGTCCACCCGCCCATACCAGGGAGATCAACAGGGACCTCAACATTTAAAAAAAGGCTTGTGTGAGGACCAGGGGGAGATTAACAAATAAATAAATAAATTTCGGCAGCACCACCATTTTGACCAGCGCTATTCTCCCAGCCAAAGAGAGCGGGAGCCCTGCCCATGCAGTTATCTTGCTTTCCAGCCAAGTGACAGCACGCCCATAATTCATATTCCACAGGATCTGTTTGTCTCTACTAACCCATATTCCTAAATATTTCACAGGTTCCACTGTCCACCTAAGCGGGAACTCAGAAGGGCTTTGAGTAGTGTTATCCGTCAATGTAAAGATGACAGATTTAGCCCAGTTGATCGAGATTCCCGAGAGGCCCCCAAATTTAATAAATTCCCTCAATAACGGATCCAAGTTTAATGCAGGATCTGACACATATAGCGTAACGTCGTCTGCATATAGTGAAATTAAAAGACTACGGGCACTAAAACCAATTCCCTTCGCAGTGTGATGCTGCCTTATCCGCGCTGCGAGGGGCTCCATCGCAATCGCGAAAAGTAACAGGGATAGCGGGCAGCCCTGTCTCATACCACGCAAGATGCTGAGGGGTTCCGAAAGTAGACCGTTCACCCTAACCCGTTTCCAGCGGCTTCGTATAAAGTAATCGTATGAGATTCATAAATAGTGGACTGAAGCCCATACAGCCCAGGATCGCAAATAGGTATGGCCACTCCAAAGTATCAAATGCTTTTGTAGCATCTACAAAAAACACGTCTGCCTGTATATCGGGATGAAGATAATGCAATACAGAAAACAAAGTTCTGAGGTTATGGGACGTTGACCTACCAGGAATAAATCCTGATTGGTCTGGACGGGCAACGAGTGGCAGCAGAGGCTTCAGTCTATTTGCAGTCAATTTGGCAAAAATCTTTACGTCCACATTTATCAAGGATAGCGGCCTATAGGAATCCAATTCATCCTCCGGCTTACCTGGCTTCAACAGTGTGATTATTATTGCTTCACACATTGATGGTGGAAGGACACCAGACTCACAGACCTCCACAAAAAGCTCAAACAACTGGGGTGCTAATTCCTCAACATATGCTTTATAAAAAGCAGTAGTGAGACCGTCTGAGCCAGGAGCTTTGTTCAATGGCAGACTTTTAATTACCTGTGCCACATCCTCTACTGTAAAGGGGAAATCTAAATAATCCCTGTCGGACTTGGGCCTTTTTGCAGGGTCATCCCTAAACTTTTTGCCTTCCTCCGGTATTTTTTCTGACCTGTTGTTGGCTGTTTTATGACTCTGGGCACCTTACCACTGCTGATCAGTGCTAAGGTGCATATGCTCTCCCTATTGTAAAATGTATACATTGATTGGTGTCCATCATTGGCTTATTTGGTTTACTATCAGCCCCTAGTAAAGTGCACCAGGAGTGCCAGGGCTTGTAAATGCAAATGCTGCTGGTGGGCTTGCAGCACTGGTTGTGCCACCCACAGAAGCGGCCTAGTAAAATGTGTCTAAGGTCTGCCACTGCAGAACCTGCGCGCGGTCTGGTAATGTCGCGCTGATTGCGCAAGTGCACCTACTTGCCAGTCCCCAAACCTTCCTTAACTACATATTAGTCACCCCTCTGGTAGGCCCAAGGGCAGGGTGCATTGTAGGTATAAGGTAGGACATGCCCTGATGTGTGTGGCATGTCCTAATAGTGAATTACAGCCATTTTCGTTTTTCACTATTGAAGGCTACCTGCTCTCCATAGGCCAGAATTGGCTGCTGGAATTACTACACGCTGTAATCCCAGTGGACTCAGAGAGCATGGTAGAAAGTCATGTTTAGTACGCCTGAACTCAGAATAATAAAATACTTCTTTTAGTAAAGTTTATTTTAATATCCTGTGTTTGTAAATACTACTTTTAGAAAGTTAGTATTTACTGACCTGGCCATTTCAGTCCGCCTCTGCTGTGTGTGTGTGAGTTCTGCCTAGTTACAGTGAAGAGCAGGGCTGGGGAATTCCAGGAGACAGGCTGGCTGCCAGGTGGTGGGTAGAGAGATTACACCAGGATGGGTGGGAGGAGTACACCTTGACTCTGAATAGACCTGTGCTCTGCCACCACAAAGCCGGCTCCGCCCCCTGTGGAGCGGCTGATGTCTCTGCACTGCTGCTGAAAGGAAAGTCGCAGGTCAGTACCTGCTCTGAAGTAGTCAAAATAAAGGGTAAACCCATATAGTCACTGGGACCTGGGTATAGAGCAGTATAAGAATAGTGGTCCCAGTATACAAGATCATTCAATATAAAACAATTAAACAAACAATGTACCAAGAAAACTCTTTAGGAAGGTTCAAATGCCTATTTAATCACATTGAACACAAATTAATAGTTATGACTGAGCTCCATAGTACAGACAATATTGAAATATCATAGCAGTGCCCAGGAAGGAGGAATGGGGGTAGGGAGGTGGGTGATGAAGTGTAGGGTTTGGAGGGAAGTGAATACAAAAAAAAAAATTTTGGATGCATTGAGAACAAAATCAAATTTGAAGGCAAAATTAATTCACTGCCTTATTTACATTCCGATCAAATCATAAATCCAATATCGACAATTTTTAGAAAAAGCCATATATATGAAGAAAATCACAGTACATCCTGAACTGGTGATAATATTGGCAAAGATGTTGTGTCGACGTTTCGACCCCTTAAGGCATGTAGGTACTCATTGCGACCTTACGGGATGGGGTCTTCATCAGGACTGGAGTGCGTGTGGATGGGGGGTGAGTGTGGGCACCCAAACTGTCAGAAGACAGGACTCTGAGATGTCAAAGGATCATCAAAGGTAGAGGGTAGTAGACTCCTCGAGGGTAACGACAGAAGCGGGAAAAGGGTGAGGTTCCACTGATTCGCAGAAGAGCTTTGCTGTCGAATTACATCAGGAGGCTCCTATTGATCAGCACTCCCGGAGAGAAATCCATTGTGAGTAAGGCAAATGGGGATAAGTCACCACTGATTCACCATCAGGGAGTTAATCCTGCTTCTCCGGTCTCTGATCAATAGGAGCCTCCTGATGTAATTCGACAGCAAAGCTCTTCTGCGAATCAGTGGAACCTCACCCTTTTCCCGCTTCTGTCGTTACCCTCGAGGAGTCTACTACCCTCTACCTTTGATGATCCTTTGACATCTCAGAGTCCTGTCTTCTGACAGTTTGGGTGCCCACACTCACCCCCCATCCACACGCACTCCAGTCCTGATGAAGACCCCATCCCGTAAGGTCGCAATGAGTACCTACATGCCTTAAGGGGTCGAAACGTCGACACAACATCTTTGCCAATATTATCACCAGTTCAGGATGTACTGTGATTTTCTTCATATATATGGCTTTTTCTAAAAATTGTCGATATTGGATTTATGATTTGATCGGAATGTAAATAAGGCAGTGAATTAATTTTGCCTTCAAATTTGATTTTGTTCTCAATGCATCCAAAATTTTTTTTTTTGTATTCACTTCCCTCCAAACCCTACACTTCATCACCCACCTCCCTACCCCCATTCCTCCTTCCTGGGCACTGCTATGATATTTCAATATTGTCTGTACTATGGAGCTCAGTCATAACTATTAATTTGTGTTCAATGTGATTAAATAGGCATTTGAACCTTCCTAAAGAGTTTTCTTGGTACATTGTTTGTTTAATTGTTTTATATTGAATGATCTTGTATACTGGGACCACTATTCTTATACTGCTGAAAGGAAAGAGCAGAGTCACCACAACAAAGTGCTCCAAAACTGGACTGAGCCAGGCCAAGGCCCCCTGGCGACAAAGAACAAAAGAATTGTGCTATAAAAGAAGGAGCCCTGCTCCTAAGAAATCAGATCCTGTTTGCGCCAAGACGAACCTCTGCCTGAAGGAGAAGGACCTGGAGAAGCTGAAGGAGGAATACTGTCTCTCTGCCTGAGAGACTGGCCTGCAGTGGGTGCCTGTCTGCTGGAAGGAGAGGAAAAGACTAAAGGAAAAGACTTTGCATCAACTTGTGCTTTCAAACAATCTCCAAGGGCTTGCTTGTGAACTTGCCCCCTGAACTGCGCCCCAGGAACAGTGGGCGCTACCTTTTCCCCAGAAGAGGAGAAGCTGCTGGAAGCGATCCTGTAACGCTGACCCCCAGAGAACCTGTGTGCACCTCTTTCACTTTCCAAGCACCGCGACATCTGCCACCTGGGGCTACCACGAGCACCGCAAGGACCTGTCCACCTGGTCCCAGCACCGCAAGTAACTGCCCCTCCGAGCCGTAGCTCGCAACACGAAGAAAAGAACCTGAACGTCAAAACACCGAGCCTCTGCGACCCTGCACCGCCGAGATCACTGCGAGGACCTTCGACGCACTGGTGATCCCCTGGAAAGCTGACAGCGCGACGCGCTGAAGAGATCGCCCCCGAGCTGCCCCTCCTGCTTCTGCCCGTGATCGTGTGGCCGAGACTGTCCTGGAGCACCCCATGAAGCACCGCCGCCCACTGCCAAGAAGGGACGACAAAGCGACGTGGGACGCTCCTGCAAGGACCCCTGATGCTGCTGTGATCACCCCCTGTGCGAGGAATAAGGTACTGTGTGCGAGCGTGCTAAAGTACGACGCGCCCGCTGCTTGGTTCGGGCCATACTAGCGCTGTAGACCCACTACGCGACGAACGCGTAAATTTGGGAGCCTTTGTACGGTTCGAAATCAGCTGTTCGCACCGTACTGCCTTTGGAGACCCGCTACGGCGCTCACGCGGGAAGCGTGAGCTTTGGCAACCATCGTATCAGCTGTCCGAAGCGCTCCGGAGAAGTACGAGCCGTATTGCATTGAAAGACATTGACGGTGCTCACGCGAGAAGCGTGAGGTTTGGAGGGGCGTACCAGACGTGTACGACACGTACCTACGAGGGTACGGTCCGTACGGTTCACTGCCAGCGTACGCGTGCTCACGCGAGAAGCGTGAGAAACGGCAAACGTACTCGTGCTCACGCGAGAAGCGGCAAGACACCTCTAAAACCTTGTACAAAGCGTAACAAAGGTGCTACGAAGCACACAGAACCCCCAAGAAGCCTATTTTAAGTACAATTTTGCCATTTTAAGAACTGTGGGCTGCCTGAAAGCCTTCAAGAGTAACTGGAACATTATTTATACAAGAGAACTGTATTTTTGACAACCTGCCTAAAGAAATCTTTTATATAAAGAACTTTATTTTGATATAGATACAGCCTTGTGTCTTTGTGTGGTGGGGTGGTGATTATTGTGTGGGACAACTTGAACGCTTAACCTAATGCCCTCTGGAATCTAGCCTGACTGCTCGCGCCACGTTACCTAGAGGGTGAGCAGGGGTTATTTTTAAAGAGGTAATCCTACGCCCTGACTTAGATGAAAAGGGTCCCTGCTTGTCGCAAGTGCATACCTGCGCCAACCAGAGACCCCGGATTCTAACAATCCCTGTGTCTGTTACTCAACCATAGTAACTCTAAGGAATCAAGAAAGGGTAGCAGGCCTTCAGGGCTGGAATGCTGTGTGGTAGTATATAGCTTAGAATAAAAGCCAGTAAACTCATTTAATATTTCTCTCTGGCCTCTAATTAAAGACTGGTCTGCAGCCTTCAGCTCAGTAATAAAGGAAGTAGACCGTGGGGCGCGGAACATTGCCGCTAGCGTACTCCCAGGACTATCCCCCTCCCCATATCTCCTAGCCTGAGCATGTTTTCCTAGGAATTTGACTTCCCTTTTGGCCTCTTCCTCAAGTTCAAGTAGTTTCTCTTTCAACGTTGCCAGTTTATCAGACTCACCAGATGAGTAAAAATGTGTTTCCAGCTCTTTGATCTGCCTTTCTAGTCTATCTAGAGTCCCACGGATGGACTTCAACACCCCTGCCTGTCTGGCTATACAGTTCCCTCTCACCACAGTTTTAAAAGCTTCCCACAGCGTGGCCACTGATTCCACCGAACCCTTGTTCAAAGTAAAATAATAATTTATATCTCCTCTTATCTCTTCTTTAAAAGCGTCGTCCAGGAGACCATCCTGTGGCAGTCTCCAAGTGTACATTCGCGGAATGGAATTCGGCAAATCCAACCGAAGAAGACAGGGAGCGCGATCGGATAGAGAGCGGGGGAAATGTAAAACTTCCCTCGTCCACGTGGCTACATCAAGTGATATCAACCAATAATCTAGACGTGACCAAGCTTTATGGTATTCTGAGATACATGTTCCCTCCTGAACCGTCGGATGTATATGTCTCCAAATGTCCACTAAGTCCCCGTCTGATAATATGGCTCATAATGCAGCACTAGCCGAAGGGTGCAGTGTTCTAGAGACTCCTTTCCTGTCTAGTGTGTCAACAAGAATGGCATTGAAATCCCCCCCAAAGAATGGTATCACAGTTAGTTGCTGTCATCATGGCCCATACATGTTGAAAGAACTCGGGTGCGTCAATATTAGGTCCATATACCGCAACCAACACAGTTAGGTTACCACTTAGAGAGCCCTGTAAAATTATGAATCTGCCTTCCGGGTCTAGTTGCAGTGCACCCTCCTTCCAGTCCAGACCTCGCCTAATCAGCACGGCCACTCTTCAAGCATAGTTGGAATAAACAGCTGAGTACACTGATCCCCATCTATTATGTCTAAGTCTAGTGGAGGTAGGGATACCTAGATGCGTCTCCTGCAGCATGCATATATCAATGTGATGACGAAGCAGGTAGGCATGCACTAGTCGGGCCTTTCTACCATCATTCAACCCTCTTATGTTCCAGGTAAGAAAATGTAATGGAGTCATAGGTTGGCTATCACTATAATAGTCAGCGAATCAGTAAGAACCAAACAGTTCAGTATATATCATAGCACATGACAGTACTGTTGAAGCACTAAAAGCATAGATCTGGCAAACAACAAAACAAACCCCTTCCCCAGCCCGCCTCCCACTTCAACCCCCCAATCAGGTTGCAGAATTCCCATCCCAAAAATCAAGCTACAACTACTAGTGGGAGCTCTCCCCTGTGGGCGTAGAACCACCGGCATTCACCCCCGATTTCTCAGGGTGGCCGAGAACAGTTTGGTGGGTTGTACGTGCTACCAATCAGTATTAGGTTCCTAACAACCAAATCTACGACAGTTCCTAAAAATGGCGTGCACCGATTACGTGGGTTGCAAAAATAGTAGAACTAGGTGTGTCCCAACGAACCACAGCACACCATTCATATGAATATAGAGCACCTGAAGACAAATTGCACATAAAACAGTGTCACAGTGCATAGTCCAGTTATCGCATGTATCTAGGGAAAAAAAACAAGGGCCCCTTACTCAACAGTTACAAACCAAACCATGCAATTAGGAGATATCAAAGTTCGAATCAATCTCAGCATACTTCAATCATTGTCACTCTGAGTGGTCTCTTCTACTATCGACCCTTTGGGACGCTACCTGGACGACTTCCCACCAACATGCTTCGCAAATTTAAGTGCTGATTTGGCGTCCGTGAAAAAGTGAACTGACCCATCGTACGTAACCTTAAGCTTGGCGGGATATAAAAGAGCATATGGGATCTGGGCCTGCATTAGGAGACGTTTAGCCTGAAGGACCTCACGCCTCGCTGCCTGCACAGCTGGAGTGAGGTCTGGGAAGAAGGAGATGTTGTTGCCACCATACGTAGTCCCCCCTTCCCCCGGGCGAGGTGCAGGACAGCGCCCCGATCTTGATAATTGACCATCCTTGCCAAGATGGGTCTAGGTGTAGCTCCAACCGGCGGCCTGGGTCCCAGAGCACGGTGGGCCCTCTCCACGGCAAAGACCGAGAAAAGGTGTGGCTCAAACAGCTCATGGAGCATATCCGCCACGTAGGTCTCCATCTTTACAATCGCTGTTGTCTCCGGTACCCCAGTGATGCATAAATTGTTGCGGCGGGACCGGGCCTCCAAATCCTCATTCTTTGCCCTGATTACGCCCAACACTTTGTCCATCTGGAGGAGTTGTTCTTTTGTTTCTACTTGGAAGTCGTGAAAATCCGAGGCCCGGTTCTCAAGCGCATCCAGCCGAGTTTTATGCGTTCCCACCTGTGATTTGACAGCATCCAATTGAGAGGTCAGCATGTCCAGTTTATTATCAATGTTTCGGAGACTGGACCTCATCTCCAGCATGAGGGTGCGTAAATCTTCCCCCTGGTCCTCCGTTTGGTGATCAGGCGGACCGCTTGCCCCCGCCTCCGGGTCATTCTCCGTGAGCCTCGTGCTCCGCCGTGGATCAAAAGTGAGCTTCAGTTGTTTTGGGTCCTGTTTACCCATGCCGCAGACCATGACGTGGAGCTAGTAGGAGTTACTTTCCAATGATCTACAGACAGACAGGCGGTGCCTAGTACGGGTGAATCCACAGAACACCCCCTTATCCAACGGAGAGTCCACCAGGCACCGTCCGCTCACCAGCCCCACTACACTGCGGCTGAACAGTGGCAGTTAGTCATTTACCCCTCACACTCACTTACAGCGAACTGCGACACCATTGCAGCCTCTGCACTGCTGGTCCTGTGGAAACATAGAGGGAGACCTTACAGCGCGCACAATGCCCACCGGTCCAATACCACCTCCTTGAGGGATGATTACTGCAGTCAATATTTGGCAGCAGGGCAAAAGCGTAGCTAAGCGCTGGTTGCACTTTTCATAAATGGGAGCCACCAGCAGCAGTTCTTCAAGGCCCCACTATCACCAGCATGCAATTTGCAACAGTCAGAATATTCAAGGCCATGCCGCTACACAGCGCACCCCTAGCCCCCGCTCACTCCGGCTCCGCCGATGCGGTGATCACTGCAGCAGATAAAACAATAGTGTCTCCTTTACCGCTCCCGCTAGGGCCGCCGGTGCCGGCACAAAATGGCCGCCAACGCGTCACTCGGACCTCCGCCACACGATACCTCCTCACCTTCCGAATGACTACAGGAGATCATGATGCGCGGAGCTGACACCACTCACCGGCGGCCGCCAGCCGCCCAACGGAGTCACCAGGATCTTTCACCCGTCTCCCCCGCCGCCGATGGGATCGCAGGCCAGAGACAGGGAGTCCGAGGCCTACCACGGCAGTCGCGCTGCGGCCTCAAGTTTCACCGCAGCTGGCCTCGCGGGTCCAGTCCTCCGTGTATCAGGAGCCAGATCTTCGCCGCAGGGGAACCACCAACGTCGAGGAACGGCTCGCCAAATGCAGCCCACCTTGAGACATAGGTCAGGAGAAATGAGCACCGTTAATGCCCACCAGTAAAGCGGATCGTCAGCAGGATGTTGTCTCGGCCAGCGGAGCTCACCTAGCAGACTGCCATTTCGCAGCTCGGCAGGCCACCCCCCCCCCGACATTTGATAAAACTTTGAATAAGTCAACAGCTGGCGTGCCTGGATGACTTCTGAAGAACTTTTGAGATTCATTTGGTCATCAGAAGAAGCCTATGCTGCCCTTCATAATACAAGTTTAGCAAAACAAATCGCATCGCATTCCTAAATCGCGCACATAATTACAAAGCACACATAATAAGCAGTAATAGGAACTAATCACACATGAGTTTATGGTGTAAACACGCTCGACGTTTCTGCCAGTTTTCTTTGTAAGTTTACAGAGGCACTTAACGATGCTACACTTTTGAGCGCTGTTTAAATCCCTAAAGCGCAGAACCTGAGCTCAGTGGAACAGATTGAGAGCGGAGCATAAACAAAATTTAATGAGAAGATTCCCGTTAGACTGGTGCTGACAGATGCTGGGAGGGTGAACTGGGCATCGAAAGGGCGCAGTGCTTGCATCCATCTAGGATAGGCACCAGCTGCGCTAGTTTTGCACTCCGCCCCCACTGGTCGGAGAGGAAGTGGCAGCACGCTCTAGTGTATGCTTCAATGAGCCTTGCTATTCACTTATTCATACAGTGGGGCAGGGTGAATACAAAATGAAACAAGCGTCCTTCCCTCCTTAGATGCTGCCCGGGAAGGCAGTGTGCTGCCTACCCACGGTCCCCGCTTTTTCTATCCTTAGTGAAAGCACTTGGTCCCTGTGCTAATAAGTAACTGAACATTCTGGGAGGGGTGTAAAGAAGAACCACTGTCCGGGAACAGAAGTATGGAGCCGCATGAGGGCTCCGGCAGAAGAGGGTGGGTGGCATAAACGCCGCCATGGGGTAAAGGTCCGCTGTCAGGGGAGGAGGGCTCTAGAGATGCAATCCTCTCACTGAGTGGGGGCGTTGCGGTTAAGTTAGGAAGGTGGGGTGAGGGGAGTAGAAGGTGATCCCCCGCTGTGTACTGGTTCAAGAAAGGAACCCCTCGCTATTGCCTTCGCCCACCCAATGCGTCAATACCTGCAACTACGGCCTGCGAAACCTACTTCCCTCCCACTGTTCTAGCTTTGACCCGAGACCAGCCAGCGAGGCTCCCTGGTCACGGCAGAGGGCTACGTACACACTCACGGGCCCTCAGCCATGACCCCTGGACACCTGCCCCAACCGACCAGTTGACTTACGCCCACAACATCCCCTGCTCCGCAGGGCCCCCGCGGCACTCACCTGAGAGCATGTCGATGGCGTTCATCGTCCAGGTCTCATCGGGGCATTCCACTAAGGCGTAGCCTAACTTAAGCAGAAACTGCCCGGTGAACGGGATTTTGGACTCATTAAAGAGGCTCTCCAGGTGCCCGATGTACAGCTTGCTCATCTTTTTCTGTGTGGAAACGGCAACCAAACGCGTTCCACAACCAACTGGGTTTCACTCGAGAAGCAAAAAAAAAACACAAAACCAAATCAACGCCGTCACGCATATACAGGATTTGAAAAAAGAGCAGGTTGAATAGTTAAGTGGAATTGAAAACGTGTGCGAAATAAAAAATAGAATGCCTTAATTGCATCCCAGGATGTGTAAATAACAAGCGTGGTCCCGAAAGTGAAAGAGGACCATGCTGTTTGTCTTTATGGGGCCATGTGTTTCAAATTTGAAACACATGGTCCCATAAAAATAAGATGCAAAGCAGGTCCGTCGGCTGCGCTGCCGCCTCAGGTGCAGGAAACCAGGGCTCGAGCCTTGAGGTGGTGTCCACATCCTGTGATTCTGGGTAAATCACTTAATCTCCCCGTGCCTGAATGTGTAATGTAAATACGGTGCTATGTAAAGCGCTCCAATACCTTCGGGTCGAGTTTGCGCTATATAAATATGGAACCAAAAACAAAAAAAGGCCACCAAGTCGGCTCGGAGGCGAAAGGGCGTCTCCAGAAAACCCCTATTTCCAATGGCAGGCCACTATTTAGCATAAACGGTGATGCCAGCCAATGGAAATGAGGGGTGGGGTTTAAAGACCTCTTTTGAAAGTCCTCCCTTACAAAATCTCTCCTGGAGGCGGAGCAAGGCTCTGCCCTGCAACGCCACGCGAGACCTAAATAGGACCATGACACAAGTCAATAAAAACAAGCATTTGCAATGCATTAGGTCTCGCATTTACGCGAGTTTGAGCTATTGACATTGCAAATAACAATGCTGTAGGAGAGTGGAATCTGACTAATGGTTGCCCCCAACTTTTTGCCTGGTATTTAAGTGGTTTTTGACTAATCTGGCTGGGATCCTGCTATCCAGGACCCCAGCCTATCTGCTTTCTCCCTAAAACTGTTGTGAGTACTCTAGGTACAAACATAATTGGATGCTGGGCATGCCCTACCAGTCCCTTGTAGATGGTACCCTAGGTACCCAGGGCATGGGTCCCCCAGTAGGCCTACCAGGGCTGCAGCACTTATTGTGCCACCCTGGGACAGCCACCCAAACTGACACCACCAGGCCACTACTGTAGCCTGGGTAAGGTGGTGCTAGCACCCCTCACAGGGATGTAGGTACCCTATGTCCCATACCATTACAACACATATACTCTCATAGGTCACCCCTATGGCAGGCCCTGATAATCCTACAGGGCTGGGTGCTGAGGTATGTGTGAGGGGGGACCCCTACGTGAGTAGGACCTCTCTGCAACCTTCGTAAAATCGTTACTGGGTTGTTTGTAGTGTAGCCATACCATATACTCTTAACCGCATTATAAGTTATTGCGTCATCGCTGTAACTTAGGAATGGCTACATAGAACCATATCGTGTTTGGTGTCAAACATGAAGGAATCATACCCCCGGTCCAGCCATGGGCATGGGGGCACGATTCCCCCTTGCTAGGAGGGTGATATGGGAAAAGCGGTAGAATTTGGACACCAATTTAAAAGTGCACATGTACCACAAAATGGCTACTGTCCGCCACCTACACGACTCTGGCTGGCTGTTGCTGGGGAAAACCCCAGCCTCGCCATCTGGACAATAGGGCTCCTGTGGCAGGGAGGTGCCAGCACCTCCCCAGACAGGATAATGTGGATTGGAACAGGGTGGGTGCACCAAATGTCCTTTCAGAGTTGCACGTAGGCAGCTGCAGAGCCCCAATTCTGCATACACCGCCTGGAACCGGTTCAGGGGCATCCTGCCCCTCGCCCAGGCGGGAAACACACAAAGGGGAGTGGGTGTAGCCACCCTTTCCCGCCTCTACTCTGATTGGTAGGCTCTATTTTGGACCATCCCCTAATCTTGGGGATATATGGGAATAACTTTGCCCTAGAGTTTTAGATTCGTACAGGACTTCACAGAACTGACCTTCGACGAGCTGCTGCCCAGCTGACTGAAGAAATCTCCCTTGGGATAAAGGAGTTATCCCCCTGCTTGGCAGGCACCTAAAAGACTACAAGATACCCGGTTGGAACTTCGTTGCTCTCACGACCTTCGACGCCTTCCAGCAACCTCGAGGTGGGTCTCCAGTGCATCCCAGCGTCCTGTGAGTGTGCCCAGCAAGTCTGAGCACCCTGGACTACGTGGGTGTCGAGATCCTCGCATACCCCGAGACACCGGCCACCTCTTGTCCAGCACACGACCCCGACCAGTGGGGAAGTTGTGCTTTGGCCCATTTCTGAGCCAACCATCCAGCAGCATTTGTGCCGACTCTCAGCTCCCTGGCCCGCTCCAGTGGCCCGTGGGAGCCCTTTTACGCACTCCATTTTGCTGCCTTCCGCGGTCCCTTGTCTCTCGACTTGTGGGCCCTGAAGGAGGACAATCTTCTTTTCCAAGAGTTCCCCTGGTTGCTCCAGGCCTGCTCTACGCTCCCTGCAAAGGAGAGCACCCTCAGACCTCGTGGGTCTGCACCAGCAGCTGCTTTGTTCATCTTGCGTGGGTTGCGGTTGCCAATGCTTAGTGGATCCAATCGGGACACTAACACCGCAGCGACCCTCAGCCGACGTGGGACAGTCGCCCTCCAGAAGCTGGCCTTCCTTGAAGCCTCCCGGAGCCCGTGACTGCAGAGCCCAGCTGTACCTTCCACACCTGAAGCACCCGACATCCACGAGTTCCTTCCTGTGAGCTCCCTGGTCACTGTGCTGTGACCCAGACTCTGTCCCCTCTGCTTTCAGGTTCATCTTTATCTTCTCTTCAACTTTAATCTTCACGACTTCAACGACGCTTTCAGCTAGCAGCAGTTTGGACTACTTTTCCATAGAAAATCAGCCCGCGACCCGACACCAGAATCGACCTATGCACCTGGCTTCCCTGGGGCAGGTAACAGTGGTACTTCGGTACTTCCGTGGTGGTGGGCTCTCCAAAACCTTAAGTCTCAAGCCTTAACTTTGTACAGTTGTTAGAAGTGTCCTTAAACCTTAATTATTCAACCGCTACATTCTCCATAGGCTAACATTGCGATCCCGATAGCAACTTCTCGCACTGCACACGCCTCCCGTGGGTCCCCTTCCTCTTAACTGTGGGTGGATTCTGAAGGGGCCAGCGATCCTGAATGCCCTAGGCATTGCCTGTAGAATTGTCGTGGTTCTTATACCACTATTTTAGTATATGGTTTGGTCCCCCCCTGGGGCCCATTGATTTCTGTGCTATTTATTGTGTTTATAAATGCTTGTTTGAAGTGTAACTTTGCCACTAGCCACATAAAGTGACTGTGGGATTCTGTCTAGAATAAATACATATATTTTATATATATACCTGTGTGGGCTACTCTTTCATTTGGTTATTCAAGAGGTTATTATGGTAAAACAATAAGCTTAACACTCCTTCAAGACTTAGCCTGAAGGCTGCTCTCCACAGCTACCACTAGGATAGCTTTCTTTAAAGGTTGTCTTAAACCTATCATCAATAGGAGTCGAATTGGACTGGTGCAAGGTGTCCCTATAACTAGGAACAGCATATGCCAGGCCAACTTCTCACATTGGTGTGCAGCGGTTGGATTCAAGCTTGCCATTGTTTTACCAGATAACAAATTGAATTTCTAAAGTGAAAGCCACAAGGTACCAAAGGTACATATAAATTCAAGCTAGAATACAATAAGTTCTACTGAACTTAGAGTTGTGTGTAGAGGGTTTAGCACACCTTGACTACAACTCAAGAGAGGGTTCAGTAGGCCACATTTAGTGTAGGTAGATACATCACTACACTAAACATGTCTTCAGGTGCAGGTGCCACTAAGGCTATGGAAGGACCCCAGAGGGTCCCAGTAGATAAGTATGATAATTTCTCCTTTGCAGAGCTCAGGGAAATGTGCACCCTTAGAAAACTGAAGACAAACAAAGGTGCCAACACACAACGTCTCAGGGAAATCCTGCTCATAGCAGACTTTATGGAGTCCATAGGGTCCAGAGGGACAGACAGAGTGGGTGGGCATCCTTCAGAAGAGGACACTCCCAGAGTGGACTCTGATGAGGAACAGGAAGAGGATGAAAGTCCTGACCTGGAAGAAACAAACCACTCACAACATGGAGGTGATGGCTCAAGAGGCACTCCCTCCACCCTTAAAAGGAGAGTGGTGGATCCAAGAAGGAACAGATCCCCCTCAGTCGGATCCAACCATTCTAGGAGATCCAAAGGGTCCTCTGCCTCTTCTCAGAGAAGAGAATCCTCTCATGAGAGGAAATGCAGACTGATCAAATTTGAGCAGGCTAAGCTTGAGCTTAAAAGAGAACAGTTAGCATTGGACAGGGAAACCCTGGAGCTTCAGAAAGCTTCAAGAAAGTGGGGTCTAGAGATCCCTGGTGGCAGTAATGAAACCCCTAGAGTTAGAGAGAAAGTCCCTGACAATAGGAACCTCCACAAGATTGTGCCCCCCTATCAGAATGGGGATGATATCCACAAATGGATATCTGCTCTTGAAAGGGCCTGTAGAGTACAGAGGGTCCCAGTAGAGCAGTGGGCAGCAATCCTGTGGCTCTCCTTTTCAGATAAAGGTAGAGACAAGCTCCTCTCTGTAAGAGAAGAGGATGCTGATGATTATTATATCTTGAAAGCTGCTTTAATAGATGGGTTTGGCTTAACCACTGATCAATACAGACTTAAGTTCAGAGACACCCAGAAAGCACAGAATCAAGATTGGGTAGACTTTGTGGATTGTGCAACCAAGGCACTGGAAGGTTGGTTAAATGGCAGTAAAGTTAATGATTATCAAGGATTGTATAATCTCATAATGAGGGAGCAGATTCTTAATAATTGTCAGAACCAACTTTTACACCAGCACCTGGTGGACTCTGATCTGACCTCTCCCCAAGAATTGGGAAAGAAGGCAGACAAATGGGTCAGAACCAGGATTAGGCCTAAGAACCAAGTTGGTGACCAGAAGAAGGATTCCACTAAGCCCAAAGAGAAAGGTGGGGATGATAAACAAGAAAAGTCCTCTGAAGGGCCCCAAAAACCCAGTGCTGGGGGTGGGTCCCAAAATACTTCCTCTAATAACAAGAAACCATATTGCCATGTGTGTAAGCAACCTGGCCACTGGAAAACTGACTCCGGCTGTCCTAAGAATGGCAATAAAGAAAATGTTCCTCCAAAACCAGCTCCAACACCTCCTGTTACTACTAGTAGTAATCCCCCAGGCGGTGGGAGTGCACCCAAAAATTTAGTTGGGATTTCTTGGGGAACTCAGGGGGACTCTGGCCTATCCAGGTCCCCTACTCAAGCAACTATGGTCTGTGATGGTGGCATGGGGTTTGCCAACTTTACCATGAGCCCCAATATTTTGGTCAGGTACAGACAAGAACCAATAATCAATGGTCAGAAGGCTGTGGCCTATAAGGACACAGGGGCCAGTGTCACCATGGTGACCAAGAGGCTAGTGCCCCTAGATCAGCTTTTACCTGGGTTTAGCTACCAGGTGACCAATATAGATGGAATCAGGACAGATCATTCCCATGGCAGTGATAAATCTCAGCTGGGGGGGGGGGGTCACTGGCCCAAAGAGAGTGGCAGTGTCCCCAAACTTGCCTGTAGATTGTCTACTGGGGAATGATCTAGAAATCTCAGCCTGGGCTGAGGTTGACCACAAGGCCCATTTGAAAATGGTAGGAATCCCTGAGAGAGTGGATGAGCCCCTGAGGGCCTCACCTCCACCCCAGGAGAAAATAGAAAGAGTGAAGCCTGAAACTATGGATCACTCTACCCAAACAGAGAGCATAGGGGAGGAGGAGCAGTCTTCCCCCCACCAGACTACAGGTAAAGGTCCAGTTTCTCAGGGAACTGATCCTGCCCCTTGTGAAGTAACTGCCCCAGAAGTGGACAGGCTTGGCATGCCCACCTCTCTGATGGCAGGGGACCCTTCCAAGGTGGTACCCAGTCTGGAGCAGGTATCCTGCCCCTCTCTACCCTGCCTCAGTCAGCCCAGGGCTGCAGAGGTCAGGGAGGTCAGTGGACCCTTATTGGGCCCCTGCCCAGAGGAACCCCCTCATCAACAGATTAGGGACACCCCGCAGAGTAGTTTCAGCCAGGTGAATATTCCTCTACAAACTGAGGGATCCCCCTTACCCCTAGGTATAGGCACCCCTCAAAAGGATGTTGTTGAGCACAGGGAAACCTGGGGCCTAGCTGCCCCAACCCTTCCAGTGCCCTCCACTATTCCAGCAAAAGGGATCCAACCCCCAGCTGTAGGCAGCCAGAGGTTGACCCTTAGGGCCAGATATGACACAGTCATGGGCAGAAAGGCTTCCATAGTGGGCAGTGATCTGAGGAGGTTGAGACCAACCCAAGTAGGGTCTCACTTCCAGACTCAGACACCCCACCAGCCCACCTCTGACCCAAAAACCAATACAGGTAATTTTCCTAGACTTTGGAGAAACTCTAGAACCCCTTGGGGTAGGATTTCCCAAGTGGACCATGACACAGGGAGCAACCATGTTAGTACAGGTTCTTCCTTATATGGCCACTCAGGAAATAAAGGCTTATCTGGACAAGGTTTGCCTTATCTCCTTTCGTTTGGGGGGGGGGGTTATGTAGGAGAGTGGAATCTGACTAATGGTTGCCCCCAACTTTTTGCCTGGTATTTAAGTGGTTTTTGACTAATCTGGCTGGGATCCTGCTATCCAGGACCCCAGCCTATCTGCTTTCTCCCTAAAACTGTTGTGAGTACTCTAGGTACAAACATAATTGGATGCTGGGCATGCCCTACCAGTCCCTTGTAGATGGTACCCTAGGTACCCAGGGCATGGGTCCCCCAGTAGGCCTACCAGGGCTGCAGCACTTATTGTGCCACCCTGGGACAGCCACCCAAACTGACACCACCAGGCCACTACTGTAGCCTGGGTAAGGTGGTGCTAGCACCCCTTACAGGGATGTAGGTACCCTATGTCCCATACCATTACAACACATATACTCTCATAGGTCACCCCTATGGCAGGCCCTGATAATCCTACAGGGCTGGGTGCTGAGGTATGTGTGAGGGGGGACCCCTACGTGAGTAGGACCTCTCTGCAACCTTCGTAAAATCGTTACTGGGTTGTTTGTAGTGTAGCCATACCATATACTCTTAACCGCATTATAAGTTATTGCGTCATCGCTGTAACTTAGGAATGGCTACACAGAACCATATCGTGTTTGGTGTCAAACATGAAGGAATCATACCCCCGGTCCAGCCATGGGCATGGGGGCACGATTCCCCCTTGCTAGGAGGGTGATATGGGAAAAGCGGTAGAATTTGGACACCAATTTAAAAGTGCACATGTACCACAAAATGGCTACTGTCCGCCACCTACACGACTCTGGCTGGCTGTTGCTGGGGAAAACCCCAGCCTCGCCATCTGGACAATAGGGCTCCTGTGGCAGGGAGGTGCCAGCACCTCCCCAGACAGGATAATGTGGATTGGAACAGGGTGGGTGCACCAAATGTCCTTTCAGAGTTGCACGTAGGTAGCTGCAGAGCCCCAATTCTGCATACACCGCCTGGAACCGGTTCAGGGGCATCCTGCCCCTCGCCCAGGCGGGAAACACACAAAGGGGAGTGGGTGTAGCCACCCTTTCCCGCCTCTACTCTGATTGGTAGGCTCTATTTTGGACCATCCCCTAATCTTGGGGATATATGGGAATAACTTTGCCCTAGAGTTTTAGATTCGTACAGGACTTCACAGAACTGACCTTCGACGAGCTGCTGCCCAGCTGACTGAAGAAATCTCCCTTGGGATAAAGGAGTTATCCCCCTGCTTGGCAGGCACCTAAAAGACTACAAGATACCCGGTTGGAACTTCGTTGCTCTCACGACCTTCGACGCCTTCCAGCAACCTCGAGGTCGGTCTCCAGTGCATCCCAGCGTCCTGTGAGTGTGCCCAGCAAGTCTGAGCACCCTGGACCACGTGGGTGTCGAGATCCCCGCATACCCCGAGACACCGGCCACCTCTTGTCCAGCACACGACCCCGACCAGTGGGGAAGTTGTGCTTTGGCCCATTTCTGAGCCAACCATCCAGCAGCATTTGTGCCGACTCTCAGCTCCCTGGCCCGCTCCGGTGGCCCGTGGGAGCCCTTTTACGCACTCCATTTTGCTGCCTTCCGCGGTCCCTTGTCTCTCGACTTGTGGGCCCTGACGGAGGACAATCTTCTTTTCCAAGAGTTCCCCTGGTTGCTCCAGGCCTGCTCCACGCTCCCTGCAAAGGAGAGCACCCTCAGACCTCGTGGGTCTGCACCAGCAGCTGCTTTGTTCATCTTGCGTGGGTTGCGGTTGCCAATGCTTAGTGGATCCAATCGGGACACTAACACCGCAGCGACCCTCAGCCGACGTGGGACAGTCGCCCTCCAGAAGCTGGCCTTCCTTGAAGCCTCCCGGAGCCCGTGACTGCAGAGCCCAGCTGTACCTTCCACACCTGAAGCACCCGACATCCACGAGTTCCTTCCTGTGAGCTCCCTGGTCACTGTGCTGTGACCCAGACTCTGTCCCCTCTGCTTTCAGGTTCATCTTTATCTTCTCTTCAACTTTAATCTTCACGACTTCAACGACGCTTTCAGCTAGCAGCAGTTTGGACTACTTTTCCATAGAAAATCAGCCCGCGACCCGACACCAGAATCGACCTATGCACCCGGCTTCCCTGGGGCAGGTAACAGTGGTACTTCGGTACTTCCGTGGTGGTGGGCTCTCCAAAGCCTTAAGTCTCAAGCCTTAACTTTGTACTGTTGTTAGAAGTGTCCTTAAACCTTAATTATTCAACCGCGACATTCTCCATAGGCTAACATTGCGATCCCGATAGCAACTTCTCGCACTGCACACGCCTCCCGTGGGTCCCCTTCCTCTTAACTGTGGGTGGATTCTGAAGGGGCCAGCGATCCTGAATGCCCTAGGCATTGCCTGTAGAATTGTCGTGGTTCTTATACCACTATTTTAGTATATGGTTTGGTCCCCCCCTGGGGCCCATTGATTTCTGTGCTATTTATTGTGTTTATAAATGCTTGTTTGAAGTGTAACTTTGCCACTAGCCACATAAAGTGACTGTGGGATTCTGTCTAGAATAAATACATATATTTTATATATATACCTGTGTGGGCTACTCTTTCATTTGGTTATTCAAGAGGTTATTATGTTAAAACAATAAGCTTAACACTCCTTCAAGACTTAGCCTGAAGGCAGCTCTCCACAGCTACCACTAGGATAGCTTTCTTTAAAGGTTGTCTTAAACCTATCCTCAATAGGAGTCGAATTGGACTGGTGCAAGGTGTCCCTATAACTAGGAACAGCATATGCCAGGCCAACTTCTCACAAATGCCTATTGGCATTGTCATTTACAATGCCAATAGCTTTAACTCGTGTAACTGCGCGACCTATTGCATTGCAAATGCTTGTTTTATTTGTTTCCCGGCCCATTTGCAATGTCTGGAGACAGGATGAGTTTGGAGGTTATTTTTATCTGGGATTGGATTATGCAGATTTGGTACACTTTTGCAAAGCTGTTGCAGGTGCGAGTGTTTCCAGAGAGCGCGATTTCTTTTTATTTAACCATGCTTTGGGAAGGGGCTGTGGGCTGGAGCCAGGTGTGGGACACACTTAGCCGTGCCAGAAATCTGTAATCTGCCCATTTGAGGCATGCATTGGGGCGGCATAAGACACGCGTCGCCACATTTCTTTACGTGTTTTAAGATGTAAAGGAAGACTGAGCGGTTTTTGCCCCCATTTCAGACACAATATTATTAATTGACGCTTGTAGAAAGCCGTGTGATCCTGGGCACATGGCTTTATTTGTTACCCGCCCTGTAGCCTCTAGTTCACAATTGGAAGTGCTCGGAAGCCAGCTAAACCAAGTGTTCAGCTTTGTACAATATTGGCCCAGTCTCTTCAGCCCGGAGGCGCCCAGAGGCAACCGAAATCTTGGCGGTGCGCTGCAGAAGGCTTCTTAACACCTGTGCTTTTTATTCGTTATTACTTTATAGCGTCAAAGAAGCGCCCTAAAGTTGCCGTAAAGCGCCATATTGGCGTTACAGGTCCCCACTCGCTAAGTATGTAGGTAAAATACGCGGGAAGGGTTGATGCCAAGTGAGTTAGGCGGGCCAGGGCAGGCTCGTCGGCCAAAAGAACATTCATCCAATCAGAGATATCTTTGCTTTTACATTTTGCTAAGTTAGAGCCAGTGCGCAAACTTTATTGTGAGGAAGAGTGTAGGGGCGGAGGCGCCTGGCTCTGCATACAGTGTTTGGGCTGGCGAATGGCAAAGAGGCGAGCCAAAAGAGCGACTGCTGATCCCTGTTTGGATTCAATGCGCTGGAACTGTTGGGCAGTGTCAATGGGGGCGTCTTTAGAAAGTGATTTTGCAGGAAGGTACCTGGGCGTGGGGAGAAGGGGAGGCGTGTGTTCTGGCTAGGGAGCCATCAGAGACGGTACATACTTAAAAGGGTTAACAAGCAGGAAGTGGGATAAGGGAGGGGGTGGCAAATGGTGTGCACTTTCGCGGCCGCTTTGATGTCCTCAGTGGCCGCGCGGCTCACTGAGAACATCAAAGCGGCCGAGAAAGTGATCAGGCAGGCTGCCAAATGGTGCGCGCGCCCGGCGCACATGCACTGTATTTAGAGGCCTGAAAAGCACTAGTTTGCACTTCCAGATCCCCCTTTTACAAAAGCTCTGCGAGAGCAGCGCTACAGCGCTGGCTCAGGCGAGACCTAAAAATATGGGCAGAGAGTGGGCGAGGCATCAAATCCATACTCGCAGCGCATGCGCTACCCAGGCTTGACCTAAATAGAATCGGGAGAATATATTTCTCTCATTGAAGCAGAGGCAATTAATTTCAGGCGCGAGACAGCCAAAATAACGTCATTTTTGGAGAGTTAGAAATTGGTAGTCTCCCGCCTGACTCGGGTATATTGGCACGTATGCAATAATAACGGAGAGAGTGTGAGCCAACTCAGAGCCTGCACAGCCGCGAGGGCACAAGCGAAGGCAAAATTTAGGAATATCATGAGCAAGTAAAACGAAACAGTACTTGGCCGATAGTGACCCAAATAAATCGGGGAGCATAGGTTTGAGAGACTGCTGAAATAAACAGTAGCCAATGGGTGCAATCATTGCTCTTAGCCAATTAGAACCTTCGTTATCTCGAGGGCTTCATATGATGTCAAAAACAAACCCCGGTTCTAAAAATATCCATACGCTGGTCTGTTTGAAACTAATGGTGTCCCCGACAGAAAATCCATGAGCTCCTGGTGTTAAACAGAAAATTCAAATGTTACTTTAACATTAAAAGCAATTTTCATTGGTACAGTTCATATGCGGATACAATTTTTCCTGTTTTCATTTGGCCGTTTATGATATCGTGAAAACGTGTCTTGCTGTCTTATAAAATGTTCTAACAGCCTTGGACCAAGCCCGCTTTTTTAAACAAAAATGCAAGCAAATAAAAGTACTTTTTAAGGCGGCAGTCTATAGCCTCGGCATCAGGCTTGTCCTTTCTCTCTGTCCATCACCTTGCTCTAGTAACGGAAGTCCCTCCCCTTACGCCGGCTTTGGAAATCCTGCGGTGACACCGGTTGAGGTGCTGGTTTGCTTCAAGTCATGCTCAACAAGAGCTCCTTCACAACCCTTATCGTGGGGGTGTTCATCGTATACGTGCTCCACACCTGTTGGGTGATGTACGGTATCGTGTACACAAAGCCATGTGACCAGCAGAGCAGCAACTGCATTCTGCCCTACCTGAGCAGGAGGCCCAAGCTTCAGGTATGAGCCGGGGTCACTCCCATAGCTGCTGTTGTACCTCGGTACTGCTTATCGCCACTAATGGTTGTAGGTTTCTGATAATTCCATGGTTTGGGTTTTTTAGCTCCACCTAATTAAATCATACCAATGCGCATTTTGTTTCCTGCCATATCTTTGTTTACGTTATGAGTGGTATATGGTGTTGCGGTAGTGTTCTGTATGTAGTGTGTTAAAGAGTTTGAATTGATAATTGAGGTTCATGCATGATGGGCAGTGTAGTTGGATGCATGTTATTTTGTTTGAAGAGGTAAGTATTGCTTTTTTTTAAATTGTGTCTGTGTGTGATTAGTGTGCTCTTGGTGTGCATACGGAGGTGTGTGGTATCTAAGGGAACTTTGCATTTCAGAGCTTCTCTGAAGCCCTTAGAATGTTTGATGGAGCAATCCGTGGGTGATTGGGTTACACTCGTACAGTCTACTGCTGAGCACAGAAACTCACAGCAGCTTGTCTAGCGTGCAGGATACCTCAGTAGGTAGGCCAGTGGCTACGCATTAAGGAAGGTACCAGGGTCTCTAAAGGAGAACATGCATTTTTCAGAGTCCAAGAAGGTCGAAGAAGTCTAGTGTAAATCAGATTGAATTACTAAAAGATCTGTTATCAGCTTTTAAGCCAGCAGTTCAATGCACACTCAATTTTAGAAAACACCTGTACAGTTACAATAATTACTTTATCTTTCGCCACAGCACTGTAGTATGTAATGGTCAATTAGAGAAAAGCATACCCTTATTATTAAATGACCCAGTGCATACATGTATACCCTTTCTTTTTATTTATGTCTCTCTCTCTCTATCTATCTATCTATCTATCTATCTATCTATCTATCTATCTATCTATCTATCTATCTATCTATCTATCTATCTCCTACTGGCAGTCGCCAGTAGGACCTATTATCCATAGGAAATCCGCAACATTCTATTTGGAATAACTTTGGCACCGGTTGACGAGTCTTCGCGAAATTTTCAAAACTCGTGGCCTGCTCCGGTCCGCTCCTATCCTGAAAGTCTTGGGGTGATAAGTCAAGCGGTGGCTGAGAAAAAAGGGGGGTCCCAAAACGTGTTTAACCCATGCAGTTTTCAATAGGGACCTTTATTTGCAGCTACAACCCGAACTGCTGAACGGAATTACACCAAATTTGGCAGAAAGGTAGATCTTAGTTCAGAGTCGTGCCTTTTGCTTAAATGGTGTAAATCCGTTCAGTAGTTTCTGAGAGAATCAAAATCACATATCTATGGCCGCCCTGGATCCGCACACCCTGCAGTGCACGAGCTGTATTCTAATTGGGTGTCAACACTTCAAATCAGGAAGTGTTGGCAGCCATCTTGTGCCTCTGTAGAACCGAGGCACAAGAAACCTAATAAAAAAAAAAACGCGAAAAGGGGGCAGGGTAGAAACACCCTGACCCCTAGGCCTGCTCAGGGGTTCCACAAGGCCCTGTGGTGCCTTTTAAGTTCAGGAATTAATTCCTCTTCAATCCGGAGGGTCCCTGGGGGCCAACTAGCCCACCAGGTACCTCCAGTAAGCGCCACGGAGCTGCATTGCAGAGTGTTGTAAAAAGGGGCGTGGCCTCTGAACACCTCTCTGCAACGCAGCTCTCTAGTGCATACTGGAGGTACCCGGTGGGCTAGTTGGCCTCCAGGAACCCCCCAGGATTGAGGAGGAATTTATTCCCCAACTTAAACTGCGCCACAGGGTGTGTTTGCAGACATGTCACTTCAGGCCACGCCTCCTTCCTTCACCACTGTGCAAACGCGCCCCGTGGTGCGTTTTAAGTTGGTGGATTAACTCTTTTAATACTGAGGGTCCCTGAGGGCTAACTATCCCAACAGGTATCTCCAGTGTGCGCCAGGGAGCTGCGTTGCAGACAGATGTTCAGAGGCCACGCCCCTTTTTACACCTCTCTGCAACGCAGCTCTGTGGCGCTTACTGGAGGTACCCAGTGGGCTAGTTTGACCCTAGGGACCCTTAGGATTCAAGGGGACTTAATCTCTCAACTTAGAACAGCCACAGTGCGCGTTTACACAGTGGTGAAGGGAGGGGACGGGGCCTGAGGTGACGTGTGCAAACACGCCCTGTGGCGCGTTTTAATTTGGGGAAATAATTCCCCTTCAATCCTAAGGAACCCTGGGGGCCAACTAGCCCACCAGGTGCTCCCAGTAAGCGCCGCTGCGTTGCAGAGAGGTGGTCCAGGCTGTGCCCATTTTCTCTGCAATGGAGCTCTGTGGTGCTAACTAGAGATACCTGATGGGCTAGTTGTACCCAAGGGACACTCAGGATTCAAGGGAACTTTATCCCCTGAATTAAAACGGCCACAGGGCGTGTTTGCACACGTCGGCTCAGCCACCCCCCTCCCTTCACCATTGTGCAAACGCACCTTGTGGCACGTTTTAAGAGGTATTTTTAATCCCCCTGCCCTATTATATACTAGGGGCTTACAGGGGAGGTCATGCTAATAACAGGGGTACCCCAACGCATAGTGTTCCCTAGTGTATGTAGGTGTTTTAACTGTATTCTAAGTGTCAGTTACCACCAGTACCCATCTGAAAAAAGTTGAGGGTACAGGATGATTTTGCAACAAAGACTCTTTCTGCTCCTCTGTTCTTTCTGCACGTCTTTTCTTCCTGCATTTTTCTTCGTTTTTGAGGACTTCTGTTGCTTCTTTCTGCATTTATTTTTCTTCTTTGTGTGTTTTTTCTTCTTTATTCACATGTTCTACCTCTGTAGGCATAGTTAGAAATTAGCATTTAAAAAACCTTTGAAAGTCACTTAAAAAAACCATAGGTTTCAGGCACGTTATCGTTAGGAATTAGCATTTAAAAAACCTTACAAATTCACAGAAAAAAACATAGGTTTCAGGGGTGTTATAGTTAGCTGGACATTTCACTCGTACAAAACCATTGAAATTCCACCGTTATAGTTAGTTCAGCTAACTATAACTCGCGCGCCCGCAATGCACTGATGATGACGTCACATATTGCATCATTCATGACATGGTCAGTGACATCACTAATGACATCACTGACATCTCAAATAACATCACTCATGACATCACTGATGACATCATCCTTGTGATGGAGTGGCAGTCCTCCTCTCACCCTAATATAACCTTTGATACACACATTCACAAATAGAAACTAAAATTTTCAAAAAAATGGACATACCAATACCAGTTACAACAACCTATTCAGTAATTCCAAAATCTACACACACATCAACTCATTCACCAACTGTCCTATATAGTCACTCATACATGTACTCACTCTTCATATGTACATGTTCACCTATACATCCTGTTACACACCGCCACTCATTCATAGTTACTCACACACAGTCACTCATGCTAATAAAGGATCAAACATCCATTTACTTGCATATACAGTTATACACACACCACTACACTTACTTCTACAGAAACGTACACATACTTACTCTCTTAAACAATCACTTATAGAAACACATAATTATTTATACAGGAACTCTTTCAATCTCTCACTCTCACATATACTCACTTATATACACCAATACTCACATATACTAGTTTAAAACATAAGTTATTACTCATAAAGACAATATTGAGACAGTCATTCACTCACTAACACACCCATACACACACTCATCCACCCATTCAGTCCTGCACACATGCTGTCTTCAACACATACAGTGTGTCTCATTCATGCATCTATGCGCTAAGTAATACCCCCCACCGATCAATACACACTCATACTGATACTCAAAAAACCAACTAATAACCCATATAGACAGTCATGTAGCTACTCACCAACCCATGCAGCCACTTATACACAAAGTGAGAGACTGATACAGATATTTACATATTTAAACATTACTCGCTAACCCATGTATTCACTAAGATCCACTTAATCAGTCAGTTATACAAACAATTTAAAAAAAAACCATCCATTTAGACACTTACCCATTTATTCTTCCATCAAGCTTTAGATATACATATATAAAAAATATTTAATTTTCAGAAAGACACATTCACTGGATGATGTCATCAGTGATGTCACTGACCTTGTCATGAGTGATGTAATATGTGACGTCATCATCAGTGCATTGCGGGCGTGCGAGTTATAGTTAGCAGAACTAACTATAACGGAGGAATTTCTATGGTTTTGTATGAGTGAAATGGCCAGCTATGGTTTTGTATGAGTGAAATGGCCAGCTAACTATAACACCCCTGAAACCTATGTTTTTGTCTGTGAATTTCTAAGGTTTTTTAAATGCTAATTTCTAACTATAACGTCTCTGAAACCTATGTTTTTTTCAGTGAATTTCAAAGCTTTTTTAAATGCTAATTTTTAAGTGTGATAGTAGTTATACCTATTTTTGTACTGATTTTCTACAATTTTTTATAAATATTTTATTTATTAAATAACATTCTGAAAATTGCAAAACATTTTTCGAAAAACAATTCAAACTATAATATTTAATTTTTTTGTTTTCATTTATTTTAATATATTGATATTTTTTTCTTTAAAAAAAAAAAAGTTTCCAATTTTTTTTCGGATTCGCGCACCCAAAGCGTACACATCACAGTGGGTTTGTGGATTCTAGCCGCCATTTTAGAAAAGTTGTGAAGGATCCGCGTACGGTGTGCGACGGCTGCGTGTTTTTCAGTTACATCATATACATTTAATATTGCGTGATGTGCGCGATTGGTATGCGACCAGTCCGCGACTCCTGCTCCCGCGCATTCGCGACACATGCGCATTACGGTACGAGACGCTTGCACGGTGGCGGGTCCCGCGTGACGTCATATACGTACTGGGGCGAGCTAGGTGCGCGACTCCCGCAAAAAAAATGTATGTTCTAAAATGATATGTATGTGTCTTTAATATACATATTAGGACGAGATTATCTAAGATATTCTTAGAAATAATATATTTGTACTTATAATAAACTTATATTATTTTTAAATATTTTCGCGAAGTCTGGTGCATGCATTGTGAGCGCAGAGTACGCGGGTCCCATGTGACCTCAAAAAAAAAAACATTTCATGGTTCATAACATTTCCCACTAACTATTGAAGGACCCCACCCATTTTAGTCATTCTTGTTGGAGCATCTTTAGAGAGACATCTTTCCTTACAAGAACCCTTTTTGCTTGTTTTTTTTGGTTGTTTTAAAAAAATATCAAACAAAATGGCATCTGGACAGCAGCAGGAGGAAGTATCTTCTGAAGAAGAATTCTTGCAGGAGGCACCACGTCCACAGAGGCCGGAATCTGTCGTGTGGAAATTCTTCACTTTTCCACCTGGAGAGAAGAAAGTAAATGCGAGAAAGGTGACATGCAAAATTTGTGACTGAGTCCTGTCAAGAGACAGTGAAAAAAATAATTCTTGTGGCACTGCTTCTATGTACAAGCATCTCTGGACCACACATCCTCTCAATCTTGCTCGGGAGGAAATGAGGCGATCTGCTTTGAACCCCTCACCTGCTGTGGAAAGTACGTCTGGAGCATCCTCAGGAACACCTGCAATGGACATTAGGCTAGAATTCGCCTTTCTCGAGCAACACTGCGTGAAGTGTAAGAAACGTATATCTTCGGTGAGCAGTCGGTGGATGCAGTTTGTGCTGCGCAACGCAACCATCGTTGTTAATTTTTGTTTTTGGAATAAGTAATTCCAAAAGTTTCCTGTTCGTGTGTTTTTTTTTTTTTTTTTTTTTTTTTGTTAATTTGTTTTGAAAAAAACACCCCCAAAAAGTTCAAAATTGTTAAAAAAAAAAAAAAAAAAAAAAAAAAATACAAAAGAAAAAAAAATTTCTTATCAGAACTACCTTATCTGGTTAAAGAAAGAACTATAATTGCAAGGTAATGTGTGAAAGTTTGGTTGAATATATGTATACAGCATGATTGACTGAAAGAATGCATTAGTAGTGTATGGTGAATTTATAGGTGAAGGTTTATGAGGAAGTACTGCAGCGTGACACTGCAAGCTCTTTAGCTGCATTGCACTGTGGCACTTCCGAAGCACAGGGATGTGAAATATGTACACGAATATGTTGCAACTCTGTGCTTCCCTCTGCACTGCTGCACAAACTGCAGCCATGTGGTGACATAGGCACCCTTGCACCATGGCTTGCACCATGGTGCAAGGATGTCTGTGTTGTGCGGAGATTGTTTTTGTGCAGGAAGGGACACCTTCCTGCACAAAAACAATCAGTAAAGGCATTTTCCTCTTTCAATGTATGCTGTGGAATGCAGCATGCATTGAAAGAGGAAACAATGAGGTGAAATGAAAACAATTCTCCTCTTTACGCTTTGCTACACCAACTCTAGGATGGCGCAGCATTCAGACACATCTCCAGATTTACGATTTCTCATAAATCTGGAGATATCTTGTTCTATGGGTGTTGCGTGGGAACACCCACAGCAACACCTATGGAACGCCCCTTCAACGCAAAGTTCTGTGTATGAAGGGGTAGTATTTACAAGGAGAGGGAAGACCGCGCAGGGTGGCTTTTCCTCTCCTTGTAAATATGAAGGAGTGCCTGGCGCCATCACTACGTTACAAAAAGTGACGTACTGGTGGCGCAGGGTGCTTGTAAATCTGCCCCATAAGTGCTTAGGTATTGGCAGACTGATACAATAAGAACATAGTGTTGGATGGGTGATTGAAGAATTGCATGAGACTGACAGGAGGTATCCTACGCTGCATGGGTACTACTTCAGTATTTAATGGAGTGGACCAATAGTATGCATCTACATAGACATTTGTAGGGATTATGCACAGAATATTTTATGTGTACTTGTGTTGGTGCCTAGGTCATTTTTAGGTCTCGCTGAGACAGCGCAAGCTGTCTCTTTGAGACCTTTTGTATGTGGGATTTTCAAAGTGCTGCTGGCTGACCTAATGCTTGCGTTCACGCGATCATGCACGCGCGCAGCCGGCCGCCAGCAGCACTCTGAAAACTCGTGCGTCATCGCGATCACTTTCGCTTTCAGAGCGATCGTGATCACGATGACGCACGCGCACACACAACTCCCGCTTCTCCCCCTCCCCCACCACATATTGCATCTCCGGCCGCTCGCGCGCGGCCAATTCGTGTTCTATGTGTGGCTTATCTCTTTTCTGTTCATGGCCAAGGTGCTGGAATTTCCACCGGTTAGGAATGTGCCATTATAAAAAGGTTATACTAACAGCCTAACATTTCTTTAAAATGGCACACTCTTAATGCAAAGATTTCATTGCATTTAATTTAGAAATCCTCCTTATTTACCCTCATTTAATTTTTTTCAGCTCCTTCCAGTGCCTGGAAAAGTCCATGTGAAGGAAGGAAGCGCCTTCTGTTAGTGTGAATCTTGCTCTCGCGCCCTCGGTGCCTGCCCTCCGTCGCCTCCTCCCCCACAAGCTTCTCCGTGCCCGGCTGCAGTTAATGTTCAAGCCCTGCCCCCCCAGCACAGACTGCAAGGTGCGCTTCCACACTGCAGACTTTAAATATCTTTTTAATGACTTGAATATGTCCCGGGATAGTGTACTCCTCTCGGGGCATGACGGTGTCATGACTGCTCTCGTGCAATGTGCCCCCCCCCCCCCACACGCACATATATTGTCACTCAGGCGGACACACACTCACGCACAATCCACACTCTCACACTGATGATCAACAATACGTAGACACATGCAGAGACATGCAGATGGACGAGCTGACACGCACAGGCACACTCACTAGACACACACTGACACGCATGTACGCAAATGCGCAGACAGACATACACACACAGGAACACACATGGAGAAACCCGCACAGAGACATGTGCACAAACACACAGGCGCATATACACAAGTATGTACACACATATATCCGTACGCACACAAGTGCATACACAAACATAAGATAATTCACGGTGCATTCGTAGGTGGCTGGTGGGGTGGACGGCACAAACCAAAATACATGTTCGCAGGGCAGCAGAGGTGGTAGTACTACCATTTCGAGTCACGAAAGTTGACATACAATTAATACAGTTTCTCATATATTGATAGTTTCTTATTAAATAAACGCGAAATGTAGCATTACAATTTTTTTTTATTACGGTTTTAGTGGATACGGGAGTTTTCTTGTGTTCTTTGTTGCTAATTGTATATACAGACATAAAACATAGTTCGAGACACATTGCATATTTATTCACACATATGCAAATGCAGACTACATTTATATATGTTAAAAAATACACCTATAAGGAACGCGTTCGCTGCCCCCTCTTGAAAATACATAAACATACTGCTTGTATAAGATTGCGCTGTCGGTATCTCTCACACCGGTCTCGGGTCTGCTGACAGTCTTTCTAGCCCCTGTCCCTTCTGTTGACAAGGACTCTTGGTTGTATGTCTCTCTAGTCCCTGTCTCTGGTCAGGTGACATTGTCTCTGAGGAGAGGGAGACTGTCTGACCCCTGTGTCTGGTCTGGTGACACGGTCTCTGAGGCACGTGAGACTCTCTTTGGGCCCTGTCTCTGCTCCGGGTGACAAGATCTCTGAGGTGTGCAAGACTTTCTTTGGCCCCTGTCTCTGGTCTTGTGCTACGGTCTCTGAGGCCTGTCTGCTTCGCCGCCCCGGTTTCTGGTCTGGTGAGACGCTTTCTGATGCCTGTCTGTGTCTCTTGACCTCCCTTCTCTGTTCTGTGGACACGGTCTCTGGGGCCAACTTGTCTCTGTAGCCTCTGGAGGACTTTACATGAGCAACACCTACACTACATAAGATCCCATTCTTTTTTTCGACATGGGGACAATTATTGATCTGCCCATGATAACAGGATGTTGAACCATTGCCGGAACTCAACGCGGGAGTTCAGCCTGGAACCCTGCATCT